>NW_025767003.1:422500-1022500 GCF_003918875.1 Haliotis rubra
AATGTACAGGACCAATCGAAGTGATCAACAGCACGAGCATCGATATACGCAATTGGGATACGATGACCACCAAGTCGCGAGCTTCACCACCCCCGTTAGTCGCCTCTTACGACAAGCATGGGTGACTGAAGATCAATTTTATCCTGGATCTTCACGGGTACATGAAATAAAGAAGTTGTAATCCATAAAGTTTGTCTATATTGTTCTTCCCAGCTTCTACAATGCCACTCAAAGAAGTAACCAAAACAAGACAAAACTGAAATATTGTGTAAAGAAATCGTGAACACCTGGTGTCATCGCTATTTCATAGTGATTCAATAAACTTGATTCATAACAACACCATATGTATATCACAGATTAGACTTAATTTCAAGTTTCACGGGGCGGTGGGGTAGTCTAGTGGTTAAAACGTTCGCTCGTCACGCCGAAGACCCCGCTTCGATTCCCCACATGGGTACAATGTGTGAAGCCTATTTCTGGTTTCCCTCGCCACGGTATTGCTGGAATATTGCTAAAAGCGGCGTAAAACTAAACTCACTCACTCACTCCATTGCTCACATAGGTACAATGTGTGAAGCTCAAGGGTCTACAAGTAGACTGGAACATGGCAGAGAAAATACTCTTTTAGTACTTTGGCGGCAACAAACACATCCTCTTCAGCCGAAATCGTACCACATAGAAAGTACATGCATTATTCTCAATAAACTGGACAGTTTTTCATGTTTACATACGTTTACCATCATCAAAGCGATCTGACCGTGATTTATTAAGTCAAATATGCAATTTAGATAAAATACGGTGGGTTCTAGTGATTAAGGCGTTCGCTCGTCACGCCGATGAAGCCGGGTTCGATTTCCCACATGATGAAGCCCATTTCTGGTGTTCCCCGCCGTGATGTTGCTGGAATATTGCTAAAAGCGGCGTAAACCTAAACTCACTCACTCATTATTTCTAACGCATACTTTCAGGGTGTATGGATACTGCGATATTTAAAGGAATTACTATGTTTAATATACGTGTAACATATCATAGTCACTCATGATTAAATATACACAACGTATACTTGCTCGTTACATCTTATAATTCTATTACATTATTGAAGGACTGAAGGAAAGACATAACTGAATACACTTCTGTTTAAAATACACAGACGCTTCGAAGAAGTTAAACATTGCAAAGGTTTCGGTAACTCCGTCAGTTCGTCAGCCCTCTGAAAAGTCAGTCCACCAATTCGTCAGTCAAACGGTCTGTTTTTTTCACCGGTCCATCAACGGCTAAGCTTTTAAGCCACTCTTGTGTCAGGCGAAACATTTATTGTTTACATTTGTTTAGTAATTTTGGTATAACTGGAATGAGCCCTCGTCTGAGCAAAACAACATTAACTCTCTGGTACTGATCCAGCATATCCCGCGATCATCCCTGGTGTACGTTCACAAATCACCCCTGTGTCATTGAGGCTATGGGATTTCCATATAAGGTATCGACAACATCAGCGACACTGTTGAATGAATCGACTCAATGGCGTGCTACATACTCATCAAAATATTTACACGGCACGTGAAGGCCATGCGTATGAATTAAACACTTAACAGTCGTAAACAATGCTCTGGTTAGAGACTTCCTCGTCCAGGTAAAAAGTGTTGATTACGAACTCAATGACAGTGACAACTCATTTCTGTCAATCGTTCGATAGTTTTTATTGGGTATTAATCCTTTACAAGTGCGAAAAGGCGCAGCGGAAATGGGTATAATCGTGACTTGCAGCAAGACTATCATACGGCTTCTGAAGTTCATTGAGCTTGTTTTCCGCTACTCCAGATAAACATCAGCCTCGTGACGAGGTGTTTTTGGTTTTCTCGCTTGAAATCCTGTTTAATGGAATGGGAAATTAGTGATCGGAACCAGATGAAATTAACGTGCAGCTATCGTGAGTGATCGCGATGATACTGCTAGATCGCGAGTTTTAATGTCATTCGAAAGGTGAAACTTGGAAAATGTTTTACTACGTCCTTGTCGTTTTGCACCGCAAACAAGAACATTAATGCCTACTCGTACCCGCGCCAGACAAACCAGTGATCTGAGTTGTTTTACGCCGCTCAAGTGGTTATATCAGCTTGAGGTTGGAGTGAGTAGCAGATCGATGCTCATGCTGTTGATCACTGGATTGTCTGGTCCAGACTCGATTATTTACAGACCGCCGCCATATAGCCGGAATATTGCTTCAGCGACGACAATAAAAAAACAGACAAACATCAAACACATAGAAACGTTCATCTGGATACAACGCTCGACGCACAGCAACTTGGTGCAAGTTATATTTTTAGAAATAAAATATGACTCACCGATAAAATATCTAGTAAAACAGTGCACAAAATGCCAGTGCGGCGTAAAACGGAACTTACTCACTCACACTAATGAGTGAGTAAGTTGCGTTTTACGCCGCTTTTAACAATATTCCAGCAATATTACGGCGGGGACACCAGGAATGGGCTTCACATGTTGTATCCATGTGGGGAATCGAACCCGGGCCTTTGGCGTGACGGGCAAACGCTTTAACCACTAGGCTACTCCACCGCCCCCCTTGAGGTTAGAGGGAGACCCGAGGTGAAGCCTGGCCCTGTTAGATATATCCAACAATATAATCGAAAGGGGTAAATGGCATTAGCCCCCAAGAAACCCAACCAAAAACAAAACAAAAACCCTACAAAAAACAACGTAAACAAATAAAAAAAAATCAAACAACGAGAAAGCCACAATACAAAAACCAAAAAGAACAAAACCTAAGTCTATTTATAAATAAAACAAAACTATGATCACTGAACTGAAATAAAGATAGGAGGTGATTTTGACAGAACTAGTCGAACAACCCCTAATTGAAGTTCGGAATACCCCGTGTTCACCTTTACGAGAATGCATGATCAGAAAACACATTCAGATTGTCAATTGTCTGGTGAGCGACGATCTGATTGGCCAGATGAAAGACCGTTGTAATGTGACTCGTTATGAAATGAACTCAGATCTGCGTTTACTGGCAGCGAGAATTATGAGATCATATTTTAATTAGATTATATAACAAAAGGTTCGTCAGGATACAGTGAGCCATATGAAAGATTACGTGTAATATTCCCCGAAGGCGTCTGTCATTGCTCACTCAGTCAAACTCTGTTCCATGGATGAAACTGGGTGTCTGTTGGTAACAATATTGCTGCGAGTTTTTGAATTTGAGTGAGTGAGGTTCTGCGCCCCCAACGTCCAATGATGACACGCCAACAAGCAGCTCACCTAACATCCACACCGTTCCGGTTTGGGGCCTGGTACATCTAGCACAAGTTAGTGTGGACAGATAGATTCTAACCCGGAATTGCCACGCATGAGGGTATTTACATGTATTCTTTACATCGATAAACTGAATAAGCCAAGAACTCGATCAATTAATCACAGGTCGCATTTGACCTCAATAAACTATGTAACTTCGATTGTTTTGGAGAACAAAGCCAAAACGTGCCAACTCACCAGAATAAGTAGGCCTACAGCAATAACTTTCAGAACCCGGAAGAGGGGCTGCGCGCGCATAGCACCATTTGCACCAGGAAGTACAATGACAATGCATTAAGAGACACCGTCATGCCATGGTAGATGACAGTCTATGTGTGCTAAGTCAACTGAAGTCACTGTGTACCTAGCCTGAATACAACATTCAATCAGAACACTTCCTGATGAAAAATCAATAGATATGCTCTTTTACTAGCAACGTTGTCTGTCGGTGATGTCGGGGGTAAACGAGTGCAGCGTGAAACTGTTTTCGTTTTTGGTAAGTGAGTGAGTGGTGTCTGACTCTGACAAATACATTGAACCCTGTTAATCCGGACACCTCTCCTTCCGGTTAACCACTATGATCACCTACAATGATCAAGTGAGTGAGGATAGTTTTAGCAATATTCCAGCAGCATCACGGCAGGGGACGTCAGAAATGGGCCTTACACATTAATTGTACCCAGGTGGGGAATCGAACCCGGGTCTTCGGCGTAACGAGCGACCACTAGCCTACCCCTAACCGGACAGAAAGAGAGAGCTTGAAAAGAAAATGATGATTAAGAAAGTAACTGGTGAAAGAAGCACCAATGCTAATTCGGATGGACGAAACCTTGCCCTGGTTGTCTGCCCTTGTATCATAAATCATGAAGTCCAAAGGTTAGGGGGAAATGCTCCTAGGGGATCCACCCACCCTCCACCCCCTGTACTTTGATATTTCGAAGTTGCTGTTGTCTTGAATTATAAGCTTGGTCTCGAAGCATTCCTCATGCTGTCATCCTCGGATAACACTAAGAGTTTCCCTTCAATCACCACTACAATTTTAACCCTTAAAATATACTGAATACACCAGAATTAGCTTGAAAATATATGTTCCTGTGTGTAATGAAACAGACATCACTAACTATTCGAAAATGTGTAAACCATATTCTTTACAAAGCACAAAGACTGGTTCACATTTCGTTCGCGTTTTCTGGCTGATACCCAAATGTAAGTCTGTTTTTCGAACTTTCAAAACGTCAAATCAGGGAAGAGAAGTAACTGACAAAAAAAAAATTACCTGTGATTCTGAATATAAAAACATACGCACGAGCAACGTGAAGAAAGGTTCCAGGTTAAAAACACTAGACAGTTTTTATGACACATTCGATCCCCTCAAGAATACAATAGGTGCTGCAAGACGGCAGGTGCTCGGAAATAATTACCCACAATGCCAGGAGACAGCCATGGGAAGAAGCGCCACAAAGGTCAAATGTCACGGCCGCACAATTACAGCAGCCCCCCACTGACGAGATAGACTAAATACTCCCCGCTCACTGTCTGCGTATATTAACATCCGGGCCACTGCCTCGCTAATTATCGCTTCCCTGTACCGGTAATCAAGGTATAGGGACAAAGTCTGCTACTCGTGGCAGTACGACAGAGTGGGGGGCCTGAACTCATCATTTCCGGCTTCGGCAATGCTAATTGTAGCGAACACTCCGCCGATCTTAAGCGTTATACATCCGTTTAGCACCTCACCCCTCAATAGGTTCGTTGACTCTGAAGTCAGGGGATGCTTCGGGTATAGATATATTGCTTTAAGGGTAATTTGGCACCGAATTGGTCGACCTCCCAGAATGATGTGTAGAAGTTCACATTTACCCTTGTGACCTGTCCCCGTCACTCGTGTAATGGGCAGAGCGTCTACCCTTAGAAGGAAGTTCGGTGTTCGAACCCCGGGTCGCATCATCAAAAATAACCTTAAAATGGTATTTACTGTTACCCTGGCGCCCTGGCTTTGAGGGGATACAACAAAACTCGTCGGCTCGGAGTCTGTCTCACAGTCCTTGAACCACATTAATTTCCGTACTGCCCAACCGTCACTACAATGCGAGAGCCCTAAATGAAGCAAGTCCAGATTCCTTCAGGTTCTGAACCTCCCATCTGACTGGGGTTCGTTTTGAATTTAAATGGGATTATTTGTTACTATCAAAATAATATATATTCAGAGACTAGAGTCAGTATACTGTGTCTGAGATGGGTGTCTGTGTTAAACTGCAACATGGTGTCACAGTGAGCTAACACTATAAAACCCCATTAGTTCTGACAAATACATGCAGCCAGGTGCACGTACATGCACGTTCACTGCACGCAAGGGATATGATCTTGTTTGTTTGTTTTTTATTTAACGCCGAATTCAGCAATATTCCAGCTAAACGGCGGTTTGTATATAATCGAGTCTTGATCAGACAATCCAGTGATCAACAGCATGAGCATCGATATTCGCAGTTGGGATACGATGACATGTATCAACCAAGTCAGCGAGCCTGACCACCCGATCACGTTAGTCGCCTCGACAAGCGACAAGCATGTAATGCTGAAGACCAATTCTAATCCGGGTCTTCAAGGGCCCGCCTCTTACGACAAGCATATAATGCTGAAGACCAATTCTAATCCGGGTCTTCAAGGGCCCGCCTCTTACGACAAGCATATAATGCTGAAGACCAATTCTAACCCGGGTCTTCAAGGGAACGCCTCTTACGACAAGCATATAATGCTGAAGACCAATTCTAACCCGGGTCTTCAAGGGCCCGCCTCTTACGACAAGCTGAAGACCAATTCTAACCCGGGTCTTCAAGGGCCCGCCTCTTACGACAAGCTGAAGACCAATTCTAACCCGGGTCTTCAAGGGCCCGCCCCTTACGACAAGCATAGGATGCTGAAGACAAGTTCTATCCTGGCACTTTGCGGGTCGATTATCTCGATCGCAGCGTTATATTCCCTCCATCTCACCTGAAACTGGTGTTAGTAAAGTTCATCCCGGTTCGCTCTGAAATGTAATTAAGTTTACTTGCACTAGACGTGTATATATCGTATAAATCGAACAGGTTTACGTCTCAGAATATAATGTCCAATCACATCATAGTCATCGTGACCTTCAACTGTTTCAGTGGAAACCCAGATAATGAGTAATCTAGGTTTTCTGCTTTCAGCAATACTCCAGCTGGGGAGACGAGACACTAGCAAAGTCAGCACTTTTTCCTGACATTGCTACTCCTGACAGCCTTGAAAATCTGTGTCAGTGATAAGGACTTTTCCCTTCCTGGGAAAGGTGGATTGAACGTTGTTTTACGGCACACTCCAAGAAACTCCAGTTAAATTTGGTCAAAGAACTTTCTCTTATGCTGCAGCCTCAGAATGGAATCATCTCCCACAACATTTGAGAGAAATGACAGAGCTTTCAACCTTTCGAACATCGCTAAAGACCCACCTTTTCCAAAAAGCCTTTTCGTCCTGACATCAGCGCTTTGAGCATGCATTGTGCATGGAAATATGCGCTTTATAAATGAACTATTATTATTATTATTATTATTATTATTATTATTATCTCACGGAAGAATTCTTTAAAGGCAGTGTATGAAATAAGCCCAAACACCAACCAGACATCAGGACTGTTAACGTCAAAATGTTACCAGTCCCAAATGGATTTAATCAGACCAGACAATCCAAAGACAATTACTCAGATCTGTGGAACATGTTATCTAAAATGTTTACCAGACTATCGGGCTTGCTTGCTGTAAATCTAGACCGTCCGTCAGAAATCTAGACCGTCTCGGGCAATTGGATGGGCCTTATTTCATACACTGTTTAATGGCCTCAAAACATTGGTGTGATGAACATCGGAGATAATGACATGACTCCTATATTAAATTTAATTCAGTATTGATTTTCATTTACTATTTCAGTCACTGTTAGAAAGAAGTTGTATATCCACATCTCTGTTGGCCATCTTGTTTGTTTGTTTGTTGTTTAACGCCGCACTCAGCAATATTCCAGCTATGTGGCAATATGGTCTGTAAATAATAGAGTCTGGACCAGGCAATCCAGTGATCAACAGCATGAGTATCGATCTATGCAATTGGATACGATGATAGGTGGCAACCAAGTCCGCGAGCCTGACCGTCGCCTCTTGTGACAAGCATGGGTTACTGAAGGCCACATCTGCCCCGGATCTTCACGGGTATCTCTGAAAGGGTCGGTTGTACGACTGTTTTATTGTTAATTATTGCCTCCGTTAGAAGCACTTAATCAGCGGCGGTTCAGTGCTGATGGGGGCACGGGTGGCCCAGTCGTATAAGGAGCTGCACATTGCTGTACAGGGTTACGTCCCTTTAACGTGCAAGCGGCCAATGCTTGTGGGTTTGAAACCTGGTGTTAGATTTGTCAGCATGGTGCCTTGGTTGATTGCCTGTCACCATATTCCAAACACGTAGATAGTTGTTCATTTTAATAATCACTATCACGGCTACCATATCATTTTGCGCAGTACACAGATATGACGTCGATCTGTACATAATCGAGCCCAGTGACCATCGTGAGCAACGACAAACGTGGTTGGGTTGGTTGGTTTGTTGTTTTACGCCGCACTCTGCAATATTCCAGCTATATGACGGCAGTCTGTAAATAATCGAGTCTGGACCAGACATTCCAGTGATCAACAGCATGAATCTTCATGGGTCCAGTGGTTGGGATAAAGAGACGTGCACCAACGATCCCGTCTGTCGACTCTTACGACAAGCGACCGGTGAAGATCCGGGTTAGAATTGATCTTCAGTAACCCATGCTTGTTGTAACAGGCGACTAACGGGATCGGGTGGTCAGACTCGCTGACTGGGTTGACACATTTCATCGGTTTACTCGATTAATTTACTGACCGCCGCCATATAGCTGGAATATTGCTGAGTGTGGCGTAAAACTAAACCCACTCACCACTCACTCACTTGCGACAAGCAAGGTTTACTGAAGACTAATTCTAAGTCGGATCTTCAGTCGTCATGACTCGATTTTTAAAGTGCGTGAGTTCAGTTTTACGCCGCTTTTAGCAATACTCCAGCAATATCATGCACGGCGGGGGACATAAGTCGATTTTTAGAGACCTCAACATAGAACACTGGGACTGAACGGACAAGAACAGTCAAGTATTCAGAGCGGGGTCAGTGTGATTTTGGAAACTGTTTTGCAACAGAATCGGATACCGGCAACTGATGAATTGTTACCCGTGAAGGTCCAGGTTAGAATGAACCTTCAGTAACCCATGCTTGTCGTAAGAGGCGACTAACGGGATCGGGTGGTCAGGCTCGCTAGCTTGGTTGACACATGTCATCGGTTCCCAAATGCGCAGATCGATGCTCATGCTGTTGATCACTGGATTGTCTGGTCCAGACTCGATTAATTACAGACCGCCGCCATATAGCTGGAATAGTCAAGCATAAGTGCGGCGTAAAACTAAACTTACTCACTCACTGATGAATTGCTGTTTTGCCCAGACAGAAAAAATAATACATTTGTGTGCGTCATTCGCACGGAACAGTGAAGCTTTTGATACCCAGAAGTGTGAAACTATGATGGTGATAAAATTTCATATTCCAATAGACAGCAGAATAATACCTCACAAGTTATTCATAAGCGAGACAACAAATACCAAAGGACACAATCCGTTTTATTTCATACGTCATGATGTATGTTGTTGTTGCGTGCAAAAGTGCATTTGCGTAGAGTAAAGTGAAACGAAAAATGAGAACATTAGCTGAAAATCGGTTAAACATCGTAACATAGCGCCGTGTGTGGAGCTAATGCCTAGCGACATTGACGTTCATTTATAGATGTAGTGTGCATCCTGTCAGACGATTTGTTCCCTGGAGAACGGATTCCTGGAAATAAACCAACCTGTAAAGTTGTCAGGTTTATCAAAACGCTTGCTTGGAACTCTGGTTGATTATTAACAACGTACAATGTTTACAAAGACTCTAATAGAAGGATTCGCACATTTTTTGTGGTTGAAGTTTGTCAACTAGACCAACACCTAATTGATGAAATGAATATATTATTTTACATGTATCTTTTATAAATTAGATTAATAAAATATAATAAAGACACTTTCTTCGCTTCAGACTAACTGTCGACAAGTATTACGTCACAGCTCCAGTGTGCGAAATAGTTTCCAAATTGTGCTGACCAGTCGGGCTATCTATATCTGAGAGGTACTACCCCAAAAATAATTAATAGCCCGAAATTTGAATGTAGACACGGTTTTCATCATTAAGCTGCTAATATGATGAACACTTTATCAGGCCATAATCTTGCATGATTTAAAAGTGTGTTATAACTTAACAAGTCGGAGAGAGTGATATATTTACCAAATGACCCCATGAAAATTCACTAGCCAGTCGGACCAGTGACTGTGGAGATTTACTGGCCCGAGTCGAGTTTTGCTAGCCACGGGCTACCGGGCCAGTGGCTATTTCGCACGCTGCAAAGCTCTCGCGTGGACAACAGGCTAAACATTCTGAAGACCGGTACTGCTGCACCTAGTTACCATGTTGACATCAGAGACGGAATATCAGTTAACACCCACTTATAAGATAACGTGTAATTATGATAAAGGGTTTCGTTACAAAGCGTCCGATTATGCGTAACTGATCCCAGTACAGATAGCCAGCAAGTTGAAAAACAGAAACCTCACAAACGTTTTAGGCATTAGTCAAAGTTGAAATGGGATACATTTTTAGCGTTCATCGTAAACGGGAAATCAGACTGTCTCAAAGACCCACGAGAATATATTTAAAATGAGGGATTGAATATGGTTTTATGCCGCTTTTAGCAATATTCCAGCAATATCACGGCGGGGGAAACCCGGAAGGGTTTTTACACATTGTACCCATGTGGGGAATCGAACCCGGGTCTTCAGCGTGATGCTTTAACCATTAGGCTACCCACCGAACTCTGTCAAAAAGAAACGCAACCCTGTCCTCAGATATGAAAATTCGTTTGAATGAAGTTATTGCTTCCAAACTAAATTTTATTCGAATGTATTGAAATGATACACGTAATTAATGAAGATTACCATCCAAACAACTGCATTTGTACGCATAAGTGTATTTTATTGCTTATTCCGTCACAACGCATGAAAATGACCCTCATGGTGACTTCGCACAAAAAACACATGCAAATCATGAAAATGGCAGTTAATGTAGGAAGTATAAAAGCCCATGTGCTTCCGTATTATATTCATTCATTTGTCGCCGAAAAGCTGTGTTAAAATGCCACGATTGAGTGCTGCCGACCGAAATATCGCCATTGGTCGTGTTCAAGCCGGAGAAAGTTTTGGAACTGTTGCACGGCACCTCTCAAATGTTCACAAAACAACGATATCCCGACTTTGGAGCCGCTACAACAACTTCAATTTGACCAACGATCGCCCGAGAAGTGGAAGGCCAAGAATCACGACCCCTCTCCAAGATCGGTACATCCGGGTCCATCACCTGCGTAATCGGCATGCCCTACCAACCGTGACTGCCACACAAATACCAGGTTTGAGGAGAGTGTCAGCTCAAACGATTAGGAACCGTCTGAAAGAAGCGGGTTTACGTGCCTGTAGACCAGTTGTTGGACCTGTACTACGCCCCCTACATCGACGCGCCGACGACTCAGGTGGTGCAACAACGTAAGGATACGGACTTTACAAAACTGGAGGCGAATCTGGTTTTCTGATGAATCACGTTTTTCTTTTGCAACGTCACGACGGAAGACAGCGTCTGTATAGGGAGACGTCATAACGTTTTGCGCCCATCTGCGTCCGACAGGTGGACAGATTTGGCGGAGAAAGCGTCATGGTTTGGGGAACCATCTCATACAACCAGAAATCAGACTTGGTGATCGTTCCAGGGAACCTGACAGCCCAACGTTACATCAACCACGTGTTAGAGCTTCACCTTCTCCCGATTATTGACCAACAGACACAGATTTTTTCAACGGACAACGCCCGGCCTCATACTGCACGTGCAACAATGAACTTTCTGCAGAATTCCAACGTCAATGTCTTGCCATGACCCTCTAAATCACCAGACCTCAACCCTATTGAACACCTGTGGATACTCCTGGATCGACGCGTACGTCAACGTCAGCCGCCGCCACAGACGCTGTAACAGCTCGCCGTTGCACTGCAGGAGGAGTGAGAGCCATTCCCCAGGAAAGAATCCGGCGTCTTATCCGTTCTTGTCCAAGGAGATGCCGTGCAGTGATTGCAGCGCGTGGTGCTCATACGAGATACTGAGAAAGACGCCCCCCTGGTGACAAACTGGTGTCTGTGAGATGACTTTTGAAATGACAATTTTAAACATGCCCATCTGGGTTATTATTCTGCCAAATTTCAGACTTCTGTCTTAAATAATAAAAATGCCGTGTCGTCCTAAAACTTCAGATCAAAATCTCTAAAATACAGGGGTTGCGTTTCTTTTTTGACAGAGTTTATTTAAAGTGAGAGATTGAATATGGTTTTATGCCGCTTTTAGCAATATTCCAGCAATATCACGGCGGGGGAAACCCGGAAGGGTTTTTACACATTGTACCCATGTGGGGAATCGAACCCGGGTCTTCAGCGTGATGCTTTAACCATTAGGCTACCCCACCGCCCCAATAACTTTAAAGAGATGGGTTTGAGTCTTGTCCTGAGTTGTTGCGTGCGTGCGTGTATGTGTGCGTGTGTGTGCATGTTACATTGAGAGTATGTGTGCGTGTTTCATTGTGTGTACTATGTGTGTTTCATTATATGTACAGGGCGGTGGAGTAGCCTAGTGGTTAAAGCGTTCGCTCGTCACGCCGAAGAGCCGGGTTCGATTGGTGTCCTCCCAAAAGTTAGACGGACGTCCCAAAGGTTAGACGCATTAAAACAACGAAGGTTATGGTTGCTTGCACTGAGGTTCACTACACTATTACCTTCGTTAATTAATAGACTAGTCCAAATATACTAATCCAAACACAAAGAGAAGAGATTATGGATAATGACAATGACTTTATTTGACATAAAACAAAATAAGTTAATTTAACAAGATAAATTTAAATGATCGATCAAATCATTCAAGATTTAAGATTTCACATCATTCAGTATACAGGCAAGAATGTCAACCAAGTCTGAGCAAATGCCCAACTGCATCGAGGAACTCCATGTTTGTCATCCCTCCTGTCTCTCTTGCAGACGCATCAGCCTGATCTCAGTTTCCCTGTAGACCCTCTTCCTCTTTAGGGGAGCAGCACCAACGTTGATCTGCTGGAGTTTAGCTCTCTCTGCGATCTCAATCTTCTGGATGATCTCTACAAATCAGTAGATGTTGGGATGGTGATGTGGGAGTGCCTTGTTTAATCTACCGTGGAGGCCTTCCAGGTTGTTGTTCGTGCGAGGGCCGACAGTCTGGTGATGGTTCCATAGATGTAGTGGAAATCGGGCCCCATAATCAACCCATGTTTCTACAATGCAGTCGTTCATGTCTTGTGCTCGGGGAACGGCAGGTGTCTCGTTCAAGGCATCCATCCATGTGTCCTGGTCATCGCCCAGGGGAAGCAGAGGAAGCCCAGCAGCTCGTCGTACCCACCTCTATACTTCAGGGTCTTCTTTGTACGGGACAGCCAGGCCAAGATCCTCCAAACTGCCTGGGTGAAATGAAAAAAGCACCCCTTTACCTCTGTTGCTGGAAACTCTCTCTCTATGACTCGGATGGTCTCTAGCTCAAAGTCCGTCTGCACTCTAACAGGTTGTAAGGGGCGGTTGAGCATCTCTTGAGCATCCAGTCAACATTAGTATTTCTGTACAAATGTGAAAACCATCTCGTTAGTGTATGAGACAGATTCATTATATCAGTGGGTAAGACTAGGTTGTAATCACAGTCACGCCTGATTGATTTGTCTGACAATTGGTATGCATGACTTTTGGAAAGTCTAACTATTGGGAGTAAACCGTTCGATTCCCTACGTGAGTACAATGCATGTATGAAGCCCGTTTCTGGTGTCCCTCGCCGTGATATTGCTGGAATATTACTAAAAGCGGCGTAGAATACTAACTCACTCACTTATAATGTATACTGTGTACGTGTGTGTTTACGTATGTGTGTCTGTGTGTTTGTTTTCGAGTGGTATATCTGTATAACCTTAATTCACATATATAAACATAAGTACATTTCCCGAGCGTGAAGTAAAAGACGGATCCTGTCCATAAACCCAGCCTAGATGATAGTTATCCTATTTCAACTGAAAGTAATCCCCTTATCCGATATACTTAGTTCCGTGACGTACATTCTTTTCGATAAAATGCGATTGACTAAAAGCTAAAGTGAATTTTAACGAAACGATTCCTTCATTACGAGGCAATAACCTGTCCAAATCGTGTCATCACGCCAACGTCTAGTTGATTAATTAATTTGGTCAAATCGGTCTAGAATCGCTTTACCTCCATATACGCCGTAGGAGTCCAGTATGAAGTCAACCTGTCTATTTCTGTCTGTAGCCGTGAAATCTACAACCCCATCTGACCACAAGCTGATTGTGTCGAGCGCTGAAAATGAAGATGGGCAGTGGGATTATTCTGTAGCTGGAAATTGTCACTATGACGTCATTGTTCTTTATTGCCTCCTTAATTTCAGCTTAGTGAATAGTAGTGTCGCTTTGTTTATTGTTTAACGCTTCTCAGCTGTTTTCCTGCTTTATGTCGGCGGTCTGTAAATAATCTAGTCTGGTCCAGACAATCCAGTGATTGGCATCATGAAAATCATAGCTGGGATACGTTGGTATGTGGCAAGCAAGTGACCGTGCCTGACCACCCGATCCCATTAGACCTCTCAGTGTGCAACTTACTTATACGAAAATTGTATTTTAAAGGCTTTAAAACGAACAGAAAGAAATCAGCTTTAATTGTAACACCTGAACCCTAAATACTTCACTTGCATGTGCGTGAATAAGTGGGAGTGGTTTTACGCCGCTTTTAGCAATAATCCAGAAATATCACGGAAGGAGACAACAGAAATAGGCTGGCCACGTGGATGGTCGTGTTGTGAGTGAGTATTGTTTTACGCCGCTTTTTGCAATATTCCAGCAATACCACGGCTGGGGACACCTGAAATGGGCTTCACACATTGTACCCATGTGGGGAATTGAACTCAGGTCTTCGGCGTGACGAGCTAACGCTTTAACCACTAGACTACCTCACCGCCCCGGTCGTGACATGACCATATTGAGGGCTGAAAAGAAAATATTATATTCAGTATATTGGCCCAACCCATGGGACAAGTGGATTGGCCAGAGAGTGGATGGTCACTGGTTCAGATCCTCATACCAAAGGCCTTTAAAAGATGGTGCTTGTCGTTACCCTGTCTGGCGATCGGCATTGAGGACACGGATTTGTCATCAGAATCTTTTGTCTGAGTTGAATATCCTTGTACAACAGCGGCATGGTATCTCAAAAAGCAAGCATCGGTGTGGACTGGTACAAACAACCACACACACAGACGCACGCACGCACGCTCACACTTGCACACGCATGCACGCACATACTTTCTCTCTTATATACACGTGTAGGCGACGTCCCTTTTCGCCTCAGTTCAACATTGCAGTTCCCGTGTCTTATGTAAACGGACGGTTATCAGTACATTGTTAGTCATGTTTGCAAGCGCTAAAATATTTCCAAAAGACACGAAATCCATGACGCTGGACAAGAAGCTCCTCATAGTGCAGCGACCTAGGAACTAGGAAGAATGAGTCACTCAAGCTGGAGCATTGCTAGGCAACCAATGACGTCATAACGAGGCCTGACTGACGCTATGTTAACTCGCCAAGAGATACAAGGCTAATCATCGCTTTAGGATCAGAATCAGCATTTATCGGAACTTCCTAACTCCGCTCACTATCAATAATAATAGGCCGTAGGCAACAACAGAAACACCATAGACACGCCGGATTGCTTCATACACTCCTAGATAAGGAAATCTCCACCTTTTGATATTAACACTGTTCCACATCTTCATTTTCCTACTACTGAGAATGTGATGATGTTGATATTGTCAACATGTTACATGTTCCACGAGCCTGGACCAGACAGTTAAGTGATTGACATCTTAAGCATCGAAATAGGCAACAGAGATACGACGACATGCATGGGCGGTGTCACTGCTTTGAGTTAATCAAATACATATGACACAATATTAAACAACATTATGTACTTCCTTCAAAAGTTTAGACTCACTTAAAACATCCACTATATGTCATGTACATATACATGGTTACATCGAAGATTGATTTCTCCACTAACTTGGGGGAACCAACTGCAAACCCTATGCAGATGAATTCCACGAGGGTCATGCATCAAATTACTGAAAGGCATGTGCAAATATCGTGCATGCAAACAGCTGCGTTTTGGTGCAAAGTTTCGTTAAGAATTCGCCAATTTGTACTGATGTTTATCATTTATTGAACTCATGACAATAATCTTTTCAACGTTACGAATTTGTTTTACACTACATCAGTTCATGTGTAAACAGTACCTTTATACGGTGTGGAATATGTTGCAACATTTAATTTAGAACAGTTGCATGAAGTAAGTGGCTACATTTACACTAGTGAAACTTTGAAAGGAAGTGTATTATATTCAAAGTATCACATGTCAGTTACGTGACCAGCCAATTAGTAAATGAACAATTTTTGGGAATATTCCGAAACCCCGTTAATCCAGACGGTTCTTATTTCATCTTCTGGATAAACAAAGTCAACAAGAAGACATGGTCATCAATATCCCCCGCCACAGTGTTCTGTTCCTATTTGGTTCCTGTTTTTTAACTCCACCACGACATTCATGTCCTGAAATCACATACCACATTTTACTGAGAAAATCTGTCCCCACTGGGGATATCGTGCACTAAATCAAGAAACGCATGACAAGGGCCATAACTCTGTAACAAATTGTAACACGGTTTCCGTTTTCGAACTCCATCAAGGCATTCATGTCCTGAAAACAAACACCAAATTTGGTTTCCCTATCTAAAACGGTTTCTGAGAAAATCTGCCCCCATTGGGGATATCGTGCACTAAGTCAAGAAACGCATGACAAGGGCCATAACTCTGTAACAAATTGTAACACGGTTTCCGTTTTCGAACTCCATCAAGGCATTCATGTCCTGAAAACAAACACCAAATTTGGGTTCCCTGTGTATAACGGTTTTTGAGAACATCTGTCCCCAACATCTCGGACGGACGGAGCTCAAATCAATATCCCCCTCCAACTTCTTAGCGGGGGATAATAAGGAGCGGTCGGCAATACGTTGGGAGGGGAAGAAAATGAAACATTAAAGAATATCTCAAAATACCCGCTTGGCATGTATCAGCAGTTATCGAGGCTCTAAGTATATGGTAGTTAATAGAATATATTGTCGGTGACTGATTCAGGTGCACGATGCGGCATCCTCATCTGAGATATATTAGTATCAGTTGTTTGTATAGATTTCTGTATTACTGCAATCCTTCGTAAGCGTTGCCCATGCAAGAACCGAAATTAATAGACACCAACTACCATACGGTACAAAGGACAAATGGCCGAAACAATTGTTACAATAATCTGTCATGGTTGTTATGGAAAATGATTGTACCATTATTGTCTTGAAATACTGTGGAAGTTATGTCAAGTGTTAAAATGGCTCAAATGAATAAATATAGTAGTATTCTAAAAAAACTTTAATGAATATTGTGAGATAAATCGAACTTTGTTATTGCACCGAAGCGCTTCTACACGAAAGCCTAACGCTTCTACTTTTGTACCATGTTATTATTTAAACGAAATCCTAGTTGTTTTCAAGTTTCTCTCCAAAACCTTTTTCTCGTTACTCCAATTATTTTCTTGAAAGTTCGAGTGACTGTTGTTGCTGAAGTTTACGTTTCCTTAAGTTTAGGATTAAGTTTTACTTACATTATGTATCAATTAGAGCTTTCGGATACGTATTAATGTATAAACCTCTTGTAATGAATGTATTTTGAGATATTTAACAAAAGACACAGTGTATGACTTGATGTAATGAATGTATTTTGAGATATTTAACAAAAGACACAGTGTATGACTTGATGGTAGCTGGGCTGACTAGGTTGTCTATTTTACAAAAATCTCATTTACACTTTGTTCCGGCTTTAAAAAAGTGACGATGACCCCAACATGAGGCAATGTTGAATATATACTCAGCAGCAAAAAACGCCAGTACGAATTCAAAATTAGATAGGCACTGTAATCAAATCGTTACAGAAATGGACATAATAAGCGGATCAAAAACATTTTTTGTGTACAATATCTTGACACATCAATGAATAACTCAGCACAATTTCAAGACATTACGTGAACGTTTGTAGTCCATTCAGACTCTTGACTTCAGTATCTAGTGTGACCACCACGAGCGGCAATAACTGCAGCACAGCGTCTATGCATGGAGTGCACCAATCGATTTATGAAGGCCATTGGCACCTGGAATCACGCTGTGAGAAAGGCCTGGCGCAATAAATCGGCTGTGTACGGCCTTGGTATGACATTATTCAGTCTCCTCTGAATTTCATCCCAAAGATGTTCAACTGGGTTTAAATCAGGACTAAGGGCTGGCCACTGCATAATGTTGACAGTGTTCTGCTGTAGGAAGTCCCGTGTAGCTCTGGCAGTATGGGCCCGGGCGTTATCATGCTGGAAAATGTTGTTCCGGTGACGTGCAAAATGTGGTATGACGTGGGGTCTGAGAGCTTGGTCGATGTAGCGCACCGCTGTGATGCCGCCTCCTCTCCCTGGACCAAGGTTCTGGAACACCACAGGACCCACTCTCTGGTTCAGGCCTATTCCACCCCATACCATGATGCTTGCACCTCCCCATGAGTCTCTTTCCATAACACATTGGTCTGAGTAACGCTGGCCACGTCGTCGCCATATTCTTGCTCTGTCATCTGCAGTTGATACGCAGTACCGACTCTTATCTGTGAACAGAACAGTTCTCCATTGCCTGTATCGCCAGTTTTGGTGTTGTAGGGCAAACTGTAGGCGTTCACGCCGATGGCGAGTGGTGAGGATAGGTCCACGCTAAGGTCTACGGCAATGGAGGTTCCCGCTGTTAAGACGTCGGCGTACTGTATCAGTACTGATTCGCCTTCCGTGTGTTCCCACTGTCTGGCGTGCGGATGCCTGCATGAAGGGATTCTGTACATGCTGTCGCACAACATGGCGGTCTTGTCGTCTTGTGGTCACCCTTGGTCAGCCAGTACGGGGGCGATCATTTGTGGTGTTGATGGTCCGGAAGCGTTGCTGCAGCCTGTAGATGGTCCGAACGTTGACCTAAAAGTGATTGGCAACGGCTTGTGCAGTGTGGCCAGCTTCAAGTCTTCCTAGCGCCTGGTTCCTCTGTGCTGTCGTGAGTCGCGGCATCCTGCTGACGTTGTAATGTGAATGTTTCAACCAGGTCTGGGGGTGCATTTTAAAGGGTTGGTGAACAGCACGTGCAGCATGAGTTGCATGAAAAACATGGAGAACACCGTATAATCTCCGAGATCAGGTTGCGTTTTTGAGACCATTTCCTGGGTTCCATTCTGAGTTTGGGAAGGAATGTCTTTGCTCAGGTAAATTTGGAAATGTTGTCAAAAATATACAATCAAAACATTAAATGAGTTTACAGGTATCGGTTTCTGCGAAGGAAAATTTCAAACTGACGTTTCTTTTGCTGTTTAGTATATTTGACCTCTGGAAATTATGTATACAAGCGATTTGTTATAGCTATTATTGATGACACTGAAGTCTTGTCACATGTAGTCATAGGCCACGTTTACGTCTTCAGACATGATTCACACATTAAATGACGAAGATGTTTGAAGCTGTGATACTGGGTTTAAATACCACAGTGGCACATGATTAACTTGGTTCTGAAAGAAAAACATCTAACTGGTGACACTTGGAAGAACTCTGTTTGTAGTGAAAACGTACCGATGAATTTCACTTTTAACAAAAATGTAAATCAAATAAAGTGAAATTAAGATTGCGAATCCAAATAATTTTACCTTGCCAATTGAAAATTTAATTCGCAGAAGTTTATTCATCTGAGGATAAAAGTTGTTTAACAAACGACCATAGTTTCAAATCGCTATTATTGGTTTGTATTACAAAGGGATAAGCGCAGTAGTTGGAACAGTAAAGCAAACACACGTGCGTTATGTGATGAGCGTTAACTTAGACCAACCCGACTTGTTCTCGGTGTTTCAATAATGTGTAAACCCCCTTGTAATACAAACCAATAATAGCGTTTTGTGTTGGTATGAACACATATTCATAATGATTTATGAACACATTCTTATTATGCAGTTGGAATCGTAGTTTGGGCTCTATAAAGATGATTATACAATGAATGCAATCAGCCTATCCAACACCTGCGCAGTAGATACCCAGCATTGGCACAAACTCAGTATCTTAAGCGACTTGACGGCATGACTCTACCTTTGTATTACCGTCTTCACCATGCTTGTGGGTTTGACTCAGAGGTCCAATCAATAGCAAGACCAAGAACATGTTGACTGCGTCATGGAAAATGTGCATAATGAAATCCTTTGGAATAGGCTCGTATCTACGCCAACAAACATGACCTTAATATATCGTTTTGGATAAATCCAGCTAAGTCATTTGTAATCAATGAACACGATATTTAAAAGTTAAACAGACGCATGTTTGAAACTGGGACAACACAGCTTTGTTTTAGACGTCTAGTGTCAGCACAAAGTGTGATCAGCTGGGCATGGAATTAATATGTGAATAAGCTACCCATGCAGATGGTCGACAGCGTTCCACCACACATCGGGAAACAAGTTTCTCCTGGCTGCAGCAAGACGTTATCACTTTGTCACTGTCACCAAAGTTAAAACTGGCCTACACCAGTAACATTAACGTTTCACCTCAGATAGGTTAGAATAGTTTATACAACGATGGTCGCCTGTCATTAGGGGTCATGCATTCGCATCCCGCTGACCTGACATCAGAGGCAGGATTTGGCTAAAGACCACGTTAATTGGACAGACTAGCAGTAGGTTCCAGTACCTTTCACTAGTGAACCGAGAGGCTGTTGAGATTTCACAGATCTGAGGATTTCAACATAGCCGATGGAGCTCAATCACGATTTGGAGTGAAATCAGTAGAGGTGGGGGAACCGATTTCCATGTCTTACTGTGGGGCGCCACAGGGATGACATTCTTGGTCTGTACCTAAGACAGTATGGTGGTGCAATCAGCCTCCTCATACAACCTCATCGTGTCGAGGTCGTTAATGCCTTCTTAGAATAGTGCGCCATTGGTGCCATGGAGTGGAGCGTGCTGCAGATCACCCTCTCACGAAAGCACTGTCCTTCCGGCAACTCTATAGGAACTCGGCAATGCTCTTACTGAAGAATGAAAATCCTTCCTTTGCAACCACTTAACAGCAAAGTGAGACGACCGTTACAGGCATCACATGTGAGATCGTTGCAATGCGTATGTGTTCGTGAGCATATATTGTGATGCTGTCATATCTTGTTTTCTGTTATATGGCATTTGCTTTGCTTTACCTACACAATGACTTTACTATTCTTTGACTAACGGGATCGGGTGGTCAGGCTTACTGACTGGGTTGACACATGTCATCGTATCCAAATTGCGCATATCGATGTTCATGCTGTTGATCCCTGGATGGTCTGGTCCAGACTCGATTATTTACAGAACGCCACCATATAGCTGGAATATTGCTGAGCGTGGCGTAAAACTATACTCACTCACTCACTTTACTGTTCTTTCGTGCGTTGATGGAAGTGTGTCTTCCATTCCGATTGCTCTATAATGCTCTCATCTTGGTTTGCAAGAAGGCGTACCAGTTAATATATGCTATTCCAAAAAAGAAACGCATAACCCAGAAATCTGTTGCGAAAATGTCGTATGTTTAAACATGTATAACTTGTCCACAAAAAGTGTTTAGTACATGAATTTTTACATCAATTTAGAAGAAGGTAATGTCTCTCTCAACCTGTTCCGTACCGTTTGACCGTTTGACCGGATATCCTCCGAAGTCCAGGCACTCTGGCTGCTGTGCTCTCATCCGGGGCAGTACGTTCACGCAAATGTAGTACCCGGATGTACCGACCTTGGGCTGCAGTGGTGACTCGAGGTCTGCCTGTACGGGGACGTTCATTTGTTATACTTGTTTGGTTGTAACGAGCTGCAAGCCGTGATATCGTGCTCAGACTAACATTCAGACGCCTGGCAACAGAAGATTGATAATCTCTAGCGTGCATTCTTCAATGGCGATGTTCCGTGTCGCAGCGTCAAGACGTGGCGTAGTGATTTGACCTTGAAACTTCTTCAAAACGAATGTTGATTTATGAAAGTAATCTGGATTTTTATAGCCAGACAGTGCATGCTCTTTGCTGCACAATTTCAACTGGAAGGTGATTTCTCTTGCGTAGTGGCGATGCCTTTAAATATCCTTGTAAGAAATCTCATCAAATTCAACATTTTCAGGTAAAGTCGATTTTTGACTTGACCAATTGTGTAAACTCATGTAATCAACACTTTTGTTACATATTTTGACGGTTGTTTGAACGCAATAGGTAATTAATAGAGTTTTAAAAATACAAAATGCCTATGCGTTTCTTTTTTGGAATAGTATATTTAGATATAACATGGGAAGACTTATTTCCAAGATATACCGTCTTCTCCCATGCTAGAGACATGGAACATCGCTGTTTTGCGGAGGATATAGGCAATGTCACAAGGAACCACTTACCATGGGTTTCCGTTACCTAACTGGTGGGGGTTCAACATTATTTTAAAAGCTGGCGTTTAAGCCAGAACTTCTAAAGCCTAATGGGGCGGTGGGGTGGCCTAGTGGTTAAAGCGTTCGCTCGTCATGCCGAGACCCGGGTTCGATGTGTGAAGCACATTCCTGGAATCCCTCGCCGTGATATAGCTGGGATATTGCTAAAAGCGGCGTAAAACCAAACTCACTCACTCCAAAGCCTAATGCTGGATATCTGGCACGTATTAGCTGATCAGTTCGCACCTCTCTTAATTCTGACAAAGAAAAATGTCTGAACAGAAACAAATTGTAGTAACGTCTTTTAACGACTTGATACACAAAACTATGTTCAATAATAAAGAAATTGGCATCCGTATATTTTCACCTTTTTAAATTATGTTTGTTGTTTGACACGACGTTTCGGAGTATATTCCTTGTTCAGGTCAACAATGCTTCAACGGCATCTAGAAACTATATAACCATGTATGTAAACGTGAAAACAGCGGGGCGTTGGGGTAGCCCAGTGGTTAAAGCGTCTGCTCGCCACGCCGAAGACCCGGGTTCGAATCCCCACATGGGTACAATGTGTGAAGCCCATTTCTGGTGTCCCCCCGCCGTGATGTTGCTGGAATATTGCTAAAAGCGGCATAAAACTAAACTCAGTCAGTCAGTCAGTCGTGAAAACAGCACGTAAAGTATGCGTGACTAATGAACAGTGGCGATTTATGCAGATGTGTATATCGGAAAGAGAGAGATACGCACGTAACGTAGAATGACGTACGATGTAGCAGGTGTGACTAACTAACAGTGGCTAGTTATGCAGATGTTAATATCGAACAGAGAGAGATGCGCACGTGACGTAGAATGACGTACGATGTAGCAGGTGTGACTAACTAACAGCAGCTATGTATGCACATGTTAATATCGAACAGAGAGAGATACGCACGTGACGTAGAATGACGTACGATGTAGCAGGTGTGACTAACTAACAGTGGCTATTTATACAGATGTTAATATCGAACAGAGACAGATACGCACATTAGGGTCTTGTTTACACTACGTGTCTGGAGTATCGTTTTACGTAGTCAACTTGTTAGGGCCTTGTTTACACTACGTGTCTGGAGTATCGTTTTACGTAGTCAACTTGTTAGGGTCTTGTTTACACTACGTGTCTGGAGTATCGTTTTACGTAGTCAACTTGTTAGGGCCTTGTTTACACTACGTGTCCGGAGTATCGTTTTACGTAGTCAACTTGTTAGGGCCTTGTTTACACTACGTGTCTGGAGTATCGTTTTACGTAGTCAACTTGTTAGGGTCTTGTTTACACTACCTGTCTGGAGTATCGTTTTACGTAGTCAACATGTTAGGGTCTTGTTTACACTACGTGTCTGGAGTATCGTTTTACGTAGCCAACATGTTAGGGTCTTGTTTACACTACGTGTCTGGAGTATCGTTTTACGTAGCCAACATGTTAGGGTCTTGTTTACACTACGTGTCTGGAGTATCGTTTTACGTGGTCAACTTGTTAGGGTCTTGTTTACACTACGTGTCTGGAGTATCGTTTTACGTAGTCAACTTGTTAGGGTCTTTTTTACACGACGTGTTCTTACGTTTAACGACAGCCAACTCATCTTAGTCTTGTACAGGTAACGCGTTGGGAGTAACGGTTAACGTACCATTTCGGCTGAAAATTGAGACTGATTATTCTCCGATGTTGACATTTAATATCTACCATAAGCTAACTTGAAGATATAGTTTAGGTTACCTAAAGATGTAAAACTGACCTGGAAATCCGTATCTCTATCATGCGATTCTTGCGTAGTTGTTGAGAGACTATTCCCCGAAAGGTCAGAACGCATGTTTCGCAATATATGACAACATAACCATATTAACCTATGGCGGTGTGCGCATTACTGAAATATTGATTTGACAGTTTGGTACGTAAACGAAATCGTTATGAAAATATAAAGAAGGTTATGGACATTTAATTATCTGACTCTGGTAACATGAGATGGAAGTGCTCAAGACAGTGCAGTAAATGGTCGATTATTTTTGTTGTTTAATAGTCTTTGCAGCAACCAACGGGTCTGCCAGTTCTACAAATTTTCAAGCATTTTGTATTCGAGAGGTGTGTGAAGTTAGAGACAGGTTAAAGGCAGTTTAATTCCATCTTCTATCTGAGCTTAATTGGATTTAGCAGCAGTATTGTAGTGAAAATATCATTATGTGTGTGTCCCTGGTCGCGTCATAGAAAAGACGTTAAAACTGGTACTTTTTGTTACCCTGCCTGGCGCTTCGTTCAACCTCCTGGATGCCAAAGGGACATATATGTCCTTCCTCTTCAACCCTCAATTTGAAGTTCAATAACATTCAATATACTCCACGCACAGACATACACTTCGCAGTTTTGAATTCAGTCGGAAATTCCTCGTTTCATGATACCATCCACTATCATCCTAGACACAGGAAAAGCACTGACAATGATCTTTCAAAATAAGCTACATTACGAAATTACGAAGAAATTTACTGTTTTTTAAAGAAGAACAAAACTTCGGATAACATTTAGCAGTGTCTATTTTTCAACCATTCAACCATACTTCTATTGCAACCATCACCATCACCACCACCACTACCATCACCATCACCATCACCATCACCATCACCACCACCACCACCACCACCCCTTTGCTATGGTCACACTTTCTATGATTCCATATAATTCTGCGAATTTGATATTTTGTTTTAATAAGGAAAAAATATATGAAAGTGATCTTTTTATCCGCCGATAAGCTGATAATATATGGCACCAAACAAGTCTTAATTTTATTGAACAAGGACCAACCATTAAACTTTTGCATCAATGTTTCAAAACCAAACAAAATGTCTGTGTAGAAACGTAAAAGGACTCTAGGTGTTTGAAAGGATGATATAAACAATTGATCTGCTGTAAACATCAATAAAGCTCTCCGCGCCTTGACACCTGTCGGTCAAATCATGAACTATTAAATCCATTATTGTGTAAGGGAAGGGAGTTAATCCAATTCTCTTTGTCGATCCGCAGGGCTGTACAAGGCCCTTATCTTGTCCAGACTTGACTATGGTTGTCAGGTGTATATGTCGGCGGCTAAATGTCATCTTAATAAGCTTGATAGAATTCAGTCTAAAGCTTTGAGAATATGCACTGGTGCATATTGTACAACTCCAACCTCAGCTCTTCAAGTTGAGTGTGCAGAAATGCCCCTTCACCTTCGAAGACAACAGGTATCTTTGAAATATTTCTTGAAAATGAAAACCAAGAACAAACACCACGCAGTCACTGAGATTGTTAATGACTGTGTGGAATATGTCATGTGTGACTGGACTCATGGCAAATTACCCTTTGGCTTGAATATTCAGAGATTAGCTGATCAACATGGTATCTACAACTGTAACCCAGTTGATCCTTCTGCTCCGCCTGTCACACCTCCGTGGGTTCTGCTGAAGCCTGGATTGAATTCGGAACTCAATTTAATCGTGAATAAGAGAATGGACCAAAACATAATAAAAGTGATAACTCAAGACTTTCTGTCTGAAAATTATTCTAATTTCACACATATATACACTGATGCATCGAAAGAACCATCCAATAATCGTACTGCTGGGGCTTTTTGGATACCCAATTTATCGATCGCTAAGGTGTTCAGATTCCCTGATTATCTTTCTGTTTTGCAGCTGAACTTTTGTCCATTTTGCAAGCATTGAGATGGGTAGATGAACATGACCATGAAGCAATTATCTTTACAGATTCTATGGCAGCAATCAAAGCTATAGAAGCTGGTGCAAATGGATCTAGAGATGACATTGTGCATGAGATATTAAAGTTGGATACATCGTTAAACTTGAAGTATATTGCATGCGACATTGTGTGGGTCCCAGCACATGTTAGAATACATGGGAATGAGATTGCAGATAATTTGGCCAAATCCGGGTTACAGTTTCCTGAAGTTGATTTATTTAAATTTCAACCAATCCCTAAAGATTATGAAAATGTTTTATCGAAATCTGTTACAAGGAGTTGGCAACAGTTGTGGGATACAGGTACTACCGGCCGACATATGTACAAACTGAGACCATCACTAAAATCTGGTCATAAAATTCGTCGTCGTAAAAGGCGTGATGAGGTTATTCTTTCACGTCTAAGACTTGGACACTGTGGGCTAAATGCCTACAGGAGTATTATAGATAAGACGGTCTCTTCTAAATGTGGCCATTGCAATTTGGAGACGCCTGAAAACATCGAACATTATCTAATTACATGCCCTGGGCATAACAACATAAGACAAAATCTCAGAAGTGCTGTACTTGAGGTTGATGATGTATTCTCATTAGAAACAGTTTTGGGCCCCAATATCATGCATGGGTCTGTGCAACGGGCAGTTTTAGATTTTGTCTCGTCATCTGGAACATATGATGTTATCTAGACAGGCTCTCGAATGGCTTAGACAGATTTAGTTCTGTGGTTTTAAATCATTTTAACACTCTGTCATCTGAAACTACTGCTTTTTTTATTGAATGAGTATTTCATGTTTCAGAAATAGAAGTGATTACTTAAGGTTTTTAATCCGTAACACGAAGCAGAGGTTATTCCATATATGTATACATCTATCCAAATTAATAGTGTTGTCGTTTCTTTTATCTTAGCTAAACGATTCCTTTTGGCGATGAAATTACATATGATTGTTTATTAAATCAAGTCAATGTGTTGGGCGCAAATAGGCCTCTTATTGGCCCACGTCGCCCTAAAACTATAAAACCAACCAACCATCGATCCGCAGGGTCTGTCAGTATCGGACAGACGTGTTTGTTGATCGAGGGGGCATGTTTTCGAACCTGAATGTTAATTTACAAGTGCAGGAACAGCAGGAGGCACAATGCCTATGAGTTCGCAGTTTTATTAACGGTCTCTTAACTCCGGTGGTATTCTAATAAACTATTTCAAGACGTTCCGATTTGTGGGAGATATCACGCATCACAGATGTAGACTAAAGTTAGTTCGTCACTCCTGTGTTGGTTGCACTCCTTGTAAGACCAACAGTGTGAAAATCTTTAAGACGGTCTTGGATACAGTATACAGTTTCTTCTTGAATTTATATTTTCTATTCATATGTACATTTTATCTGCAGTTCGGTAATCGACCAGAAAGCAAGCTTAAGCTAGGTTGAATGCATTCTTGTAGTAAATATGTACATCGAATCAGGTTTTTGTGATGTATAACTAGAGCTTAGTGACCGTTCAAACTTTATGGCTGGGGTGGGGGGTGTGTGGGGGGTGTGATGATCATTTTATGGAGAAGCATGTACAAAATAAATGAAACCTTTTCAATTTAAATGGGTTTGTTTGTTACTATCAAAATTATACACAAAGAAGTAAGTGACATATCTTACGATTGAACGAGCCTCGATCTTAACCCTTAAAGGGTTTGGAGCATATCTGGGGCATGATTGGTCGTTGTGCGCAACAAAGAACCTGGCCCAATTGGATGCTGCTTTACACGAGGAATGGCGTAGACTGCCCCTTCAGAGGATCAGGAGGCTGACAGACCGTATGAGGAGGAGATGCCGGCTGTCATACAGTCACATAGAGGTTACACTCGGTATTGACCTTGGATCGTGTAAGACACGCAAAATGACATTTCGAATGTTTACATTCACCAATAAATTCAACATGAAACATTCCAGGGCCATACTTGTACAGACAAGGTTTTGTATGAAAATCAGTGTTTTTTCAAAATATGCAATTATCATCATTAATATCAACATGGATTCCAATCAATTTTGTCGTGGTCACCACAATAAGTTTTATGTACGTATTGAAAACCTATCATTGCAAAAATATAGGGGGTGCTTAATTAAGTTTTTTGCGTATATATTCAGAGACTAAGCGTTAGTCTAAGTTTGTTCCAGTGGACGTTAGTAAAAAGCATAAATGCAACTATTTGTCGTATTTCTGTGTGTAAACTAGCCCAATCTTATAACATCTCTCTGATTGAGTCATTAAAACTAATTGAGTCTCGAAAGCAACACGAGCTCGTGGGTAGACGTTTCAAGCATTCTATAAATGAGAATTTTCCGTGATATGTGTTTTTCACGATTTTCTCACCGATCGCGAGCTAGGAGTAAAATGACCGGAACCTGATATTCCGGCCCTGCATTTTCATGCGGAAATATGGGAAACGTGACTTCTAGGGCTATAAATAGACGTTGAGGCCGAATATAGCTTTAGTGGTGTTATTTTAGTATAAACTTAAACGGAAATAAACATGCGTCCAGATGGTTTGCTGGGAGATATAGACAAGGTGCTAATTTAGAGGATCGATGCAATATAAATAACTCACGAGAAAATGGGATTCTTAAAGCAGAAGTAATACCATCTTTGACGACAATTTGCTTTGATACTATGTTAATAGAATGATGGTGTAAAATGAAATAAATAATTTTATCATTTCAAACGTCAACCAATTTGTTTTTGAGTTTTGGTCTGCCTCAGGTGAACTTTTAAAATCACTGATAGATACAATCATAAATACCAAATATAACACCATGCTATTTTCTGCTTATACAAAGAGAACAAAACAAACAATTTCTTTTTCGTAAATCGTTAAAAATCTTCTTCTCTGGTACAATAAATCCTTTCCATGATTTTTTAACCAATGTCCATGAAAACAGCCCTAACAAATTGTAAAAATTAATTCTAATAACAAAATAATGTTTGTTTATAATTTATACTGTACCACAAATCAGGGGATATCGGGAAGAATCGAGATATATCCATTTAATCGGTACTGGCAAACAGAAATGATATGATCACATCGACCGGGGAGTACACGATCAGATGAAATGTGTGATGATTGAGTGAGTATGTCTTTACGCCACTTCAAGAAATATTCCAGCAATATCAGGACAACAGACATGGGCTTCACACATTGAACCCATGTGGGGAATCGAACCCGGGTCTTCGGCGGGACGCTTTAACTACGAGGCTATCACCGATGGCGCAATAGGTAGGGTACAAAACTGAAGTCTGATTTTCCAATTGGCGTCACTGATATCGGTTAAAGCCACCTTTGTGGTCCAGGCATGCGCGAAGCCTATGAGCCATGGTCCTGATGAGCCGAAGGAAGCCTTGTTATTTAGAGGACCCCGAGGGCACTGAGACTTGCAGCAGTAGTCAGTCAAATAAATGTCCGTTTTAACCCCTTTTCACTATATACGGACGGTTCTAGTATTTTATAAGACTGCACGAAAATGTCATGGAAAGGAGTGAGTGAGTGAGTTTAGTTTTACGCCGCTTTTAGCAATATTCCAGCAATATCGCCGCGGGAGACACCAGAAATGGGCTTCGCACATTGTACCCATGTCGGGAAACGAACCCAGGTCTTCGGCGTGACGAGCGAACGCTTCAACCACTAGGTTACCCCACCGCCCCTCATGGAAAGGAAATTAAGAGCAGAATGCACGTGCTTGATGTGACAATCGTGTGAAGTGACAATAACTATACTAAGTCAAACAGTCAAACATTTGTCACATTTCTGTCGATTAATTGGAAGTAGGAACATTCGTAGATCGAATGCTACCAATCGAACCTCGCCATAGGACGTCTTGAAACTGGTGAGTCCCACCCAGCCTGCCGTTGGACGTCATTTCAACTTACACCAGAGCACCGTGATCGATATCTCGTGATCGGCATACTCGTCTCAGCCACAAACCGGGGCAGTGGAGTAGCCCAGTGATTAAAGCGTCCGCTCGTCACGCCGAAGACCCGGGTTCGATTCCCCAAATGGGTACAATGTGTGAAGCCCATTCCTGGCGTGCCCTTCAGTGATATTGCTTGAATATTGCTAAAAGCGACGTAAAACCATAACCACTCACTCACTCACTCACTCACTCACTCACTCAGCCACAACTCAAGATCGTCCGTGAAGTGGCAGACGAAGGGTGATCACTTCACAAGATCGCTTCATGCGGGTCTTTCATCCACGTCATCAACATGCTACTGCCACGAATACTGCAGGATATATTCTCGCTTGAGGAGGGTATCGGACCAAACAATCAGGAATCGTCCTCGACAAGCAGGACTTAGTCCCGGAAGACTTGTATTGGTAAGACCCGCGAAGAAACGGGTTAGAAATGGTCTTGAGTAACCCATGCTTGTCGTAAGAGGCGACTAACGGGATCGGGTGGTCAGGCTCGCTGACTTGGTTGACATATGTCATCGTATCCCAATACGTATATCGATGCTCATGCTGCTGATCACTGGGTTGTCTGGTCCAGACTCGATTATTTACAGACCGCCGCCATATAGCTGGAATATTGCTGAGTGCGGCGTAAAACTAAACTCACTCACTCAGGTCCCCTACATTTTTTGAGAGTATACTTCCTGTGTTAGAAAGTCCACGAGCAAGATGTGCCGCTTGTAGGAAATGACCTGAGGTTGAGAGCTGGAACTCCGCTCATCTCATTTATGTCTGAACAACAAAGTCCGTTCATTGACGTATTTGGTTGTTTTATATAGCCAACTAAACAAGTTTGAACTCAACTCATTCTCCGTCTAAAGTCTGCGCAAGTTCCCCTGTCGACATTGACACCTCAAAGAACTCGCAAAAGACGATACATTGTGACTATAATTCCCAGTGTAGAAGGTTCAAGAGCTGACATCGTGTGTAACCATCACTTGATTTAATAACGGTGCTATCCAAGAATCAATTGAAGTCAAACACTGTTGACAGGTTCCTATGTCACCCATATATGAGGATCCCAATGATTTGCTGGTTTGGCCAATTACGTTGAACGATCTTCTGTCCCTGTATAATTGTATCTCCATAATTGCGGAGGTCTCAGGTGTGACAGTTTATTGACTAAGTTCATGGTCAAGGTTGCGGTTAAGGGAGGTTGTGTAACTCGGGAACAGGGCGATCGATTTCAAGGACAACATATTTCCAATGCCCCGTAAAGCTAAAGACTTGACTACGATCTGAGTACATTTTAGCAATGTTTGCTGTCTAATGTGAAACGTGACGTTTGAAACAAAAATTCTCACATTCCTTTTATTCACGGAAACACTGTTACCGAATTACATTTCAAGTCAAAGGTTTGCGTGTGCTTACGCACGCACGTGCGGTTTTATCGTGTGTTTATCTGTGCTGGTGGACCCGTGAAGATCCGGGGTTGAATTGGTCCTCAGCAACCCATGCTTGTCGTAAGAGATGACTAACGGTGTAAAAATGTGCTTGCAGCCCCTAAATGCTCCCTATTGTTTTAACATTTAATGTGGATCCGATTCCGCAGTCCCACTTTTATACCCTTTAATTAGCCTAATTCCGCTTTCCGATCCTGATTTTGTAGTTCTTTGTCTCTGATTAAATGGCTGCCCACATGGCAGGTCAAATGACCATGTGCTCTGAAGTTTCCTCTCTGACTGATTCCATAGCCTAACCGCTATCCGGCCCATATGCTGATATAGCCACCAGTACCCACTCCTACTACCCACCTATACCTCATTTACAAACGGGATCGGGTGGTCAGGCTCGCTGACTTGGTTGACATATGTCATCGGTTCCCAGTTGCGTAGATTGATGCTTATGTTGTTGATCACTGGATTATCTGGTCCAGACTCGAATATTTACAGGTCGCTGCCATATATAGCTGGAATATTGCTGAGTGCGACGTTGAACAACGAACCAACCTTCCTTCCATGTCATGCTGATAGGTCGTGACATCATTGAACTGCTGCTAAATATGGTGTCAAACCCATTTCACTCACTCACCCACTACTTTGGAATCCGGCGGGATTGGTCATAGAACTGTATCATATTTTGCCGACCCGTTTCACCAGATACCTTTTATGACCCAAAGCTAATCCCAGAGACATCTAAAGAGGGCATCTTTCATAACCACCCTATAACATATGACCATTCAGTAAATTATATTAAAATAATTTTTAGAATTTGAAAATATAGAATTCAGTGATGCTCACAATCATGCTCCCCTGAAGAAATGGTTATGGGTGAGTGAGTGTGGTTTTACGTCGCCTTTAGCAATATTCCAGCAGTATCACGGCGGGGGACACCAGAAATGGGCTTCACACATTGAACCTTTGTGGGGAATCGAACCCGGGTCTTCGGTGAGACGAGCGAACCCTTTAACCACTCGGCTACCCCTCCACCCCAAGCGTAGTTACATGCATCATATCAGTGAGAAGGGTGTGTGTGCGGTGGGGGGATTAGAATGCTGCCTTACTGATATATGGGCTCGAAATTTCACAGAACCGAGTACTAAGCATAATGAAGAGTCTTTAAGACTGTAGACTGTATTTTGCCCGGTACATTAGCATGGACCTCAAAGGAGGTAAAACTATCGTTTTGCTTGAAATGTTTGAACACTAAGCCTGGGTATGCCAAATGTTTAAAGCTGAGGTTTTATGTCGTACATTGACAAACAAAACCTGTTTTTAACCGTGAGTGAGTTTAGTTTTACGCCGCTTTTAGCAACATTCCAGTAATATCACAGCGGGGGACACCAGAAATGGGCTTCATAAACCACTTATCATACTTATAGGATTTTGGAACAAGTGCATGTGTCGGATCATTAATGATTCCAGTTCACTAACCCAGGTCTGCATTAGCCCATCAACAAAACCAATATTGGACATGGATGTGGGAAACGAAGACGGAAGTTCAGAACGAGCTAATTTACTGCTTCAGCGTTGACGTCATTGATGCCGGTAACATTATATCCGTGTTTACTTAATAATCCGATACAATAGTGTACACGTCGGGCCCAGCAACTACATGCAACAACATCACATCTCGACAGTTTTAACTCCTACGCCTTATGACGGAATGGCCCCGTACCTATAATGCAATGTGTTACACTTAAGGACCACGAAGCCTTTCCTTTCTGCGAGCGTATCTTTACGCAATATTCAAGCGATGACGTCAGAGGTGGGTTTTTAACATTGTGGCTGGTTTGGTCATCAAAGCAATTTTGTGAGGATACAACGTTTTAATCATCTTACTCAAAGGGACTGACAAAATGGGCTTGGTTTTTGACAGCTCGGGGTACCACGAGCTGTGGTACTTTGGATACTGTGCAGGGTTTGGTTTAAGGTGTCTATATGGGGCGGTGGGGTAGCCTTGTGGTTAAAGCGTTCGCTCGTCACGCCGACGACCCGGGCTCGATTCCCCACATGGGTACAATGTGTGAAGCCCATTTCTGGTGTCCCCCGCCGTGATATTGCTGGAATATTGCTAAAAGGGGCGTAAAACCCAACTCACTCACTCACTCACCACTCAAGGTGTCTATGGTCTGGGTGTCTTCGTTTGGGGGATGACATGGGTCTGTTTACTGGTGTACTAGGGGCTGGGGCTATAGGGGCTGGGGCTAGGTTCTCGGGATCTTGTGGGCCATGGACCCCGTGGGCCTAGGGGCTTGGGTTAGTTTATCGGTATCAAGGGGGCAGTGTGTGGTAGACCTGGTGTTCTGTGATCTGGGCGCTGGTATTCTAACTCTGGCTGACATTTGTTTTCATACACTCTTGCGTGGAGATCAGCGGAAAACAAAGATACATGAATGAAATTTTGTGGAGCAATGCATTGCTATCTTGTCCATATTTTATGAGAATAACAGTTATCACAGTCATTACTGCTGTCCACCAGGTGGTGTTGAAGTCAGTACCTCGTATGACCACCTCCAGCTGCTACTACTGCCCGACACCTCCTGGGTACAGATCGAATCCGTCGTTGGATGTGGAATCCTTCTCCATTCCTCCTGCAGCATGTGGAACAACTGTTGAAGATTCTGTGGTGGAATACGACGTCGACGTACCCGTCTATCGATCTGATCCCAAAGGTGTTCGATTGGGTTTAGATCCGGGGATCTGGAGGGCCAGGGGAGGGTATTGATGTTGTTATTGGCCAGGTAGTCCACGGTGGCACGCGCTGTGTGGGGCCTGGCGTTGTTCTGTTGGAAGAGCTGCCGTTGACGGTCAACAAAGTGAAGGACGTGCGGACGGAGAATCTGGTCGATGTATCGATTGGCCGTCAGATTGCCTTGGATAAGCACAAGTTCCGATCTGCGGGTGTATGAGATCGCTCCCCACACCATCACACTCTCTCCATCGAATCTGTCCACCTGTCTGATGCAGTTAGGAGCAAAACGTTCATGACGTCGTCTGTAGACACGGTCTCTACCATCACGTCGCCTGAGGAGACAACGGGATTCATCGCTAAATCATATGCGCCTCCAGTTTGCCAGGTTCCATGGCAGCACAGTGTTACACCATCTCACTCGTCGACGTCGATGTAGTCGTGTCAAGGAGGGGGCAACTTTTGGACGTTTGGCACGTATTCCTACTTCTCGGAGACGCTTCCTGATTGTCTGATCGGACACTCTTCGGGCTTCAAACTGTTCTTTTGCTGTGTCCCGGTCGGTACGATGGCGGTCACGTAGGTGGGTTACCCGGATGTACCGATCTTGGGCAGGTGTGGTGACTCTAGGTCTTCCTGATCTTGGACGGTCATTTGTCGAATTTGTTTGACGAAATCGATCCCACAATCGAGTTATTGTGCTGGGATGAACATTGAATATCCTTGCCACCTCACTCTTTGATTCGCCAGCTTGCAATCGTCCAATTGCCTGATTTCGATCGGCTGCGTTGAGACGTCCCATTTTCGTGTACAGTACTTGCAAAGATCGTGGATGAAATTGTGAGATTCATTTGGGTCTTTTATAGTCACATGCTGTACTCATGCTTTGCACGTGAGAAATAATCATTGTGCCTGATATTCGTGCTGCATGACATCCACGCACATCATGACAATCCTGATTGATAAAACCGTTCAAAATCATTTTTGGTTGCGTTTGGTCAAGCATGATCTTCTAAAACATTCCAGAAACAATGCGCAACCCTAAAAAATGTTTGAGTTTACATATGTGTACAAAATTGTAAGTATCATTCTTGAATTTCATTTTGCGTTTCTTTTTTTGAAGAGTGTATGTGCTCCGATACTCCTTCCCTAGGAAGCTAATATTGTGATACTTTTTTCTTGGAATTATTTGCTTAAATAACTTAAGTGAACGCTGAACACTTCCGGAAATTAACTCTGTGGGATTATAAACTAGCGTCCAAAAGAAACGCCACCAAAATAAAAATTATCATAAATTGTCAAAATAATTGCCAATCTGCTCAAAAATGGCTGAAAACACATCCCTCGAACACAACATGTCTATTCCCAGTGAACAAGTGCACGAGATTTTGATGAATGGTGAGTTAAATGAATTCGCACAGAAAAAATGGAAATTGTGCTCAAAGTAACCCGAATGACATGAGGGTATAAAACCTGAGTAGATGCGTTCTCTCTCATCATGTGACACGATTAAAAGCAGCCAACATGCCTCGACTGACCAAAGAACGGAGGGAAAGAGCAATTGGTATGCTTCAGATGGGCGCAACACAGGAGCACGTGGCCCGGATCATGGGATGCTGCAAGTCCACCATCGCCAGACTTGTCACACGTCATAGACAGACTGGCAGTACTGCTGACAGACCCAGGAGTGGCAGACCCAAGGTCACGACCCCACAGGAAGATCGATATTTACGGGTGCTTCATCTGAGAAACCGCTACCTCACTGTGACGTCATCAAGCGCCAATAGCCTTGGACATGCAGTCAGCAGACAGACCGTAGCAAGAGGACCCCGTCAGCATGGTATTCGTGCCTATCGACCTTTCAAGGGCATGACGTTAACGCTCCGACACCGACGTGCCAGATTGAGGTGGGCCAGGACCGTAATGCAGTGGCAGCAGCGAAACTGGCGAAGGGTTCTCTTCAGTGACGGGAGCAGGTTCCAGCTTTTCAAATCTGATGGTCGTGTTCGAATCTACCGACGTCGGGGTGAACGGATGGCACCTGCTTGCATCCAAGAAGTGGAGCATTACAGCGGTGGAAGCGTCATGGTCTGGGGTGGAATTTGTGGGGACCAGAAGACAGATCCCGTCATCATCAACGGTAATCTCACCGCACGTCGTTACATCGACGAGATGTTACGGCCTGTGGTGCTGCCTTACCTGCAACGTCACCCAAGGACTCAACAGGACAACGCCACACCTCACACAGCTCGGATCACTAGTGACTTCCTCAACACTAACAACGTCAACCTGCTACAGTGGCCAGCGAGATCACCCGATCTGTCTTCAATCGAACACCCCTGGGACCAACTGGGCCAACGTATTCGGAAACGTCAACAGCCGCCATTGACTAGGGACGCTTTGGCAGTTGCCTAGTCTGTCTCACAGTCCCTGAACCACATTAATTTCCCTACTGCCAAGCCCTCTCTGCAGTGCTAAAGCCCTAAATAAAGCAAGTCTAGATTTCCTCAGGTTCAGGAATCTCTGGTCTCCCTAGGGCTCCTTTTCAATATAAATGGGCTTGTTTGTTACTATCAAAATTATATATATTCAGAGACTAAGCCTTAGTCTAGCAGTTGCCCTGCAAGAGAAATGGCGCCGAATCCCTCATGATGACGTCAGAAGGCTCACATACTCAGTTCGACGCCGCGTTAGAGCCTGCATCACTGCTAGGGGTGGTCACACACGATACTCACCCATCTGTGTTGTTCAGGACAGTTTGATACCTTAAAGACGAATCAGCGTTGGCGATGGAATACTGGACACTGCACCCCTGTGTCATCCATGTGCCTTCACGAACTGTTTCGTTTTTCTAACTGAAAAGTTTCAAGAACTGTTGCCGACTGATTGTGTTGTTACAATACAACACTTCTTGTTACCATAATTTGCTTTTGTTGTGTTTTAGTGAAGAAAACTGTTTGGTGGCGTTTCTTTTGGACGCTAGTTTAGAATGGTGTTACTCTATCTTTGCGAACTGTGAGAGAGTGCAAGCACTCTACGTTTTAATATCGCTGAAATAATCTTTCACAGATAAGACATTGGAGGAACGTCACGTTTTCCGTATCAAACCATTCTAACACACACGCTGAAGCCACGTTATCTCTGAAAAAAGCATCAGTATCCAGGTTTCCGTAACCTGCAAGAACATTCGTGACCAACTCGTGTTATTCCGGGAAAACCCGAATAGCGACTCGTGGCTTCCAGTAGTATTTCATATGGGAGTATGAACGTCCGAACTACTTCAAACAAAAACGATATGTGATTCTATTTCAGCTCAAATGAGTGAGTAAGTGAGTTTAGTCTTACGCCGCACTGAACAATATTACAGCTATATGGCGGCGGTCTGTATATAATTGAGTCTAGACCAGACAATCCAGTGATCAACATCATGAGCATTGATCTACGCAATTGGGATACGATGACATCTGTCAACCAAGTCAGCGAGCCTGACCACCCGATCCCGTTAGTCGCCTCTTACGACAAGCATGGGTTACTGAAGATCAATTCTAACCCGGATCTTCACGGGGATACAAGCATGGGTTTCTGAAGATCAATTCTAACCCGGATCTTCACGGGGATACAAGCATGGGTTACTGAAGATCAATTCTAACCCGGATCTTCACGGGGAGACAAGCATGGGTTTCTGAAGATCAATTCTAACCCGGATCTTCACGGGGAGACAAGCATGGGTTACTGAAGATCAATTCTAACCCGGATCTCTCACGGGGAGACAAGCATGGGTTACTGAAGATCAATTCTAACCCGGATCTTCACAGGTACTCCCCCTGTAGCCTGAATACTGCTTAACACAAATCTTAAAAGCACATGTCAAAATTCACTCCACAAAGGTTGAATATTCATACTTGGCAATACAACTCCATACGTGACAATGGTAAATTCACTTGCACATTTACCTCGTGACTCCTGACCTTCAATGAACTGACCATGCTGGATATTAACGCTGACCACCATCACGTGAACAGTTAATAAGACGCCCAATTAGCCCTTATACAGATAGGCCAGTTTCTGGTTTCCATTAAAAATAAGTAACACTACTAGTAGATTAGGGCATCACAAAGGCTGGCAATGGTGAATAAAGCTCCAGTGGTGAAGGTTGATCGCATAGGCCTTCACTGCGGGTTAGAACTGACCCTCAGTGGGGGCCTATGGTTGATCATTACTGACCCGACAATGAACTGGCCATATTAACACTCACGAACATCACGTGCACAATGCCTCGCGTGAGCTCTCTGATTTGGGCTTATTAAGGTGGGTAATTGTTCTGTATGATATTCTGTTCAAAACTAGATTGGGAGATCACAATGGCTGGTGGATGGTACATTATACCTCAATGATGTGTTTAACAATTTAACAACGCTATGTTGCAGTCATCAAGGGCATAGCTACCATTGTACAAAAGCCCGGGCTTACACGTGATTTTTGCTATGAAAGTTGTGCAAGCCCTAAAACTATCTAAATATAAAGCTTTGCAACCTACCGGGCATACACGAAAAAAATGGCTTGCTACACGCCTGGTCTTAGGTTGACTATGTATCCGTGAATGGCCTCTGGCTATGTCATGAATGGACTCTTGCAAACTATTGCATAACTTGACCCACTGCCATCGCAGTTGCTTGTAGATTATCTAGTTCAGATTTGATTGTTAGACTGCTGGTTTATGGCTGAATACTTCTGAAACAAGTATATACTCATAAAATAGTCACAAGTGTACATTCTACCATGACCTCAGTAAATACTGGGTTGTGATTGGTTAATTAAAGTCATTCAGAGATATATAATCACGTTATATACCTCTGATTTTCCAACACAATAAGAATTATCTTTTTAAATCTTCATAACGCGGTTATGGTAGAATGGAGATAAATAGAGATTATTAAGCGAGTGTGTTTCCATATCATTAATATCATATATTAGGACTAAAAATTGTATTATGCGAGCCTTTTTTATTCCTAATATATGATATTAATGATACGGAAACACACGAGGTTAATTACCTCTTTATCATATAATGTCATCCTTAAAATTACTCTAAAAAAAGAAGCAAATCATACGTGAATTTATATGAAGAGAATCGAGCATTCGCGTAAGAATACTTAGCGGTACACCAAGGTGAAGGTCGTTCATGACGGCGGCATATAGTTGTGACTAGTCGCTAATACAGTGCAAACATACCTCATCCTTAAAATGAGATCTTTCTGTCTAAAAGGAACAACAGAACCTGGCAGGGTTTTCCTGGTAGTGTTTCTATTTTTATTGCGGGCAATCACCTCATCAATATCAGTTGCTGATACCTGACGAAATCGATTCGTCGTCTGCATTGTGATCGATAGATCGAAATCCTTGGTTGGTACCTTTCCTTTCTTAGACGATTGCCTTTCAGTCGTGCCTCATAATCCGTACCTTCAATTTGAACGAAGTACTCCGTTTCATGTTTTCCATAGTCAGTTACTGCAGTAACGACTCCAGAACCTCAGTCATCAATTCTTACAGAATCACCAATTTTGAGAATGGGGGCAGTCATACTTGTTTAGTAACAATGTAAACTCGTGACGACGTCATCAATGAAATGTTAGAAACGTTTTAGGATTCGCATGGCGTGTATGGAGTTTTGTGAAAGTAGTTCGTGGATTGACGTAATTTGCATAGATATCAGATTTGGATACCAAGTTTATCAGATTGCTTTATTGCACCGATAACAACCTCCATTAGATGATAAATATGTTTATCTCCTAAATCGACTCTGCTTTTAGCAGAGATTTCTTATGGATGTGGAACGGGTTTTGTCCTTTCTATCAAGCAATAAACAAACACATGCCTTTTTTGAGAGGCTTTTTAGAAGTTGTAAAGATCAAGAAAAAACAAGTTCTATGGATAAGTCAACTTCTTTATTGCAATGAATGTCGACGTTTCGGTGAAGATACCAACATCACTGATTAGCTATAAAGCTTGATGACGTTGTTAGTATCTACACCGAAACGTCGCATACATAAAATAACATGAATGAATGAATGAATGAATGAATGAATGAATGAATGAATGATAAAGAAGTTGACTAGGCATAGAACTTGGTTTTCCTTCAAACACTAACTTCACCAGGACGTTATTGTGTTTAGCTTTAGATCTGTGTCGGCTCGTTTGTTATTTTATCAGCAAAAATTTAGAGTAGTTTTCTCCAATGATGTTGAATATAGGAAACTCAGTGTGGATTATTAAAAACCTTTTGGCTGTTGAATCTGTTTGGCATTATTTTCATTACATACAATGTCAGGAAGAAGACACCTCTTGGATGTTGCTGGATATTGGAGTGAGTGAGTGAGTTTAGTTTTAAGCCGCACTCAACAATATTCCAGCTATATGGCGGCGGTCTGTAAATAATCGAGTCTGGACCAGATAATCTAGTGATCAACAGCATGAAGATCGATCTACGCAATTGGGATACGATGACAAGTCAACGAGCCTGACCACCCGATCCCGTTAGTCGCCTCTTACGACAATCATGGGTTACTGAAGATCAATTCTAACGCGGATCTTCATAGGTGCTTAGTGCTCAGGTCACAAATCAGTTAAAGTGAAGCAACGTTGGGTGTGGAGAGTCCATGGATGGGTGATCGTGTTTGGCAGCTTGGCTCCTGAGAGTTTCTAGGACTTCAGCCCCATAACGAAACACACGTGATACATGTGGTCTCACCTTAGGCAAGTGAGTTTGTTCAAAATTGCCTCTGTTCAACCAGCAGAAAAAGGGTACCCGGTGGGATAAGTCATGTGACCATAACCTTAAATAGCGCCTAACAGGCAGCTTGGGTTATCCAGGATAATACTGTTCTGTGCTATTCATTGTTAGCGCAATGAGCATACCTGGTATGGAGTTTGGCGCTCTATAAATGGACACATTATTATAGTGGGTTTCAATCCCACCACACCCTTATAATGTTTCTAGGTCTGTCACACTCATACTGAAACCTATGATCATGGGTTTCAATCCCAGTTCATCCTTATAATGTTTCTAGGTTTGTCACACTCATACTGAAACCTATGATCATGGGTTTCAATCCCAGTTCATCCTTATAATGTTTCTAGGTTTGTCACACTCATACTGAAACCTATGATCATGGGTTTCAATACCAGTTCATCCTTATAATGTTTCTAGGTTTGTCATACTCATACTAAAACCTATGATCATGGGTTTCAATCCCACTCCATCCTTATAATGTTTCTAGGTTTGTCACACTCATACTGAAACCTATGATCATGGGTTTCAATCCCAGTTCATCGTTATAATGTTTCTAGGTTTGTCACACTCATACTGAAACCTATGATCGTGTGTTTCAATCCCAGTTCATCGTTATAATGTTTCTAGGTTTGTCACACTCATACTAAAACCTATGATCATGTGTTTCAATCCCACTCCATCCTTATAATGTTTCTAGGTTTGTCACACTCATACTGAAACCTATGATCATGGGTTTCAATCCCACTCCATCCTTATAATGTTTCTAGGTTTGTCACACTCATACTGAAACCTATGATCATGTGTTTCAATCCCACTCCATCCTTATAATGTTTCTAGGTTTGTCACACTCATACTGAAACCTATGATCATGGGTTTCAATCCCACTCCATCCTTATAATGTTTCTAGGTTTGTCATACTCATACTGAAACCTATGATCATGGGTTTCAATCACACTCCATCCTTATAATGTTTCTAGGTTTGTCATACTCATACTGAAACCTATGATCATGGGTTTCAATACCAGTTCATCCTTATAATGTTTCTAGGTTTGTCACACTCATACTGAAACCTATGATCATGGGTTTCAATCCCAGTTCATCCTTATAATGTTTCTAGGTTTGTCACACTCATACTGAAACCTATGATCGTGTGTTTCAATCCCACTCCATCCTTAGAATGTTTCTAGGTTTGTCACACTCATACTGAAACCTGTGATCATGGGTTTCAATCCCAGTTCATCCTTATAATGTTTCTAGGTTTGTCACACTCATACTGAAACCTGTGATCATGGGTTTCAATCCAAGTTCATCCTTATAATGTTTCTAGGTTTGTCACACTCATACTGAAACCTATGATCGTGTGTTTCAATCCCAGTTCATCGTTATAATGTTTCTAGGTTTGTCACACTCATACTGAAACCTATGATCGTGTGTTTCAATACCAGTTCATCCTTATAATGTTTCTAGGTTTGTCACACTCATACTGAAACCTATGATCATGGGTTTCAATCCCACTCCATCCTTATAATGTTTCTAGGTTTGTCACACTCATACTGAAACCTATGATCGTGTGTTTCAATCCCACTCCATCCTTATAATGTTTCTAGGTTTGTCACACTCATACTGAAACCTATGATCATGGGTTTCAATCCCAGTTCATCCTTATAATGTTTCTAGGTTTGTCACACTCATACTGAAACCTATGATCGTGTGTTTCAATCCCAGTTCATCCTTATAATGTTTCTAGGTTTGTCACACTCATACTGAAACCTATGATCATGGGTTTCAATACCAGTTCATCCTTATAATGTTTCTAGGTTTGTCACACTCATACTGAAACCTGTGATCATGGGTTTCAATCCCAGTTCATCCTTATAATGTTTCTAGGTTTGTCACACTCATACTAAAACCTATGATCGTGTGTTTCAATCCCAGTTCATCGTTATAATGTTTCTAGGTTTGTCACACTCATACTAAAACCTATGATCGTGTGTTTCAATACCAGTTCATCGTTATAATGTTTCTAGGTTTGTCACACTCATACTGAAACCTATGATCGTGTGTTTCAATCCCACCACACCCTTATAATGTTTCTAGGTTTGTCACACTCATACTGAAACCTGTGATCATGGGTTTCAATCCCACTGTATCTTTATAATGTTTCTAGGTTTGTCACACTCATACTGAAACCTGTGATCATGGGTTTCAATCCCACTCTATCTTTATAATGTTTCTAGGTTTGACCCACTCATACTGAAACCTGTGATCATGGGTTTCAATCCCACTCTATCTTTATAATGTTTCTAGGTTTGTCACACTCATACTGAAACCTATGATCGTGTGTTTCAATCCCAGTTCATCGTTATAATGTTTCTAGGTTTGTCACACTCATACTGAAACCTGTGATCATGGGTTTCAATCCCAGTTCATCCTTATAATGTTTCTAGGTTTGTCACACTCATACTGAAACCTATGATCGTGTGTTTCAATCCCAGTTCATCGTTATAATGTTTCTAGGTTTGTCACACTCATACTGAAACCTATGATCATGGGTTTCAATCCCACTCCATCCTTATAATGTTTCTAGGTTTGTCATACTCATACTGAAACCTATGATCATGGGTTTCAATCACACTCCATCCTTATAATGTTTCTAGGTTTGTCATACTCATACTGAAACCTATGATCATGGGTTTCAATACCAGTTCATCCTTATAATGTTTCTAGGTTTGTCACACTCATACTGAAACCTATGATCATGGGTTTCAATCCCAGTTCATCCTTATAATGTTTCTAGGTTTGTCACACTCATACTGAAACCTATGATCGTGTGTTTCAATCCCACTCCATCCTTAGAATGTTTCTAGGTTTGTCACACTCATACTGAAACCTGTGATCATGGGTTTCAATCCCAGTTCATCCTTATAATGTTTCTAGGTTTGTCACACTCATACTGAAACCTGTGATCATGGGTTTCAATCCAAGTTCATCCTTATAATGTTTCTAGGTTTGTCACACTCATACTGAAACCTATGATCGTGTGTTTCAATCCCAGTTCATCCTTATAATGTTTCTAGGTTTGTCACACTCATACTGAAACCTATGATCGTGTGTTTCAATACCAGTTCATCCTTATAATGTTTCTAGGTTTGTCACACTCATACTGAAACCTATGATCATGGGTTTCAATCCCACTCCATCCTTATAATGTTTCTAGGTTTGTCACACTCATACTGAAACCTATGATCGTGTGTTTCAATCCCACTCCATCCTTATAATGTTTCTAGGTTTGTCACACTCATACTGAAACCTGTGATCATGGGTTTCAATCCCAGTTCATCCTTATAATGTTTCTAGGTTTGTCACACTCATACTGAAACCTATGATCGTGTGTTTCAATCCCAGTTCATCCTTATAATGTTTCTAGGTTTGTCACACTCATACTGAAACCTATGATCATGGGTTTCAATACCAGTTCATCCTTATAATGTTTCTAGGTTTGTCACACTCATACTGAAACCTGTGATCATGGGTTTCAATCCCAGTTCATCCTTATAATGTTTCTAGGTTTGTCACACTCATACTAAAACCTATGATCGTGTGTTTCAATCCCAGTTCATCGTTATAATGTTTCTAGGTTTGTCACACTCATACTAAAACCTATGATCGTGTGTTTCAATACCAGTTCATCGTTATAATGTTTCTAGGTTTGTCACACTCATACTGAAACCTATGATCGTGTGTTTCAATCCCACCACACCCTTATAATGTTTCTAGGTTTGTCACACTCATACTGAAACCTGTGATCATGGGTTTCAATCCCACTCTATCTTTATAATGTTTCTAGGTTTGTCACACTCATACTGAAACCTGTGATCATGGGTTTCAATCCACTCTATCTTTATAATGTTTCTAGGTTTGACCCACTCATACTGAAACCTGTGATCATGGGTTTCAATCCCACTCTATCTTTATAATGTTTCTAGGTTTGTCACACTCATACTGAAACCTATGATCGTGTGTTTCAATCCCAGTTCATCGTTATAATGTTTCTAGGTTTGTCACACTCATACTGAAACCTGTGATCATGGGTTTCAATCCCAGTTCATCCTTATAATGTTTCTAGGTTTGTCACACTCATACTGAAAACCTATGATCGTGTGTTTCAATCCCAGTTCATCGTTATAATGTTTCTAGGTTTGTCACACTCATACTGAAACCTATGATCATGTGTTTCAATCCCAGTTCATCCTTATAATGTTTCTAGGTTTGTCACACTCATACTGAAACCTGTGATCATGGGTTTCAATCCCAGTTCATCCTTATAATGTTTCTAGGTTTGTCACACTCATACTGAAACCTATGATCATGGGTTTCAATACCAGTTCATCCTTATAATGTTTCTAGGTTTGTCACACTCATACTGAAACCTGTGATCATGGGTTTCAATCCCAGTTCATCCTTATAATGTTTCTAGGTTTGTCACACTCATACTAAAACCTATGATCGTGTGTTTCAATCCCAGTTCATCGTTATAATGTTTCTAGGTTTGTCACACTCATACTAAAACCTATGATCGTGTGTTTCAATACCAGTTCATCGTTATAATGTTTCTAGGTTTGTCACACTCATACTGAAACCTATGATCGTGTGTTTCAATCCCACCACACCCTTATAATGTTTCTAGGTTTGTCACACTCATACTGAAACCTGTGATCATGGGTTTCAATCCCACTCTATCTTTATAATGTTTCTAGGTTTGTCACACTCATACTGAAACCTGTGATCATGGGTTTCAATCCCACTCTATCTTTATAATGTTTCTAGGTTTGACCCACTCATACTGAAACCTGTGATCATGGGTTTCAATCCCACTCTATCTTTATAATGTTTCTAGGTTTGTCACACTCATACTGAAACCTATGATCGTGTGTTTCAATCCCAGTTCATCGTTATAATGTTTCTAGGTTTGTCACACTCATACTGAAACCTGTGATCATGGGTTTCAATCCCAGTTCATCCTTATAATGTTTCTAGGTTTGTCACACTCATACTGAAACCTATGATCGTGTGTTTCAATCCCAGTTCATCGTTATAATGTTTCTAGGTTTGTCACACTCATACTGAAACCTATGATCATGTGTTTCAATCCCAGTTCATCCTTATAATGTTTCTAGGTTTGTCACACTCATACTGAAACCTGTGATCATGGGTTTCAATCCCAGTTCATCCTTATAATGTTTCTAGGTTTGTCACACTCATACTGAAACCTATGATCGTGTGTTTCAATCCCAGTTCATCGTTATAATGTTTCTAGGTTTGTCACCCTCATACTGAAACCTGTGATCATGGGTTTCAATCCCAGTTCATCCTTATAATGTTTCTAGGTTTGTCACACTCATACTGAAACCTATGATCGTGTGTTTCAATCCCAGTTCATCCTTATAATGTTTCTAGGTTTGTCACACTCATACTGAAACCTATGATCATGGGTTTCAATACCAGTTCATCCTTATAATGTTTCTAGGTTTGTCACACTCATACTGAAACCTGTGATCATGGGTTTCAATACCAGTTCATCCTTATAATGTTTCTAGGTTTGTCACACTCATACTAAAACCTATGATCGTGTGTTTCAATCCCAGTTCATCGTTATAATGTTTCTAGGTTTGTCACACTCATACTGAAACCTATGATCGTGTGTTTCAATCCGAGTTCATCGTTATAATGTTTCTAGGTTTGTCACACTCATACTAAAACCTATGATCATGGGTTTCAATCCCAGTTCATCCTTATAATGTTTCTAGGTTTGTCACACTCATACTGAAACCTATGATCATGGGTTTCAATACCAGTTCATCCTTATAATGTTTCTAGGTTTGTCACACTCATACTGAAACCTGTGATCATGGGTTTCAATCCCAGTTCATCCTTATAATGTTTCTAGGTTTGTCACACTCATACTAAAACCTATGATCGTGTGTTTCAATCCCAGTTCATCGTTATAATGTTTCTAGGTTTGTCACACTCATACTAAAACCTATGATCGTGTGTTTCAATACCAGTTCATCGTTATAATGTTTCTAGGTTTGTCACACTCATACTGAAACCTATGATCGTGTGTTTCAATCCCACCACACCCTTTTAATGTTTCTAGGTTTGTCACACTCATACTGAAACCTGTGATCATTGGTTTCAATCCCACTCTATCTTTATAATGTTTCTAGGTTTGTCACACTCATACTGAAACCTGTGATCATCGGTTTCAATCCCACTCTATCTTTATAATGTTTCTAGGTTTGACCCACTCATACTGAAACCTGTGATCATGGGTTTCAATCCCACTCTATCTTTATAATGTTTCTAGGTTTGTCACACTCATACTGAAACCTATGATCGTGTGTTTCAATCCCAGTTCATCGTTATAATGTTTCTAGGTTTGTCACACTCATACTGAAACCTGTGATCATGGGTTTCAATCCCAGTTCATCCTTATAATGTTTCTAGGTTTGTCACACTCATACTGAAACCTATGATCGTGTGTTTCAATCCCAGTTCATCGTTATAATGTTTCTAGGTTTGTCACACTCATACTGAAACCTATGATCATGTGTTTCAATCCCAGTTCATCCTTATAATGTTTCTAGGTTTGTCACACTCATACTGAAACCTGTGATCATGGGTTTCAATCCCAGTTCATCCTTATAATGTTTCTAGGTTTGTCACACTCATACTGAAACCTATGATCGTGTGTTTCAATCCCAGTTCATCGTTATAATGTTTCTAGGTTTGTCACACTCATACTGAAACCTGTGATCATGGGTTTCAATCCCAGTTCATCCTTATAATGTTTCTAGGTTTGTCACACTCATACTGAAACCTATGATCGTGTGTTTCAATCCCAGTTCATCGTTATAATGTTTCTAGGTTTGTCACACTCATACTGAAACCTATGATCGTGTGTTTCAATCCCAGTTCATCGTTATAATGTTTCTAGGTTTGTCACACTCATACTGAAACCTATGATCATGTGTTTCAATCCCAGTTCATCCTTATAATGTTTCTAGGTTTGTCACACTCATACTGAAACCTGTGATCATGGGTTTCAATCCCAGTTCATCCTTATAATGTTTCTAGGTTTGTCACACTCATACTGAAACCTATGATCGTGTGTTTCAATCCCAGTTCATCGTTATAATGTTTCTAGGTTTGTCACACTCATACTGAAACCTGTGATCATGGGTTTCAATCCCAGTTCATCCTTATAATGTTTCTAGGTTTGTCACACTCATACTGAAACCTATGATCGTGTGTTTCAATCCCAGTTCATCGTTATAATGTTTCTAGGTTTGTCACACTCATACTGAAACCTATGATCGTGTGTTTCAATCCCAGTTCATCGTTATAATGTTTCTAGGTTTGTCACACTCATACTGAAACCTGTGATCATGGGTTTCAATCCCAGTTCATCCTTATAATGTTTCTAGGTTTGTCACACTCATACTAAAACCTATGATCGTGTGTTTCAATCCCAGTTCATCGTTATAATGTTTCTAGGTTTGTCACACTCATACTGAAACCTGTGATCATGGGTTTCAATCCCAGTTCATCCTTATAATGTTTCTAGGTTTGTCACACTCATACTAAAACCTATGATCGTGTGTTTCAATCCCAGTTCATCGTTATAATGTTTCTAGGTTTGTCTGCACCATCCTCATCCTCACCATTTGGCCAAGTGGTAAACCTCTAAGAATCACTACAAGATTTCCTGCAACATAGGGGGCAGTGGGGTAGTCTAGTGGTTAAAGCGGTCGCTTGTTACGCCGAAGACCTGGGTTCAATTCCGACATGGCTACAATGTGTGAAGCCCATTTCTGGTGTCCCTGCCGTGATGGCTTCATTGTGTGAAGCCCATTTCTGGTGTCCCTGCCATGATATTGCTGGAATATTGCTAAAAGTGGCGTAAAACCATACTCACTCACTCACTTCAACATGATTAAGCCAACACACGGTCATACAACTGGAATATTGTCAAAAACAACGTTAAACCCTACTCATTATACAGTTGTAGTCAAACTTCACATAAACAGATGACTAGGACAATAAATAGCAATAATAATAACTTTTATTTCTTTGGACAGTGGATCCATGTAAAAAGCACAAAGTACACAACTTCTCATTCAACATCATACAATACAATAAAAATGTATTTTTATATTTTTTCATTTTCTTTTTTCCATTGACTATAAACAAATGTGGTATATAAAGTGAGAATGTTTGCAAATGAGTTTACAGTAGTGAAATTATGCACTATCAAGTTTTGTTTATGATAACCACAACATTCAACTTTATGCAACTTGCACCCCAGATTCCAGTCCAGGGAAAAAATCAACACCAAACTTATCAACAACAGTTAAAAAGTTGAATAACAAAAACACGTTTGCATAACGAGTGTAGCATATTGAGATTGCAGATGTTCCGACCCTGCCAAAACATATCTACTTGAATATTACTATTTCATAAACAAAGTACCTTTTTTCACCTTTTGTCCAGACATATAACAACTATTGCTTAAAATATTCAAACAATTAATTGAAAATCTGTCATATAAAGAATCCAAGACAGAATTCATTTAAATAATATTTTCTTGATCTAATTGATTTGAACCATACTAATATCGGTTGCAAGTATATCGTTGTCATTAGCAAAAAACAGTTTTAAAACAAACCCTGATTATTGAGAAAACAAAAATATGAACAAAAAGCTGTACACAATGTGAGGGATGTTTGGAGATGATGCAGTGTCTTCATCATACAGTGGTTGATTTGGAGTACGCATACAGCCTCTGTAAGATTCCGGTGATAGAGTGTCAGTGTGCACTGATATACGATGAGTGGTAAAATAGGATATACATTGTATTTCTCAGTGTATATGGAAACATTGTGAGCACTAATAACCACCCGGCCAACCCACCCTAGCTTATTGCCTTTAAGGCAATAAGCTTTTACCCCTCTTCGTTTCTTGTCTTGTCCCCACAGTCCTCCATTGTGGAAGTAGCATTCGGTTCCCACATCCTTGTTCAACATCTGCTATCTTCACAATTGGAAAAGGTGTTGACATTTGCGCAAATAGGTCTGTCATTTCTCAGCGCCATATTTCAACAGTTTGCAAAAGAAATTATTTGCAAATCACAGATTCAAACAGTGTCTATTTCCATGTCACAGAATTGCAAGTCTTTCGAATGTTTGCATCAAGTCTCTTTCACCGGGAGAGAGTTCAAGATTTCTGGGGTGTTACGAGAAGGCGTTGGTATAGCTCCGACTGTAGGAAGCGAGGGTAGGAATCTTTCTCCATGAGTGCCTGGACTCTCCGCTGAGCATCCTCAAACGTCTGTCGAGTCACCTGACTGAGATTCCCTAGGGTCTTCACTCGGGTCTTGGAGTCGAGATTGATCTGCCAGAGATAAGAAGAAACGTAAGTAAAATGTCAACACTGGACTGTTAAAAGTCAATACAAAATAGAAAATCATTCAAAACTGGCTTGCTCCAATGATATATTGCTTGAGCGAGCTCTACCTTTATCTGCTAATGTTAATTACCTGAACACACTCAAGTGAGATACTCCCCATTACTGTCATTGAGGATGTCAAATAGGCTGTGAAAGCCAAGCAATAATCAGTAGACTGCTAACTACTGCAATCAACAGATGGCAATAGATAATGTAATTATAGTGCCAAAAACAGGGCGGTAGGGTAGCCTAGTGGTTGAAGTGTTCACTCGTCACATGGGTTCGAGTCCCAACATGGGTACAATGTGTGAAGCCCATTTCTGGTGTCTCCCGCTGTGATATTGCTGGAATATTGCTAAAAGCCGCATAAAACTAAACTCACTCACACTCACATGGCAAAAACATTAAGTTTCAAGTCAACATAAGATGTTCGACCTTCTGAAACTCCCACACCAACTACAGGTTCACTAAATACAAGCGAAACTCACCTCCCGTGGTGCTTGCACGGCCACAAAGTCTGTGTAGATCTTGTTGGCAACTGAGCTAAGTTTGCTGGACTTGGTCGTCTTGAACTGCTCACAGGCGATCCAGAACTCAATATTCTCCTCACTGAACTCTGACTTGAGGAAACCTTTAAACAACTCAAGCCCATCTGGAACAGGAACAGGAACAGATGAAGAACAACCTAATAAATATTTATTCAATCTTATATTCAGAGCTGATTTACTGACAACATATTTCTTTATTCCTCATGAAAATTTATACATTTCAATTCAAAGCCAAGACACCATCAACCGTCATCTGAGACTTGAACCAAAATTCATTTGCATCAGTAATGTTAAAACATCCTTCAGGAATCGGAACATCTAATTTGATGTGGGTAAGGTTACTCACGTCTGTCTGTGAGGAGAGCCTCGAAGGACTTGCTCCATTGCTGGACATCCTCCTGGTTGATGTGACAGATCTTGCCGTTCTCTGTTCGGAGGGTCACCCAGGGATGTGTCTGTGTGTCTTCGACGCAGGAACTGAAGCTTCTTTTTTCATGTTCTTTGCTCTGCAAATAAACAACCATGTAATCAATTACAAGAAAACTACATCTATAAATGAGCTTTATTGACACAATATTGATCTATTGGTCTTCTGTTGCCTTTTGTGCAAACATGTCAGTAAGTATTAGCAAAAGATCTAATTTATAATTTGTAATTCAAAATCACGAAAACCCTGATCCTGCACAATTATTTAAACATGCTGTCATGCTGAGCCTATAATCTTGTGCCAGGACGAGCCTGAAAGCAGTTTGTGACATATTTTATTGCTGAATGTTTTTTTCAGACGTGGGGGTAATGAATAGCCATCTCAATTGCAAACATGTTTTTCTTCTACTTTCCTGAATTTTACAGTCAGAAAATCTTTAGATCCATTAATAAAAGAAATCTTGCCTAACATATTTCCAACACAGTAATTTTGTTCAAAAATGTTACTTACAGTCCTCGAGACTTTGTCTTCGCCTGGTTGCTGAATGATGGGATGTCGTCTGACGCCATCATCGCAGCATCAGCTGAAGATGTCTTGTGTATTGGGCGTGGAGGGCGTCTACCTGTCTCACACTCAGTCGACTCACTGCTCACAAGCTTCAGTCTTCGACTCTCAATCTGCAATAAACATGTTTCTTATAAGACAAGCCCTGAGATGTCGTGATGTCACCTACTGGAAATAGCTTCCATTGTGACGTCTTCGCCAACACATACGTAATTATCACTTAAATAAGTCTTGATAAGGTCACTGTCTAAACACGTCTTTAGGGGACATGATGTTTTTACAACCTAGAAATCATGATTTACACTGATGACCATTGCCCTTGGAGAATGTTGGAAGAGCACAGTAGGCTATCAAATACACAATTCCACTAACCTAAAACAAATTACACACCCGGAACCCACATGGGAAATTCTACACAAAAACACTTGCCTTAAGATCAAGAAATTACATGCTGAAGCCATTTCACAAAGAACCACCATGCATAATGCTTGGAAATTTGTTGAGGGAAAGTATCTTTACTGCACGGCTTCATCCATCAGTGGCTAAGCCTCAACCCACGCAGGAATTCTTGAAAGCAATTTCTTTCCCTCAAAACATGACCTTTTTGCCAAAACTCTTTAACTCCTGATTTGTCCTCTATTGTTAGTCTGGAGAAGCGATAACCATTCCTACAGGAACCTGTTAATTCACGTGTTTCAGTGTGTGGAAAATTCACGTGGCAGTCCAATATTGACCACCATCCATGTGACTCAAAATATGTAAATATATGCCTTACCATCATCTGTAGAAAATTCCCTCCTCTTAGACCTAGTTTGAGTGTTTGTTTAAAGTAACCATTTAATCCAATATTAACACAAGCATGAAAGAAACATTTCTTAGCAGATTTATATAGGTTTAGCTGAATAAGAAATATCTGCGATAATTAATGACGTTGCACAGAATCCGAAACAACTCACAGAGAACAATGGCTGCACCGTAGAGCTGAAGAAGACGGTAGATGAACACTTTGAAATAGCAACATCTCCAGATGTCAGACACCATGAAATATTGGTGCAGTCTACTTAGAGAGCTGGACTGACTAACTGCTCTGATGAACTCGACTGAGATACTGGCATAGCTCTAATCAATACTGCCAATGTCTTGTGGCGTGTTTGAGGACGCAATGGGAAAATCGACATTACTCCCAGGGTTTGATCAATACAGAGACCTAGGGTTCAACACCCACGTCATTCCTCGGCTATATTCGTCACAACGTCGTCCTCATCTGCTTATTTCCTACAGCTATTTTTAGCCTGCCTACTATCCCCTGAACCATATTACAACCAGCTACACATCCCCGCCACTCTAGATATGGCGGCAAGACCGACTATACTATGTATCTGATCTTTCTCAAATTCCAGTTCAGATCACGAAAAAGATAATACCTCAAACTCAAGTGCAAATGTAAATAAAATTAAGCTGAAAATACCAACAAGTTCTTCTCAAAATTAACTGTAAATGTTGAAATGTAAAAGTATTTTTCTTTCGTTTACTCAGAATAATTATTGCAACATTTTTTTTTCTCTTTTGAATATTGATTGTGTCTTGAAGTCTGTTGAATGTAAATGAGTGAAATGGCTTCCATGTCTATCTTGATAACTATTTTGATGCAAATAGAAATTCAAATATCAGGTTCTCCAGTGCTAAAAGTTGGGGTTTTTTTATACAGAGGTATGATTAAGTCTTATAAAAATGAACAGTGAGAAAATTATGCCCCCTGAACAGTATTTCAGTAATTTGATGGCGACTGCTACATGTATTAGGAAGGCTCTTGATTATGGGGCAGTAGGGTAGCCTAGTGGTTAATGTGTTAGCTTGTCATGCTGAAGACCGGGTTCCATTCCCCACATGGGTACAATGTGTGAAGCCCATTTCTGGTGTCCCCCGCCGTGATATTGCTGGAATAATGCTAAAAGCGGCGTAAAAATAAACTCACTCACTCTTGATTATGCTAGCCCACTATAGTTACCAATTTGGTTAAACCTATGAGCAAAGTCATGGTTCTGATAAGCCAATGTTCACAGTCAAGTTTGACCATGGTCAGGGTAAAAGTGATGCAACTTTGCAAAGTGACTTGCAGTGCAGATGAAGATACCATAAGAATCAGCCTTAAAAGGGACAACATTTACTTACCGATTCTATTTCAGTGTCCCCTTGGTGTTGTAGAAATAAAGCATGAGCAGGTATGTCCTTTGCACATCCTGCGCTGTGACTACGTCGTAGAGGTCGCGTCAGCATTTTGCGGAATCGCCTTCTTTTAGAGTCTTTTTTGCATGGAGTAACCTCCTCTTGAGGTTTATGTGTTGTGTGTTCTGTGTCTGACCCATCTGGGGATGTGTCACATGTAAATGTCACATGATGCTCTACGTGGTACGGAGGGGATTTGAGCGGGATGGATTCGGACACGTCATAGATTCCATCGTCCCCTACAGAGCTGTTTGAGGCTTCTACAGTTTCAACACTGTCCCCTTCTGAACTTCGCTGTCTTGTTCTTCGTAATCTTCCCAGTTTGAACCTGGACTGGGATGTTGTGACGTCATCGGACTTGCCCCGAGTAACACAAGCTCGTCTAACTGTGCACTTAGCTTGAAAGTCTGTGCAAATGTCTGATGTTTGAGGTCTGTCCACACTGCTCTGTCGAGGCGATGTTGCACATGACGGTGATGTTGATGTTGGTGACATTGGTGATGCTGATGACACTTTGGATATATGGTGCTTGGGGTTGGTCAACTGACGTACAAATTCATCCAGATCAGATGTTGACCACTGTTGTTGTAAGGGCGATGATGGTTCCTCTAAATGAACCCCCTGAAACAAAACATAAATAAATACAGTCTAAAGAAATCACACTCAAGCTCAGAGAGTTCTTTACACTAAGCACTTGTGAAGATCCGGGATAGAATTGGTCTTCAGTAACATATGCTTGTCGTAAGAGGCGACAAATGGGATCGGGCGGTCAGATTTGCTGACTTGGTTGACACACGTCATCATATCCCAATTGCGTAGATTGATGCTCATGCTGTTGATCCCTGGATTGTCTGGTCCAGACTCAATTATTTACAGTCTGCCACAAATATAGCTGGAATATTGCTCTGTGTGGCGTAAAACTAAACTCACTCACTCACTCTTTACACTAAGCCACTGTAAGCTAGAAATGACATCTGAAAAGAATATTTTGAAGCATAATGGTTAAAGAAATACATTTAATTTGATACCAAGAACTATTTCCACCTGTAACCCCTGTTTGTTTAAAAAACATGAAAAAGATTCATTCATATAATAAACACTGGACACACATAAATAGGAAAATAGTTTTTTAAAGTAATATGTCAAATATGACCTATTCAATATTAAATCATAGATAAAAAAATAAGAAAAATTATAATTTCTTGACAAAAACATTTCAGAGCCTTTCAACCAGTGACAATATCATGATAATTTAGTGTACCTATGAAGCATATTTGTGAAATTGGAATCTACAAGTAAGTCATGGAGGGAATCTTCACAAATCTTTAACAAACTAAGTTTGATCCAAAGTATAACAACCTCAGAACTTCTATGGAAACATAAAATACTACAGCCAAAATATATACAAACTTGGGATACAACGGCTACACTATGAGGCAAATGCTATATTTGACAAAGATATAGTAACTAATATTTATTCATGAATACCTTATGTTTTAATATCAGGGGAAAATTTCAGTAATTCTTGTAAAGTAAAAGAGCAATATATCACAAACAATCCCACTTATAGTCCAATGACAATGCCTTCTAGACTTAGATAAATTCCATTTTGAGTATCACACTCTGATAAAAAACATACTAGTTCTCTCAAAAATTCAATTCATCGAATATTTGAATGAATAATACAGGTCTAGTACAAACCATTGTTGGCATAGATGTCCTTCAAACAGATCCACCAAATAACAACTTCTGGCACCGACACTAAGAGGCCTGGAACTCTAGCAATGGACTGCGGCGTTAACTAGAATAGACTTGGCAGCGAGAGTGCTCTCTGATAGCACCTCCTCCTCTAATGATCTCTCTAGAACTGAAGAGCCGATGACGCCGGCCCAGCTATATATACCCACATCATGAAACACACACCAGCGTCGTGTAATCAATGAGCACACAATATCGCATGGCTGCGATGATGCAACTGGGTGCAGAGCTACACTGTTTAACTGAATCTGATTGGTTGTTCAGGTATTGACTGATTTTCTGAGCATCAGGATTGGTTTGGCCGTGGTCAAGTTATTCAGTCGTATCATTCAGGTGTGTGATATGACTCATGGGCTGCCACAGTTAATCCCACCTTCATGGACATGAAAAGCTTTGTCCCTTGGTACATCCTGCTTGTAACACCTGATGTCTAATTGATGGGAATGTTGCATTAACTTCACACAATTTATATATACGGTATGCACCGAATGAACTGGATGATAGCAGGAGAGTTTTTAATGGTCACTTCCATCACTTTGCGCTGTCATCCATTGCCATAAAACTCTACAACGTGGCTGAATTTCATGTACACAAATAGCTGGTGGGGACAATCATGAGGAATGTGTTATCAACAAGTCTTATTGAAATGGGTTTGGCTCACAGTAGCCGCTTTACCTGTCACACTGACAATAATATTTTTGATGCAACAGCATCACTTGCTCGTCTGTATCTTGTCACGAATATCAGGGTTATTATTAACATTGCAAAGATAGTATTTTTTTGCTGTAGTCAGCGATATTCCATAATTATCACATCACAACAGCTAGTAAATAATTGAGTCTGGACGGGTCAATTTCGTCAATCCAATGAATGAGCATATCTAAAGAGTGTAAAATGACACAAAATCAACTAAGACTGAACAACTGATCTTATAGTCACTTCTCACCATAAAATGGTGGAAAACAATACTACTCTCCTTTGATAAGGATATTTTATATATATACCACAATATAGATATATATATCAAAAGTTAAGTAATATATCATAACTCATAAGAATTAACTTTCATATCTTCATAAAATTTGTTAATGGAAACCTGATCAGGACAGCAATATTAATCACAAATAATCACGTTACTTCTGGAAGTCAGACCAAACAATATGATAAAAATTAGATGTTTTGGCAAAAGATATTCGCTCAAGAAACAAAATGATTTTCAGCTATTCATTTTTCTGCATCAGTGCTATCAATAGGAATTTTCAACTTATCATAGTGAATCAAAATAGACTCTTCTGCCCAACACAATTAATCATATTCTTATAACAACATTTTGAAAAAACAATTCAGATAAACATTTCCTTCAAAACTCCCATTTTCAAATCCCAAAATTCCATAGTGTCTGGGAACCAGATAAATTCAGAGAATAATCTTGATTCTATCTAACAAGAATTTCTAATTACAACCTCAAACTTTATTACAAACACCATATAAATATATGTGATTCCGTCAGCATCTGGACAACCTATAAACCTATAAATTCCCTCTCATCCACGACATATTTACATCTTGTTATTTTGACTGGATCTTGGGGGCTTCCCTCCATCGACTGTTTTCCTGCTCTGATTTCCAGCACGGACACCAACGTCAATGCCGATGCTTTGCTTCGAAATGTGATAGACGGCACTGACGTCAGAGGCCCTCTCTACTTGCCTGGAGAAAACAGACACCTCTGATGGCAGTGTTTGCCTTGAAACTTAATGAAGCGTTAACTGGGGCCTTTGGTATCAAGAGTATGGCAAGCACTCCAGGAATTTTCACTTGCTGATTGGACGTGTGAATATTGAACTCAAATTGGTCTTGGTTCCATCTGCGCGGCTGTTTACCTAGCTCGATTGGTCAGATGTAATCTAATGATGAATAATTAATATTTCTGACGCAAATATGGGTAAAACCCTTGTTTTCCTGTGCATGTTTTGCACAAAGATACGCATCGGATGATTTAGCCTGTGGTTTCAAGTAGAGATTATGTTCTCACAATACCAGAGTAATAGATAGTATTTCCCCAACAACAGATCAAGAATAACATGGAACATAGTGATATATATGCATAGGTCTTGTGACTGTTTCCTAATTTTTTGTAGATTTTATGGGGCTAAATAAGAAACCTGATAAAATTATTTTCAAATATTATGGTTCTCTCAAAATGAGTGTTATTAGAACTATAACAGTAAAATGTCTTAAAACCCATTAAACAAATCAAACCTTAATCTCAAACATCTGCCCCCAAAATAACTCTGATACAATTCTTCTCATCCTCGTTTTCTCAGAAATGACAAAGCAGTATTTACAAATGTAAAACGCCATTGGTTGTATATCTTGGATGCTGTTGAAAACATATGTAGAAGGTTCTGGTATCTTGATGAAACTCTGGCATGCTCTGTGAATGCTACACCTCTCCTCAGCAACTCTTTATCTACGTAAGTACCGGACACTTATCTACGCTATCACCTTCCTTCATCCCACGTCATACGTCATATAAAAATATTCACCAATAGTAGCCATGAGGAAAGTAGGATCCGGAATCGATATGTTGACAACGTCTAGAAACATTTGTTGCATAAACATAACAATGGATTAATTCTGAACATCAAACCTTTTCAAGGATGCTTCAATCAGTTGTGCCCCAAAAATGTCAATTTTGATTGACTGAAATTGGCAATATTAGATATGACTTTCAAATTGTTATGTTAAATAGCTAAAAAAATATATGTTTTTTCAAATTTCATTTCTGTAGTTTAATTTTTTTATTATAGTACCCATCAAATAAAAAATTCATGAAAAATATTTGATGAAAATACAAATATTAACAAAACAGTATTGGAATCACATGCTTTTGAATACTTGTTCTATGAAAGATATACTTTATACAAATAGATCACATGATATACAAGAAATTCCCTCACTGGATATTTGTTTAGATTTTCATAAAACATATGTCCATTCCAAACAGGATCCCAGACGCAAGGACAGAGTGACCCACAAGCAGAGTGATGTCATTCCTACAACAAAATGCCAGAAAGATTGGCGCTAGTCTCTCGAAGAATTCATTCTACCCTCAGCATAGCACCCATACCTGTCAAAGAAAAGGGTCTTAACATTTATGAGTGCACAAGAAACAGCTTCCTGACAACTAATGACATTCTTGTCTGCAAGAAACTATCCTCCTCTCAACTACTAACCTTTATGAAAAGAAGGCACCTGGTGTTGGCAGCTGAATGAGATTATTTCTGGCAGAGGACTTGAATGATTTCGTAGATGCGTAACATAAACCTATGTGAGGGGGTGTGCAGCATGAGGTATAAACATCCGAAATAAAAATAGACGTCGGAGTAAACCAGGATCTTTACAGGCACTGAAATGACTTCCTAAGTAACTAAAACATCTGTAAAACAAATCAGAACTATTTTTGTGACAGACATATTTTCAAGGTGATCTTCACCAAAAGAGTAAAATGAATGAACTCACTTTCTTTTTCTCATAAGTAAATGGCATACTTCTGTGACGCGTTTTTTTAGCAAATAAAATTATTTATCTTGCCATTTATGCATATTTCAGGTAAAATTATAACAGTACATGTGGAAACAATCTCACTGAAACCACATGTTTCACTCCAATACAATATTTCTATGTATGGAATTCTTAAGACACAAAACAAAAAATTGACCTGAAACAAACATGTTTTATGGAAATCTGAATTTCCTAGTTGGGAATTGTTACGTAATCATAACACTGTGACAATTGTTTAGATAAATCCCTGATGACATGTCTTTTACACCTGTGTCACACCTGTGCCACACCTGTGTTGATTGGGTGTTATGTAGGTAGGTTAGAAATCATTTATAACAGGTGAGACAGAGATCATTGATAGATACACATTCATCATTTAGCACTGGTTCAGGGAGTTCATTATCATTACCTAACATGAATCAGATTTATTGAATCGACCCAGCTTACTGAGTATTCTAAACCATTTCACAAACATAAAATTCCTGTAAGGCAGGAAACCAAGATCAAGTTTTGAGGGGAAAGATAAAACTCCAAGCATCCCTGATCATTTGTACTTCACTCGTGATAAAACTTAACCTGAGGCTCCTTACACTGCTGAAACTTTTCTTCAACACTGGTGATATTCTGGTCTAGAATCAGTCTCAAGGAAAATATCCTGGTGATATGAGGTCGTCAGACTTAGTGACTTGGTTGATTGCTGTCATTGTATCATGTTGGTATATGACGTTCATCATAACATCAACGGCATGGTATCTCAGTGGGCTAGCACTATAAAACCAGCTTCAGTCTGGGCTAGTACAAGCAGCCGCACATACATATACACACGCATGCATGTCGTCATATGAGCGAAATATTCTCAAGCACGACGTTAAATCCAATTCCACCACCACCACCACCACAACATCAACCACTGGATTGTGTGTCCCTGGGCCTAGATTTTCGAAGTTCTCTTAGCACTAAGATAGTCATAAGTACCATACATTAATATCAACTTACAACTATCTTAGCGTTAAGAGAGCCTTGAAAATCTTGGTCCTGGCTTTTTCAATAGGACAATGTGAAACAGCTAGAGAAAGCAGTACTTTGCAGTGAGTGAGTATGGTTTTACTCCATTTTAGCAATATTCCAGCTATATTGCCTGACTGACTGACTGACTGAGTTTGGTTTTACGCCGCTTTTAGCAATATTCCAGCAACATCACGGCGGGGGACACCAGAAATAGGCTTCACACATTGTACCCATGTGGGGAATCGAACCTGTGTCTTCGGCGTGACGAGCGAACACTTTAACCACTAGACTACACCACCGCCTATACAACATTGAAGAGCTTGCAGAATTTAATAAAATATTTTTCATTAATGTCCTCTAGTTAGTAATTCAATATAACCATTCTGGATTGTGGTAAAAAAAACATATCTGACAAGCCATTAGGCAATGTGACCATCATGTTTGTAATCATAGATAGTTACGTAAAAACAAATAGATAAAATAGATTCCTACACAAAAACAAATCACAATCAGCAAAATTATTCAGGAATTCTAATTTAGGCCAACCATCATTTCCTGAAGACTATATTTATACCTTGTCTGCAGCACAGTTCCCTCACAACTGGTGTCAGTTGACAATGTATTACCAGACTGCTGCAGCTGATCTTGAAAGTACAAATCTATTCCAGGGAACACAGTTATCTATGTACATTTTGTATCCCCAAATTAGACGCAGTCATTACAAACACATGAAATAGTGCTATATATCAATTCAGCTGTCAGTATCTAGCAACAATCTGCCCAAAACAGCGTTGGTGTCATCCTGATGGTCAGTACACCTTCTGAAACCAGATACAAAGATGGGGGCCGGGGAACTATTTGGGGGCTGCAACAATGTTTTTTTTCACATCTCGGTCAATAACTTTGGTTCGTTCTTCAAAACAATCTTATCGTGATGACTTTGATAATTCTATTCGTATGTTAGAGGACAGTTGTTATGATTTTTCTGAGATAAGATGAAATATATATTTCAAGAAGAAATTATCACAAATCCAACACCTAACTACATTCTCTCAAATCATCTAAGGCCTGTTCATCTATTCCTGCAGAGTTGCAGAGTTGCATCCCTTTTGTGTCCCAGAATCCTGTTACTGGGTTTGACTCCTGGTTCTTTCGGGCCACAATTTTAAGCTTTTATGCTCAATAAATGTCTGTCACCTGCATCCTTCTAAGAGGACAAACTGCAATGTGACTGAAATATTATCAAACTAAATTCACACTCTCATTCCAGTCTTAACTCCAATCTGAAAAGACCCGTGAAGATCCGGGGTAGAATAGGTCTTCAGCAACCCATGCTTGCCACAAAAGGTGACTATGCTTGTCGTAAGAGGCGACTGACATAATTGGGTAGTCAGGCTCGCTGACTTGGTTGACACATGTCATCGGTTCCCAACTGCGCATATCGATGCTCAAGCTGTTGATCACTGGATTGTGTGGTCCAGACTCGATTTTGTACAGACCGTGGCCATATAGCTGGAATATTGCTGAGTGCGACGTAAAACTAAACTCACTCACTCACTCCAATCTGAAAAGCTGTGATATCAGTGATGTCTTGAGGTCCCCTGTCCAGGTCCAGATAGGGGCGGTGGGGTAACCTAGAGGTTGAAGCAGTTGCTCGTCATACTAAAGACCTGGGTTCGATTCCCCATGTGGGTACAATGTGTGAAGCCCATTTCTGGTGTCCCCCGCTGTGATATTCTTAAAAGCGGCGTAAAGCTAAACTCACTCACCAAGTCCAGATAGATCAAGAACTGTCCAAAGCAGCATTAAACCTATCAACCTCCATTTGCCCCTGTGTTACAGGGAAAGAGACAAACAACAGTGAATACAGTGGTAATATTGATTTTTTATGTATTGTCGTTGTGCATTATTTGTCTGCTAGTATCACCAGAGTTGTCTCCCTTTTACTAAGCGTGGGAAATTACAACTTTGGATTTTACTCATCTTGGACACTTATTCCAAGATTAGTTTCCTTATTGAATAGACAGCAAGGATAAAAAAGTATAAAAAATGATGACTCCATGGTTAAGAAAAGGATTCTTTGCCTATATTTGTCATAATTGTTTTCTTATGAGTGAATATATAAGACACATTTAGTTTTCAAATAAATCATATGTTTTCAGCTTAATTAACCTGGTTAGCTAGCAATAGTGTTCTCAGATACTCATAATCTTCAGCAATCTAAAAAGTCAGTCCTTAGGCCACAGTCCATACATCTCACTTGGATGTTCTGAATTATCATTTTCACTTCATAATTGTACAAATATATCAAATAACATTATCTTTGATTTTCCTACCCTCTTGAATTTCTACTTACACAAGTTTAAAGCAATTACACATTTGTGGGCTGCACTGCAATCTCTCTTTACTGATTGCTGATTCCAAACATCCATCTTAAAGACGTTCAGGTAATTCAGTGCTTAGCATGTGCTGAGGCATCCAGTGAAAACACACAAACCAAATCTTTTAACTACCAACTGACGAATCTCACTATCTCAAGTTTGCCAAAACAATTATGCTTATACATCATGTTGAGGCCACGGTGAGGAACAAAGCTGGAATCAGTGGGCGATATGCTTGTAATTCAAGGCAGGTGCCACTTCAAACATACAACTTCAGTGAAAACGTTTAATTTTTTTGTTAGCGTATCCCAGTCTCAAGGTGACTGGTAAGTATGCTCTTCTGCCCCATTGCAGATTCCCACCTCCCACCATGAAGAGTGACTCATCTCATAATGAGGCTAGCATAAGGGAGGCAACTGCTGATTTACTGCAGCTACTGGCTGAAGAGTTCAACAGGTGGGCAGAGCCAGACAGACACTGTAGGGAGTCTGTGAGAACCTGTCTGCTGCTGGGGCAGATTCTTCAGAAGTGTTCTTCTTCCACTAACCTATATAACGAGAATAGGTCACAAAATTTCCACTTATCTGTGAAGCTTTTCAGGTATACGTTGTGTTCCTCATGATAAAGAAATTGACATCCCTAAAAACTCTCTTCCTCTTCAGGTAGGGTCATAGTTGTGGTTATTGGATGAAGTTTTGATTGTGTGGAGCCTTTCTTGCTGGTGATTTACTTACCAGGCATCTTCAACACAAGTATCAATCATCAAAACTAACTCAGTTCAACTCACTGTCTCCTCTGTCTATCTGAAACCATCCTTATACCAGTTGCAACCGTTTTTCTTATACAGCGATACAGTAACCCATGCTTGTCGTAAGAGGCGACTAACGGGATTGGGCAGTCCGGCTCGCTGATTTGGTTGGCTGGCAGACGTCATCGGTTCTCAGTTGCACAGATCGATACTTATGCTGTTGATCACTGGATTGTGTGGTCCAGACTCGATTATTTTTTCAGACCGCCACCATATAGCTGGAATATTGCTGAGTGCGGCGTAAAACTAAACTAAATCACTCACTCACTCACTCTTATACAGCGACACATACCTGAGATACTATACACTATAAAACACACAACTTACGATATGTTTCACCAGAACCTCACCAAACCTTAGATACTGTTCGTCTAAGCCTCTCCAAATCCCAGACATTATTCACCAAACACCAAATACCATTGACCAAAATACACAGATCAATAAATAAGCCCTCATCCCTCCATGTACAAAACCTACAGAAACCTTACCCCTCCCCCAAATCTTCTGTTCCTCACACGCCAACTCAGCTAATGACATGTCTAATATGACCTTAGTCTCTGAATATATATAATTTTGATCGTAACAAATAAACCCTTTTAAATTGAAAAGGAGCTCCAGTCAGATGGGAGATTCAGAACCTGGGGAAATCTAGACCTGCTTCATTTAGGGCTTTAGCATTGCAGGGAGGGCTAGGCATTAGGGAAAATAATGTGGTTCAGGGACTGTGAGACAAACTAATATTGCCTATATAAGATGATCGGAGATAAATGTTTCCTATCCCTCCCGGAGGATAGAGTTATCTGTATCCGCTCCATCTAAATACTCACACTGTTCTAGGTTTACCTTAGATAACGTCGCCCTCATGAAAAACTCCTCTAGATAAGGAGGGATACAGCTGCCCCTGTCGGAGGCCTTAGGGTGGAGCCTGTTTACTGTTTAAAGAGTCGATCTGTCATTTGTGTGGGTGGGGCAGTGTGAACCACTGCTATGTACAAGCAACATTCACATGAATCCCAACCATCTCACTGAACCCTGATGAGAGCGATCAGCATCATGAGATTTCAGTGAAATCTTTGTCCTTTCGTCCTTTCTATCATCTTGTCCCTCCTCTGATTTAATTCTAATTACAAAAGCTCTGTACAAACCAACTCTTTTTCAAAGTTTATGTATGTATCACTCAGACAGCAGTCTGGAATAATGTCTGTACTAATGAGTGAGTGAGTGAGTGAGTGAGTGAGTGAGTGAGTATGGTTTCAAGCCGCTTTTAGCAATATTCCAGCAATATCATGGCGGGGGACACCAGAAATGGGCTTCACACACTGTAAACGTGTGGGGAACCGAACCCAGGTCTTCGGCGTGACGAGCAAACGCTTTAACCACTAGGCTACCCCACCACCGCTGTACTAATGAAAACTGGACCAAACAATCCAGTGATTGATATCAAAACAGCAAGTGAGAGTTACTGAGTCCAAACCATCCAATCCATAAAGTGGATTCTTACAACTACATAGGTTGCTAAGCATACAGTTTAACCCAAAATTCAAACAAATGATCTCTTTACACAGATCAGACCTTATTAAAAAGTGGTGCATTACTTCCTATGTTTTTAAATTTGTACAGTGCCACTGAGCACTTTACTGATTTTATAGAAATGGATTATTATTATTATTATTATCTTGGTGCAACATAACGCTAACATCAAGACTGTTCTGGGAAAACCGTGAATCAATCTAATAACTAAAATGTCCATTAATTCAAAAAATAAAATCTGCATAACCCCCCAGAAATCTTCTTTAATATATAAAGCAAAATTCTTCATGAATTTAATAAATGAAATTTCCATCAAGTCGTTACAATAACGACCTGAGATAATACATGTACATTATATTCTTGAGTGCCTTGGGTTTTACGTCAAACACAACTTAGATTATGACAGATATGCATCAAGTACCTTTTTCACATTACACTCGGGAAATATCAGTAAAATATTTAAAATTATCTTGTTCTCATGGCACCAACAAAAACCCAAACAGACAGATATTGGAGTTTCAGGAAACATAAAACTGACATAATTCCTCTCTGGAATCATAAACGTCGAGCTTAGATCGTTTTGTAGAGCTTAGGCGACAATTTTTATGTGTTTAATGGTCTGTGGACTGGAGCCACGGCCAACAAAACAATAAATGAGGATAATTTCATGTGTTTTTTGACTATACTGCATGTTTCAGATGATTTTGAATTTGATAGAAGACTTCCAGGAATTTGACATGATCTGAAAAGAACATTTATCTGCCTGTAGCAGCAGCTGTAAAATATTTGGCCTTGGCGTAGCTGTGTTGAACATCTTACAACCTGCCCTAAATAGGACTGGCCAATTGGGAGATGGAAATGAGGAGAGGGTGAAGTCGGTGTGTGTGTGTGTGTGTGTGTGTGTGTGTGTGCGTGTGTGTGTGTGTGTGTGTGTGTGTGTGTGTGTGTGGTGCGTGCATGCGTGCGTGCGTGCGTGCGTGCGTGCGTGCGTGTTTTTGTTAGAGACTGGATATGTTCTTTGTCACATTCATGAGTGAGTGAGTTTAGTTTTATGCCGCTTTTAGCAATATTCCAGCAATGACACTATGGGGGATACCACAAATGGGCTTCACACATTGCAAGGAATAGGGAATGGAACCTGTGTGTTTGGCATGACAAGGGCACCACTTGCTTGAACCATTAGACTACCCCACTGCCCTTCACATTCATAACATACAATAGGTGTTAATTTCAACCACAGAACCTAACAGTTTTTTACCTGCAACACATAATTTCAGTACATGCAGCTGAAAAGCATTTTTTTGAGGGTAGAACCAAAAGAAATTGCCCAGAAAATATATGTATATTTTACGTCTATACACATATTTTTTTTCTGAGCAATTGCTCTTGAAAACAAGCTTATATAAGAAACATGTACTCACAGAATTTGTCCTTAAGTGCCTATTCTCCTGATTAAACATGGGGACATGATTCAAAGACAAAAACCATTAAGGAAATGATGGACAGAAAGCTTCATTTCAATTAGAACATCAGTTTCACATTAATCTCACAAGGTATCAAAGAAGAACAAGACAATGAGAGGAAGGACCTAACTTAAAGTGCACATTAATACAAGCCCTGTAAACATTAATGGCTTTGAAGTGAGTATCCTATTACAGACTTTTTGTACAACCTCAATCAAGCAAAGAGAATGAGTATCTTTCATTTTCTAAAAGCAATTTGGATTAAAGTGAAATCTAATCAGTGTTCGAAGAAGAGACGGAAACGCTGATCATGAAACAACCGATTCCATCGTCAAAGGACCTTTCTTTTTAGGTCAATGCATCCACTACAGGTAAACAATGATTTTCTGAAGGTTCACAAGAGGAATGAGATGATAAATGTCTATCTTGTGTTTGTCTCCAACATAGTGAATAGCATCATAAGTAAATCTTTGGGAAGATGATGTAAAGATTAAATAGTATACAGGTTTGTTTTTTAAGTGACAAGTTGAACAATATACTTTAATGGAAGCCTGAGACCACCAGACTCTTACACATAAATATACCCTGATGTCGCCTCCAGTGGCTTTAGGGGCAGTGGGGTAGCCTAGTGGTTAAAGCGTTCGCTCATCACACCGAAGACCCAAGTTTGATTCCCCACATGGGTACAATGTGTGAAGCCCATTTCTGATGTCCCCCGCCATGTTATTGTTGGAATAATGCTAAAAGCGGCGTAAAACTAAACTCACTCACTCAGTGGCTTACGTAAGGCTGGTCACGAGAATACGATCACAGCAATGATACTCCCTTGTACGATCTTTGAATAAGCTATACAACAAAGATGTTTACTTTATATCACTTTCATATACAATGTTATTGTAAAACATCCCAAAATGTATTTTGTGTGTGTTGATCCTCAACGATAAACGCTGCTGCGTTGAAACAAGAAATAATAGGTCCCGCGTGGCATGAGTTTATTTTCTTAATAAAACTCCCCATCTACAACAGGTTTATCTAAAGGTTCCTAACATGTGCCATGATAATGACATCAGAAGTCTGTCTCCCGGACCCAGGAGAATATATAAAAAACATTACTCCAACTCAAGCCTGGAATGACTGTCTTGACTGACTCTGAAATAATACATTGTTCTGAGCTTCACTGGGAGGGTACTTTTTTACATTTATGTTTTTAAATAAGATTTAATTTTGGGACTAAATTTTAACTTTTCAACATTGGATTGCCATGCTCAAATGTATGTGTCATTTTGGACTCAAATCACTGTGCATATTTATTATGCACCAAATCCACACCATAAGGACTTCTCAAAACGCTTAATTATTATTCAGGGCATTGGAACAGTGTGCAGTGAGATTTCATTCTCAGCTCCCTGGGGTATATACCACCAAACCCAGAGGTGGCACTCTTAGTTTTACAACAGTATGAAAGGTCTGATCATGAAATATCTTAATATCCATGTGAAAACTTTACACAATATATTTCAAGTACCTTACACTTTACAGAAATATCTCACTGCAAAAGCTTAGAAGATTTCCCCCAAATCTTTGAAGTTGTAGGTTGCAGCTCAGACAGAAGGGTAATGGTATATCCTTTGCATACAGATTCACAGCTGAGAAACCACGACCTTATGACCTTCGTCTGTGTAACAAGTCATATAGCCTTGTTTCAGGTGGGAGATGGTTTCCCTTGATACTCTGTGAAAGCTGACCTCGAGGTACCTCAGCTGATCTCCCAGGTTGCCTCAGTGCTACTGACAGAGTTAAAAAATATGTTCCTGCAATTGGTGGAAAGGTGTTGAGATTTGGCAGACAGAAAGCAGGTGGCAGGCTTGTTTCTGTGGTGCCTCAACAGGTTTTAATTATCCAGGACTTGTCTATTGGCCAAATTATAAATATGACTAGACTAGTTGAAAATGAAATGAGGTTAGCAATAGCAACATTGGTTATCGTCATGACAAAGATGTCTCTACCCTAGGCAATATGGCTAGTGTTACACTCTGACGTCATTACTAATCTAATGAAAGGTTTTGGTAATGGATGGCATTATCAGGAAATGGAATTCAAAGAATTTTGGAATGATGTGTTTAAGAGAAATGAGAAGGTACTTGAAATGAATTTTGTTTGAAAGCTAACATGTGATAGTTGTGGGGTTGTTTAGTTCAGGATAATCACAGACACACTATTACCTTTTTTTCCTCATATATTTTATAACATATACAATATTTTGTTATATTTCAGCTGTTAGCACCAAACCTGTGTTTGTGGGTTTCTGGGTTAAATTAGACTAATGCTTAATCTGAATATATATAATATTGTTAGTAACAAATAAACCCATTTAAATTGAAAACGAGCCCCAGTGAGTTGGGAACCTGAGGACTTGCTTCATTCGGGGAGGGCTATGCAGTAGGGGAAATAACGTGGTTCGGGTACTGTGAGACAGACTACAGTCTGTTTGATTTCATTTGAGAATGATGAATTGCTCACTAACACAAAATCTAATAATGGCAGCAAAGCGAAATTTTGCATAGTCACATGAAATTGACAGACCAACTCTGATGATTTATCTCATAATTTTGGACACACAAATAAAAAAGTTGTTTAAGAAACAATCATTATTTTGTTGGTAGAACAGCCAGGTAATCAACAAGCGTGTGTAGTGAAATTTCAATTTCACACATGCAACTCGCCACACCTGGCTGTTCTACCAGCAACATGTTTTTGTTGATGCAAAGAAATCATAAGTCATTTTTAACAATTTTAGAATTTTCCCAAAAATGAATTTGTGCACCCCAAACTTGAGATCTACATCTTGATATGAATCAGGTGAATATAGGTAAGATATGGTTTCATGCCTTAACCATGGCGCCAAGCAGTACTAGACCAGTGTCTTGTTATACCAATATCCCTAGACTAACACTTAGTCTCTGAATATATATAATTTTTATAGTAACAAACAAGAACCATTTAAATTGAAAAGAAGCCCAGGGAGAGCAGAGATTCAGAGGAATCTAGACTTGCTTCATTTAGAGTTTAAGCATTGCAGAGAGAGCTAGGCAGTAGGGACAATAATGTGGTTCAGTGACTGTGGGACAGACAATAAGGCAGTGGTTCAGTGAGACTGTGAGACATAATGTGGTTCAGTGACTGTGAGACAGACTACAATATCCCCTGGAGTCAATGGTTTGAATACTACATCAAACACCAGCTGCCAAACTGTTGCTACAAAGTACTGACATATATTTAATTATAACTTAAATCCAGCAAACGGATGTATAAAGAACACATCTTGCCAACAGAACACCTTTAACATTAATACATCTGGTTACAATCGCAGGAAGTGGACTAGACTAAGGCTTAGTCTCTGAATATATATAATTTTGATAGTAACAAACAAGCCCATTTAAATTGAAAAGGAGCCCCAGGGAGACCAGAGATTCAGAGGAATCTAGACTTGCTTTATTTATGTTTTAGCACTGCAGAGAGAAGCTTGGCAGTGGGGAAAATAATGTGGTTCAGGGACTGTGAGACAGACTAGAAGTGGACCTTAATCGCCCACATCCTTGAACAACCTCTCAGCCTTCTTACAGTGCTAAGTTGGCCTAACGAACAGCAGTTACATGTGTTATCCAATTACAGTCATCAATTCCGTTATCCCGGCAGATCGATTCCGGCATAGTGTACAAGATGACCCTCTGTGTAGTTCACCAACAAATGTCTGGAAGCCATGCCGTATTAGATTGAATTTGTACGGTCATATAATGGATAGTACAGCCTGCATATAAAAGTACACATTTGCATCATATAGTACACACTTTTATCATGTAGTACACCCTTGGACCCTACAGTACACTTTGACATCATGCAGTACACATCTGGTTCTGCTGAGCACCCTGCAGTACACCCCTGCACCCCTTGCACTTACCAAACCCTTTGTATTACACTTTTCATATCATTTATGTGTTTTCACTTAGAAAATAGTAATCATTTTGACTAAACAATTCAAGATATCTATTGCATTATCATGCCAAATGCACTTTCAGCCCAGACAATAAATAAATTATACTTAGGATACAATGCCATTTTGACAGACTTCCAGGAACCATGGTACCATGCTAGCAGCAACTGCCAAGTTTAACCATGCTAAGGATATAATAATAACTGCAGTAGGCAAGAACGTGAAGCATTAACAATTTACAACTGCTAGAATCCATATTGGAACATTTTCCACAAAAGAACTGATGCTGTTGAAAATTCTCTTCTGAATTTCAATAGAAATCGGATACTGAATATTAAAATCAATGAATGCTACACAGCCACCATCTTATACAAATCTAGCCACTTAATTCACAAGTTGCTAATACTTCTCAATCACCATAGATTCCAGATATGAAAATTAATATGAATCTTGCAATAATATATAATAAGATTTCTTTGCCTCCAACAGGTAAATCATTTTTTTGAAATTGCATTAAGTGCTTGAAAACAGGTGTGAAAAATAAATGCATTTCCTTTTGATAAAGGTAACACAAGAATCAGGTGTAATACAACATCAAAGTTCATGAAAAAATTCCACAAACATCCCATAAAGTTCACCTACCCTCATATTATCCTCAAGGTCCACGATGTTTCGTGATCTCCTCAAAAGTTTCATACCGCTATTGAAGTCCTTCTGACAGGAGTAGTAAATGTGTATAGACTAAGTACTTCTATATCTCTGTACTCCTCACACTTCTACACTCATCTGAAGCTCACCGCACTGCCCGCTACCTTTATCTATTCTGGGCACACATCTTCTTCAGCTCACTGAGCATGTGCAGAAGAGTTGGAGCAAGGTCCGCTGGCTGCTGGAGTTGCACAAACCAGCTGCTACTCAAAGGGTAGGGGAATATTGTAAGACGTCACAGTAGACTTGGCCACAGTCAGGCACAGCCAACCTTTGACGTCATCAGGGAATCTCTACAATGATAGCTCGATCAGGTTCACGGCCGGGAGCTTTGTATCTTCTACAACATTGATTGTGGCCGGGCTTTCTTCTAATTTCCTGCGCGGATCGAAAATGATGCTAGTGCCCCACATGGAGGTTCAATGAGTGAGTGAGTCAGAGGGACACTGGATGCTTGAGCAGTGTACTGTACGAGACTGACCCTTTTTGAGGGGAAAGGGTTAGAGTTGGGGTGATCTTTGAGGCAATGACATTTTGCAGTCAAACTTCAAACAACTTTGTGCATAATATTTTTAATGGACTTTTAATCCCTATGTAATTATGTACTACTACTACTACTACTACTGCTGCTGCTGCTGCTGCTGCTGCTGCTGCTGCTACTACTGCTACTACTACTACTACTACTACTACTACTACTACTACTACTACTACTACTACTACTACTACTACTACTACTACTACTACTACTACCATCATCATCATTATCATGACGTAAAATCTTGCATTGGAGTATCCAAATAATTGTACAAGAACCTCCAGGGAAGGCTACCCAGCTCGATGCTAAGTTCGGTGGAGAGCTATTGACCGGTTTTGAGATAAGTTCCCCAAATAGATTCCCCCTGAAATTGATTGTGGTTCCATGGAAATATCAAAGTTCAAATTTATCCGGAAAAGGCATCATTTCCCCATGCTAAGTTGATAAGAAATATTGAATTAATAATAATAATGCGGTTTGTGGCCCAGAGCAGGCCATATGCCTGTCACGTAATGGCTAACAAGTTTCCATGGCAACATTTGAAAAATCAAAACAGAAAAAACAACCTTTTCTATAAGATAAAATAATGCACATATTAAAAATAAATTTATGGTCTATCCTAGAAAAAGTCCACCAGTTTACCTGAAGTCAAAGTTTTTCCAATTTAAAAACAAAAGTATCATTTCTCACCAATAATAATAATAATAATAATATTAATCTTAGTCATAGTCTATCCAGAGCATGCTCAAGGCACTACATATAAATGAGTCACTCGAGTTTAACCAAGGTTAAATATTGCGCAAAATGTTGATGAAATTAAATAAATTTATTCAAGATCTGCTCTGATAATAACTGATGACTAAATGAATAAGTATAATTACTCCCAAATAATAAATATCAAGCATAATAATCATAATTTCCTAACATAATGAAAATACATGAATAAAACAAGGATAAGTCTAGATGAGTACAAGCGGCCATACACATCTGTGATTAGCCACCGGCATATATAAGAAATTTGTTTGTTTGTTTGTTGTTTAACGCCACACTCAGCAATATTCCAGCAATATCCCGGTGAGGTACACCAGAAATGGGCTTCACACATTGTACCCTTGTGTGGAATCAAACCCAGGTCTTCGGAGTGACAAGTGAACGCTTTAACCACTGGGCTATCCCACCACCCACTCGCAATTGGGTCATGATGACACATTTAAACAATGTCAGCGAAGCCTGACCACCCGATCCTGTTAGCCGCCTCTTACGACAAGCATGGGTTGCTGAAGACCAATTCTAACCCGGATACCCTTATATAAGAGTACCGGTACACAACCTTAAATCACATTTCATCTCACCTGAAATCTCAATCAAATGCTGAGGCTGAGAACATGGAAGCTGGCCATAAACTGAATAAAAAGTCTTGTAATTTCATAGTATATCATTAAAGATGAGTCACTGATTATAATTCTTGGTTTGATACCACTATTCTCATGCTCACAGGTTTTACAAAACGGGTAAATAATCAGCACCTCCATTTTCTTGATTTTCAAGTAAAATATTGTGCAATGTACCCATAAATCTACTCACACAATAATTTAATATGATAACCTAAATACCCTCTGTCATCATCTACGTCATATCAGTCCTTGGCCGAAACCTTTCACTGTCACCGTCATCAGGCTAATACATTAGGATGAGCACTGAGGCAGGCACTGTGACAAATGGGGGTTGGGCACCTGCTGATAGAACTGTCGTGCAGAGCCAGGGATGGTGGCAATCTAATTTTCCTACTGACACAAATCCTGGCAGGTCAAGAGATTACTGACCGTGAGTAATACATTGGTGCAGGTGCATACAGTATGTTGGATGACTTTCTGGTCACATATAATTCTTAAGTTTTGATTGTTTAAAGCGTCACTCGGCAACATTCGTGCTGTATGATGTGACCTGACCTGTAAATGATCAAGTCTGGAGCAGATGATCCAGTGGTTGATAGTGTGAGAAACAATCCTCATTATGGGGATACAAGGACATACAATCAACATTATGGGGATACAAGGACATACAATCCACTTGATTGGGATACAAGGACATACAATCCACATTATTATTGGGATACAAGGACATACAATCCACATTATGGGGATACAAGGACATACAATCCACTTGATTGGGATACAAGGACATACAATCCACATTATGGGATACAAGGACATACAATCCACATTATGGGGATACAAGGACATACAATCCACATTATGGGGATACAAGGACATACAATCCACATTATTGGGATACAAGGACATACAATCCACATTATGGGGATACAAGGACATACAATCCACATTATGGGATACAAGGGGATCCACAAGGACATATAACAATACAATCCACTTGAAGGATATACAATCCACATTATGGGGATACAAGGACATACAATCACATTGGGATACAAGGACATGGGATACAAGGACATACAATCCACATTATGGGGATACAAGGACATACAATCCACATTATGGGGATACAAGGACATACAATCCACATTATGGGATACAAGGACATACAATCCACATATAATCCACTTGATGGGGATACAAGGACATACAATCAACATTGGGATGTCACCACTTGATTGTACAGGACCAATCCACTTGATGGAGCTATACCAGTTATACATTATACAAGGCTGATGATGCAAGGACATACCAATCTAACATTATGGGGATACAAGGATGATTAATACTTTCCAGCATTAAGGGATACAAGGCCACTCTAAACTCACTGGATTAATGTTTACACGTTTCCTCACTCAGGATATACCCGTGGGGTGGGGTAGCCTAGTGGTTAAAGTGTTAGTGGTTTCGTCATCGAAGACCGAAGACCATTTGATTCCCCACATGGGTACAATGTGTGAAGCCCATTTCTAGGGTGTCCCCCACCGTGATATAGCTGGAATATTGTTAAAAGCGGCGTAAACTGACCTCACTCACTCTTTACCAGCTGCAAATGGCCACCTTGCTGTGGAGCTGGAAATGAGTGAGTTGGTGAGTGAGTCAGTTTAGTTTTACAATGCACTCAGCAATATTCCAGCTATATGGCGACAGTCTGTAAATAATGGAGTCTGGGGAGGACAATCCAGTGATCAACAGCATGAGCATCGATCTACGTAATTGGGATACAATGACATGTGTGAACCAAGTCATCGAGCCTGACCACCCGATCCCTTTAGTTGCCTCTTACGACGAGCATGGGTTACTGAAGACAAATTCTAACCTGGATGCTGGAAGTTTGAACCAAGGAAACAAGCAATGACCAGTTTCTATTGAGGTACACTGAATATATATCATTTTGATAGCATCAAATAAACCCATGTACATTGAAAAGGAGCCCCAGTCAGATGGGAAATTCAGAATGGGAGGAAATCTAGACTTGCTTCGTTTAGAAATAATGTGGTTCAGGGACTGTGAGACAGACTACATTGCAGGGAGGGCAAGGCAGTAGGGAAAATAATGTGGTTCAGTGACTGTGAGACAGACTACATTGCAGGGAGGGCTAGGCAGTAGGGGAAATAATGTGGTTCAGTGACTGTGAGACAGACTACATTGCAGGGAGGGCAAGGCAGTAGGGAAAATAATGTGGTTCAGTGACTGTGAGACAGACTACATTGCAGGGAGGGCTAGGCAGTAGGGAAAATAATGTGGTTCAGGGACTGTGAGACAGACTACATTGCAGGGAGGGCTAGGCAGTAGGGAAAATAATGTGGTTCAGGGACTGTGAGACAGACTACATTGCAGGGAGGGCTAGGCAGTAGGGGAAATAATGTGGTTCAGTGACTGTGAGACAGACTACATTGCAGGGAGGGCAAGGCAGTAGGGAAATAATGTGGTTCAGGGACTGTGAGACAGACTACATTGCAGGGAGGGCTAGGCAGTAGGGGAAATAATGTGGTTCAGGGACTGTGAGACAGACTACATTGCAGGGAGGGCTAGGCAGTAGGGAAAATAATGTGGTTCAGGGACTGTGAGACAGACTACATTGCAGGGAGGGCTAGGCAGTAGGGGAAATAATGTGGTTCAGGGACTGTGAGACAGACTACATTGCAGGGAGGGCAAGGCAGTAGGGAAAATAATGTGGTTCAGGGACTGTGAGACAGACTACATTGCAGGGAGGGCTAGGCAGTAGGGGAAATAATATGGTTCAGGGACTGTGAGACAGACTACATTGCAGGGAGGGCTAGGCAGTAGGGGAAATAATGTGGTTCAGGGACTGTGAGACAGACTACATTGCAGGGAGGGCTAGGCAGTAGGGGAAATAATGTGGTTCAGGGACTGTGAGACAGACTACATTGCAGGGAGGGAGGGCTAGGCAGTAGGAAAATAATGTGGTTCAGGGACTGTGAGACAGACTACATTGCAGGGAGGGCTAGGCAGTAGGGGAAATAATGTGGTTCAGGGACTGTGAGACAGACTACATTGCAGGGAGGGCTAGGCAGTAGGGGAAATAATGTGGTTCAGGGACTGTGAGACAGACTACATTGCAGGGAGGGCTAGGCAGTAGGGAAAATAATGTGGTTCAGGGACTGTGAGACAGACTACATTGCAGGGAGGGCTAGGCAGTAGGGGAAATAATGTGGTTCAGGGACTGTGAGACAGACTTCTACTGAGTGTGAACCTAGCAAGTGTTCTACCAGTGACAGCTCAGATGACATCACACAATCAGTAATATTTCCCTGGCAACATCTGCCTTGTGGATAATTACCCTTCGAATTACGTCAACATCAGGCTGTGGGTTTTCACAGACGTTGTGACGCAGAGAAAGGGTCATATGACTTTCCATGATGATTTACACATCTCAGGACTTACAATCGACATGTGACACTCCTACACTGTATAGTTTCTCAATAGATACAATACTAAAGAGAGAAGGATAATGTTTTTTTCACAATTTCTTTCATATATAGTGTAATATGACTGACTGACTGACTGACTGAGTTTATCCAATATTTAGCAATATTTTAGAAGAATGCTTAATACATTGTGCCCATTCGAACCTGGGTCTTAGCGAGCTGCCCCTAGTGTAATAGAAAGACCTGGACTATCCTTAACTTTTTTCAGAAGAATGCATAATTTATTGCAATTAGAGTGAGTGAGTGAGTATGGTTTTACACTGCTTTAAGCAATATTCCAGTAATATCACAGTGGGGACACTAGAAATGGGCTTCACACATTCTACCCATGTGGGGAATGGAACCTGGTCTTCAGCATGACGAGCTAACGCTTTAACCATAAGGCTACCCCACCGCCCCTATTGCAATTAGAAGTAAACTTTGATAAATGTAGAATACATGTTTACAAAGCTATGGTGGTGAATAGGTTTCAGGTAATAATCAAGAGTGACTTAAGATATATTACACTTGTATTACACAGCATGTGCTGGCGATTAGCTGCCCAACTGTGAGAGTGTGGGTTTGAATTTCACATGGGACTCAAAAAGCACTTGAATCTGTACTTGTCTGGGAATGTGTAATCACAGTTGAATACAGAACCGTTCATAATTGATTCAAATGAAGATTTTTTCCAACTCGTTGCAGCTTTTTGAGAAAGAGGGATTGGGGTGGATGGGGTTGGGCACAGTTCATATTCACCGGTATTCAAGAGAGTTTCAATGCTCATTTAATAAACTTACAGGACAGGGGGGGGGGGCACCCCTGCAGCCCCCTCTAGATCCACCTATGTTACTGATCATCCTCACCAAACATAATTGGTTACACCTGTGTATACTCATTATACTTGTGTAAAAGCTATCCTTGCACATACTAGCTATCCCCACGTAGCAAGTATCCCTGCCTATACCTGCATTGAAAACTATAACTGCATATACTAGCTATACCTTCATAAGAGCTATCCCTGAATATACAAGCTATACCAACATATACTCTTTGTTTCCATAACTAGCTATACCTACATAAGAGCTTTCCTGCATATACTAGCTATACCTTCATAAGAGCTATCCCTGAATATACAAGCTATACCAACATAAACTCATTGTTTGCATATACTAGCCATACCTACATAAGAGCTTTCCTACATATACTAGCTATACCTGCATAAACAAGCTGCACTTGCATATATTACCTATACCTGCAAAAGAGCTTTTCCTGCATATACTAGCTATACCTGCACAAGATCTTTCCCTGCATATACTAGCATATACTGTGACTATTAACTTCCCCAGTCATGAATTTGTTACAGTCACTGGCTGATTGCTTGTATCCCTGACTAATGTAAAGTGGTAAATATTTCATCACTTACAGAAATATGGCAATTATCCACTCTTGTAGTTTCTTCAGAACATCAACATGATGTGGATTGTTTGGTAGTAAGGCAACAGGGGAGGAAAATAAAATAATAAATTAATGATAACCCCATTTACAGGCCTCTGTGATAATGAAATATTGCTGACTGCAGTGAAAACGACAATCGCACACTCACGTCCATCCCTCACACACAGCGGACATTTACTTCCATAAGCCAGGTCATTCATCGTGCAATATTTTCTATTAGTCCGCTGTCAAAGATTCCGACCCTGAAGACTGAGGTGTTGACGGTTAACCTACAGTTTGCATGTCCAGTCACATCAAAGTCTGAGGCTGATGATTCACCCAGCTGTCATCTGTGTGGGCTTGTGGCTAATGACATCATCATTCTTGGGATCTACCTGGGCTATCTGTGAATCCTCCAGACTTTCAGTAACAGGGGTCTAAGGGGTGATCAAGGGTAATCTAGGGTGAACAAGGGTGAATTTCATGATTATCAAGTCTTGAATAGTATGGGTGGGGATTATGTTTGAGTTTTGCTACTTTCATTGACTTCATTTGAGGTACATTTGATCGGAAGGCACCTGGGTGAATTCACTGTGTAAAATTGAGTGAGTGAGTGAGTTTAGTTTACGCCGCACTCAGCAATATTCCAGCTATATGGTGACAGTCTGTAAATAATCAAGTCTGGACCACACAATCCAGTGATCAAAAGCATGAGCATCGATCTACACAGTTGGGATACAATGACATGTGTCAACCAAGTCAGCGAGCCTGACCATCCAATCCCGTTAGTTGCCTCTTACGACAAGCATGGGTTACTGAAGACCAATTCTAACCCGGATATTGACGGGTTCACTGTGTAAAATGTTTAAATACATGTCATTTTGTGATGATAACTAATTATTTTTAAATTACTTCAGAAGATGCTTAAATGCAATAGGACTTCAAAACAACCTCAGATGTTATGGGGCAATTACATCCTTCAATGACATCGATCATGATAACAACCTTAGATGTTATGGGACAATTACATCCTTCAATGACATGAGATTTCATAATGATCTCCAATGATATGGGACTTCTTAACAATCTTCAGTGTCCTGGGACATCACAACAACCGGGACGAAGGGGTAGCCTTGCGGCTAAAGTGTTCGTTCATCACGCCAAAGACCCGGGTTCGATTCCCCAAGTGGGCACAATGTGTGAAGCCCATTCTGGTGTCCCCCGCCTTGATGTTGCTGGAATATTGCTAAAAGCAGTGTAAAACCTCACTCACTCACTCAACCTCTAATGACATTCCTCATATTGTTTACAAAACCAAAATGTCATTTTATCATGTGATGATCTTTTCACGCTGTCACTGATGGGCTAACTCTGATATTTACTGCCCAATACAACTCATCATTAGTAAACAATGCTAATGGCTTAATTACCAACATACAGCAATTACACAATTAATATGACAGTACTACTTATCACCCTCTGAATCCAGCAAAAACAAACTGGGACCCACCCACTTAATAGTCATGGGTCTAATTTTGTTTTTTGTGTGTAGAAAATATACCACTCAAGCAAGTTAAAGAAAACCCACCATACGAGTGAGTGAGTTTTATGCCGTTCTTAAAGCATTATTCCAGTAATAATACAGCAGAAAAGGGTATCACACATTGTACCCACATAGGGAATCAAACCCTGGTCTTCAATGTGACAAGTGACAAGCAAGCACTTTCACCACTAGGCTACCCAACTGCAATCTCCTGCCCCGTCCCAAATTAAATTGCACAGCCCAACAGTGAGTGAGTGAGTGAGTTGGGTTTTACGCCGCTTTTAGCAATGTTACAGCAATATCACGGCGGGGGACACCAGAAATGGGCGTCACACATTGTACCCATATGGGGAATCGAACCCGGGCCTTCGGCGTGACGAGCGAACACTTTAACCACTAGGCTACCCCACCGCCCCACAAAGCCCAACAGAGCCATGAGGGATTAACTGTAGTCATATCAAAACAAATGGTGTTCCTTAACTTATTTGAGTAGCATATTCTCCAGAGACTGGTTAAACACAGAATTTCTTCATCTAAAAGGACTGACTGAGTGAGTATTGTTTTACACCACTTTTAGCAATATTCCATCAAAATCATGCAAGAAACAGAAGGAACTTGGCTTCCCATGTAGGGAATGGAACCTGAGTGTTCGGCACAATGCACGAATGTTTTAATCACTAGGCTGCACCACCACCCTTCTCGAAGAGCATATATGAACATCTTATCCATGTAACAGTTTTAAAGCAGTTTTACAGAAAGAGAATACTTGTTAAACCAAAAATCAAATATTTAACAGCAAAATTTGTAACGAATTATTTTTGTTAAAAAAATCCCAGGTCTTCAAGAATGTCAAATGGTTCGACCCAGGACTCAAAGAAATCACTCCTATTTCAAATACCAATATCACCCTTCATACAGTGAACCCTAATTTACTGGATTTCTGAATCTCAATACATCCATCAGGCATCAAATATCCTCTCTACTCTGTCAATCCTTTGGATGGCAAAAATAGGTTGTCATGAAATATACCCTCCACTGAAGCAAATAAATTATCTAAAGTAATCCTTGGTATTTTGCCATTTTTGACACCAGGTATCACGTCTATGAAATGAAATAAATTGTTTTAAAATTTATGGTGAAAACTAAATGATTGGAAGTACCGGTACTTTAACAACATTGGATACCAAAACATTGCATTTTAAAATAACAAATAAATTCTATTCTAATTCTGTCGCCATTAGGTTCTACATGTGGCATCAGGTCTCTCAGTGTTCTATATGTTACATTTGGGGCATCAGGTCTTTCAGTGTTCTATCCCACATGGGTACAATGTGTGAAGCCCATGGTTATATTTGGGATTACACTTTCTTAGCATTTTGACTAAGGATAGTGTTCATTGGCTGGTTTGAGTGAGTCACATCTATATCTCACTAACCACATCATGTTATTTGGGAAATTACTTGGCTTTACTTATTCAAGGGCAAGATGTGGGACAGGCTCATGTCGTCAAGTCAGCCAGTAACAAGATATTCAGAATATGAATCATTTAATGCTATCATAGCCTTTTTCAGTTGCTTACAAAATGTTAGGTTTATAATGCTTTTTTCTAATTTAAAAAAATTGAAATAAACTTAAAGTTTTGCTTGGCAAGATACTGAATGAAAATTGATGGGATTTTTTTGTTACGAATTTAGATCTTTATGCATATTGTACACAATTACTTACAGAGAGTGATGAAAAAGTCTTGCATTTTTGCATTGCATCTCATTGCTAAATAGAGCTGACCAAAACTGATTTCCATTTGTTATTGCAGGAATGGACTGCCACAAAAATAATTTGAAAACAAGTCCTAAAGATGAAAATAATTAAGTAAAGCTTCACGTTTTCATGACAATAAGAAAAGTCACAAGAACAATATTTGTTCATAATACCAAAATGCAATTACAAAAATAATTATGGTACTTAAAGTATGATGGATCCAAAATGAAACAAGTTGATATGACAAAGAAACCAAGAACAGCTGATTATAGAATTGAAGTATTAGATTCACAGTATGGTGTTTGAATCTTATCAAAGTCACTCAAATTAGCTATTAATTAGCTCTATTTTATCCATCTAGTATTCAGATACTTTGAATTTTGTAACCTGGCATTAAAAAGGCTTTTACATAAACCTGCCTGGAAATAAACCTAATTTGAAAATGACCTGAAAATTTTTATAAAATGCCTGTAGCCTAATGGAAAGCCCTTTGAATTTTGCTACCATGTTTCCCCACACTCTACAGTTAATATAAACTATTCTGGAAATGCTTTCTGCAAAACATTAGGATTATAAATTTTTCATGCTAGTATTTATATCCATAACTTGTTTTAAAAAAAGAAATAAAAACATTTGTGTGTATAATTGATTTAAAAGTGTATGTGTAATCTCTTGTTTGAAGAAGCTTGAGAAGGCCTTCAAATCTCATTTAACGTCATGGCTCAAACTTTTCAGTAACCATCCTTTAGCAGTTCCACTTTCCATTGTTCCAGTGTCAGCCCTGTTTTTGATTCCTGTTTTTGACCTACCTTTGGCGTTGATTCCACAATTACGTAAGGACTTATTTCTGAGTTTTTATGCTACAACAAGCTGACATGTTCTAAAAATATTGAGATAATGTTCAATGGGGAAATAAACTTACTCACTCACACACCAAGAAAGTCATTAACATCTTACCTGAAAGGACATACTCCGGGAGATTTTGGAAAACAGGCTTCGTCTTTGTACAATATTGGACCCTGCCATTATGCAAGACTTTATCCACAATCAACACTGGAGGCAATTAATGGTAATTATTTATTCCACTGATGAAGTTCTCGGATGAATATCACATCAGCTTCAGGAAAGGTCGGTCTATTACTCCACGCTGTCACTAAGCTATACACAGCTATACACCACACACATATATCATTATATGTTCCCAGACTGGCATACAGCCAGAAGTGGTTGTATTCAATATCACGTTGCTAATTATATGCCACTGTAACAAGCATATATCATGAAACACTCGTCAGCCTGTGTTTACACTTGAGGGTCGTAAATATGAAAAATATTAGGGCATAATGACAAGTATTTTTTTTTTTTCTGCTGTTGTGTATTACGTGGTTTCAGTTGAAATTTTCTTAAAAAATTCTTAAAAGACTTAGCTGAAATTGAATTAATTAAATGTGAAACATATTTTTAAAAGTATTTAAATATTTTAAATTTTACGAGACAATAAGTTGCAGTCAAATGTGAAGACACACAAGATAAGCGTATTTAACAGAGCTCTGGAAGCAACATTTTCAGATAAATGTTCAAATAACATCTTGGAAAATTTGTCATTACTTCATCAAGACTATTGTTTATGTTTATGAACATGTTTACTGTCTATTCAATATGAGCAATGGTAAGTCCTGGCACCCCATTTTATTCAAAATATCTTCTTTTGCTTATTCCCAACAAATTTGCTGAACTCTCCTGATGTTTACTGAACAAAACATGTAAGGGATCAGTTTTTGCTTATAAACTTTTGTGCTTTCTATACAAAAGAATATCCCTTAAAATATTCACAATCACTAACTTGTTTAGTTGTGCAATGACTCCAGTGAGTCATTAATTTGAGAAAATAACTTTATCTGGACAAATGTAAAAACAAAACAAACAAAAACAGCTTATACATTTCCTACTTCAGGAAATTGCTAAGCAGTGAAGTTTCCAGTTAATTCATTTTTTAAAACGTATTTTATGTTTCACATTTTGCTGACTTGGTCATTGCATCAAGCATTGTATTTTTTATTTACAAAGATACAACCGACCCACTCCCACCAGACTGAACTAGTCCATATGAAAGCAGATAACAATTTCAATATCGCTGTATTGGATTCATAACAAGAATTTCCACATTCAATATTTCCTACAAGACTTTTCCCATGTTTACAGTCCTCCCACTTCCCCTTACATCACAGCAGGTCCAACTGCCCACTGTTTCCCCACTTAGAGTTATAACACCCCATATGAACCCCCGCGACCTTGTCACCGACAGGAAGACACTACTTCAAGGTCATCCATGACCTCTGAATCCTAGCTTTTTACTTCCACCACCGTCAGCTGCCCCTATGCCAGCACCCATTCCTACACTAACAAGCTTCCGCAGCTTTGTTTCACCCATATCAAACACTCCTTTCATTGACAGGAATTCATTCAGGTTTTTAAACTCTGTAACACTACATGAAAGGACTGACATTTCCACAGCTATGGCAGCAGTGACAACAGAGTCTCGTGTTACCAAATACTGTGAAAGTATGGTCTGGTTTCTAGATGGAGATGTGAAGCAGGAAATGTTGTAAGCTATAATAGATTATATAGTTGTAACAGACAACACAATAATTATAACTACTTAAGAGGTGTAAGACAGGACAATTATAAAGGACGATACAGCTGTAGCGTGGGTGCGTGCGTGCGTGTGTGCGTGAGTGAGTATTCTTTAACATCGCTTTTACCAATATTCGGCAATATCACGGCGGGGACACCAGAAATGGGCTTCACACATTGTACTCATGTGGGGAATCGAACCCGGGTCTTCGGCGTGACGAGCAGATGCTTTCAACATCAGGCTACCCCGGGACTGTAAAGGGTAAGAACTGCAAATGACAACACAACTATAAAGGACAACACAACCATAAAGGATAACAACTGTAAAGGAAGACACAATTGAGAAGTACAACACAACTATAAAGGACAACACAGTTGTAAAGGACAACATAACTGTAAAGGTCAACACAACTATCAAGGACAACACAACTATCAAGGACAACACAACTATCAAGGACAACACATTTGTAAAGACAACACAACACAACTGTGTAAAGGACAACTACAACCACACAGTTGAAAGGTCAACACAACTGTATAGGACAACACAACCACAAAGGACAACATAACTGTAAAGGACAACACAACCACAAAGGACAACACATCTGTAAAGGACAACACATCTGTAAAGGAATATAGGACAACACAACTGTAAAGGAATATAGGACAACACAACTGTATAGGACAACACAATTGTAAAGGACAACCCAGCTACAACAGAAAACAGTGTTGTAACACACCAATCTCTTCCAACTTGAGTGTACAGCAAGTAGACAGACGTCTCTGTAACTCATCATAGACTTCTACAATGCATCACTAATATCTCCAGCATCTGAAAGTACTGCCTGCACTTCCAAGTTGCACACATGCTTACATGAAATTTGGCATGTCACAATCTTAAACCAGCATGGTACAATAAAAAACAATGCTACAACCAAACCCTTGAAAACACTTATGTAAGAACATGGAGCATACTTTACGCATGCATTGGCCACATGATTTCATTGGCACAGACAACAAGTATAGTTTTCAACCGGTCGTACGATTCATACAGACCAGATACAAGTATGTTTTTTGTAAATATCATCACTGAGCAGAGCACGACAGCCGCCTGGAAGATGGTCCATGTAAACACTTGCAACCAAAAACACCTGACAATCAGCTGATCGAGAGATTTGAATGTCAAGGTGAAGGCCAGTCGGATACGCCACAACGCACCAGCATGGCTTCATCTGTGCATGTGTGTTGTTTGAAACAGGGGTACCAGTAGGTTAATACAGAGTGGTTTATACATACAAGATATATCTTCAGAAGAGCAGCTTCAAAAAGCATCAGAGAACTGTGAAACATTTACATTATCTTTGAAAATGTCTCTATTCATTAAAAAAACACAAGAATCTTTGTTTAATATTCTTTTAAGGAAAATACAAACATTTTAAGACTCAAGAATTCGTCAAAACTAAAGGGAAAAGTATTATTCAAACACAGAAATTGTTCAATCAATGGATGGCGAAAGAAACTTGTGATGTTGATTCCTAAAAACAAAACACTACGGGCTGGTTCAGAATTATATGCCTCAAATGCTTTAAGTCAGTAAGGACTGACAACATATTCAATTGTGCCTAGTACAATACAGTAGTCTTAGGATAGACGACTCACCCAACCCTCTGCCCAGAAGAGTAAATACTTTGTTCCTAAAGACTAATTACAATATGATTCAGGAGTGCTTCACTGACTCTTAAAGTTTTGAATTCTTGAATTGAAAACAATTTCTACTTTAACTTATACCATAGCGAACGCCTTAACAACTAGGCTACCCCACCGCCCCAAAAGGAACAATGTAAGTCACAAATGTATGGAGATGTAGTTGGGAGGAGTGGAGTGTGTAGTGTTCGAGTCGAATCTGGCAATTTCATGGGGAAAATTTACAGAGCCAAATATGCCTCTCGAGAGAATTTAAGAGAATGATCAAAATTTCAAATATTGAAAGAAAACCCCATATATATCAAGGTCACTTCATACACAACTAACCAGTGCTGAATGTCATTCCACTTTGATTCAAAATGGTTGAGTAGCAACCATAAGTATGTTTTTCAATATGTCTGTCATGGTGGCCATATTTGAACTTTTTGAACATTGGTTTCCAGTGTGAGCCAAAAAGATTGGTTGGCAAATATCTTTAATGGAGTAATAGTCCAGAAATATTCATCATAATCATTTGATATCAAGTGATAAGTGGAAGTATAAATATCTGTCAGATATTAATAAACTATGGATGAGAAAGATACCTCCATTTGTCCTTATCAAAATAGAACCGTCACTATCAGAATCCAACCATCCTCCTTTTGAAAAATGAATTCGTTTTTATTAAACATTCCTCATACACAGAACACAACTGCACACAAAGATTATGTGTACTCGCACTCAATGCCTTCGCGTCTATGATTGACATAGTGCCATAATGCCCTCTAATGATGGTAATACCGTTTATTTTAATGAGTTCCTTCAAATAGAGAAAATTATCATTCATAATCCTTTTCTCAAATCTCACTGGAATGAATTATCATGGTAATCAGTAATGACATGATGATAAACAGCACCCATTGGTATTGTAAGGACCCTTCTCAGGCCATGTCATCAATACCAGATTGTTCTGGTTTATGGCAGTAGTTACAAGTGGTAATGAAAGAAGGTGAACCAAGCTAAGGTGTCAGGAAGTACAAACTGATTTCAATTTTCAATTGCAGCTTTACACTGATGCCTTGGTACCCAAGAGTGAGTAAGTGAGTGAGTGAGTGAGTGAGTGAGTGAGTGAGTGAGTGAGTGAGTGAGTGAGTGAGTGAATGAATGAGTGAGTGAGTATGGTTTTACGCCACTTTTAGCAATATTTCCGCAATATCACGGCGGGTAATACCAGAAATGGACTTCACACATTGTATCCATGTGGGGAATCAACCCGGGTCTTCGGTGTGACGAGCGAACGCTAACCACTTGGCTACTCCACTGCCACTGGTACCCAAGAAGGATGATTGTAGGGGACTTTGGGTGTCAGGGTGTCAACACATCCTGACAACAAGTTCATGCTATCCACCACCGGTTTGCCTAGTCTACAGCATTAGTCCACTGTGGTAAATACTGAAACTATGGCACACACTTTAGAGTTCATGAAATTTGGGAAATGATGTCTTGAATGTCTTGAATGAAAATGTATCACAAAAGTGACTTCAAATATGAAAGTGAGTGAGTGAGTGAATATTGCTTAACGCAGCATCAGTAACGTTGCAGCTATTTGCAGTGATCAAATATGAGAGTGGGGGTAGTGGATGAAGTGTTTGCTCAACACCCACAAAAGGCCCAGGTTCAAATCCTCACGGACCACCTCCGTGGTGTAGTGGTAAGAGTGTCCGCCCGGAGAGACCGGAAGGTCGCAGGTTCGATCCCCGACCTCGTCATACCAAAAGACATTAAAATATGGTACTTGTTGGTCCCTGCCTGGCGCTCAGCATTAATGGGTACAACAAGGACTGGTCGGCTCGGAGTCAGTATAATGTGTCTGAGTGGGGTATTCATGCTTCACTGCGGCATGGTATCTCAGTGGGCTAGCACTATAAAACCAGCTTTAGTCTGGGCTAGTACAAGCAGCCGCACATACACATATACACTCGCATGCACGTCGTCATATGAGCAAAATATTCTCAAGTACGACGTTAAACCCAATTTCACCTCACCACAAATCCTCACTCACATGGGTCCAGTGTGTGGAGCCCATTTCTGGTGTCCCATTGTGATAATCACTGTTTGCAACACCTTGCTTGGATTCAGGTAATAACTGATCCCCAGCAACCAAAACTGGTTGTAACAGGTGACTGAATGGATGAAATAGTCAGGTCCAGTGACTTGGTTAATTAAACCAGTGGGAATTCTGGGTAAGATTGTAGGTCCCGAGTAACCCATGCTTAATGTAAGAGTCTACATAACTGACTGGTCAATCTTAGCAACTTGTCGTAAGTGGCTGTTTCATGGATCAGGTGGCCAGACTCAACATCTTGGCTGACCGTTGTCAAGGAATCCAAACTGCATGGATCAATGTACTTGATCACTGGATTATCTGGTCTAGGCCTGATTATTTACAGATCCATCATACAGCAAGATTGGTTGATGGGTTTGTTGTTTAATGTCACACTCAGCAATATTCCAGATATATGGCAGCAATCTGTAAATAACAGAGTCTGGACCAGACAATCTAGTGATCAACATCATGGGCATCGTTCTACGCAAATGGGTGACTTGTCAACAAGTAAACCATGCCTCTTCCGACAAGCATGGGTTACGATCAATTCTAACCTGGATCTTCACGGGGAGACAAGCATGGGTTACTGAGGATCAATTCTAACCTGGATCTTCACGGGAGGCAAGCATGGGTTACTGAAGATCAATTCTAACCTGGATCTTCACGGGAGACAAGCATGGGTTACTGAAGATCAATTCTAACCCGGATCTTCACGGGAGGCAAGCATGGGTTACTGAAGATCAATTCTAACCTGGATCTTCACGGGAGGCAAGCATGGGTTACTGAAGACCTAACCCGATCTTCACGGGAGACAAGCATCTTGAAGATCAATTTAACCTGGATCTTCACGGGGAGACAAGCATGGGTTACTGAAGATCAATTCTAACCTGGATCTTCACGGGAGGCAAGCATGGGTTACTGAAGATCAATTCTAACCCGGATCTTCACCTGGGGAGACAAGCATGGGTTACTGAAGATCAATTCTAACCCGGATCTTCACAGGTTCATGCAGCTGGAATATTGCTGAATGTGGTGTTCTGCACAAAATTCAACATTCCTTAAATTACAGTTTATAGGTGCTCTTTCAAATCTCCAAAGATTACATTAAACAGCAAACACACTAATAACGCCAGGAATATTCTCTTGCTGGCGAAAAGAAGAACACGAGCAAGTAAGTTATTACTTTCGTAAAAGGTTTCTTTGCACTTCTTGACTTCATTCACATGCCTTGTTACAAACTCTTGATCACAATATGCATAAACCTTTCAGACAGGTGACATTCTTGCAGCCGTCACTGACAAACTGCATTGCCAATATGCATTAGTGCAAAGTGTGACTGAGAGTAGAGCTGGGATGGGTAACTTGTGTGTACTTGACAATGACAATGACAATACTTTATTACCCCAAGGGGAATTCTTTTTACATTTGAAAGTGGTCACATGGTTTCATATAAAAATGACATAAAGGTTAATAAAACACAAAACAAAACAATAGACAGACAAAGTTAACAGTCATTTAAAAGTCGAATACTTGCCAGAATAAAAGAATTTTGAACTCTTTTTGTTTAAAACGGGGCATTTGGTATCGGCGGCCTGATGGTAAAAGATGGTATTCAGAAAATAAAACTTGGGATGGGTGAGTTATAGTGACTTCTGTTTGACTGTGCATGTCCTTCTGACTTTGATATGTTTAAGGAAAGGTGAACCTTCAATATACTTTAATGCATTCATGAGTGAGTGAGTGAATATGGTTTTATGCCTCTTTTAGCAATATTCCAGCAATATCACAGTGGGGGAAACCAGAAATGGGCTTCACACATTGTACTCATGTGTGGAATCGAACCCGGGACTTAGGCATGATGAGCAAACTCTTTAACCACTAGGCTACCGCACCTCCCCCAAATACCAGCGAACTGACTTTACCCACTGCCCCTCCAGTGTATGATCCTTTCCCAGGTGTATTTCAATAGTTTCTGTCCCTACTCCAGTAAAAGTTCCATGACACATTTTGATCCGACTCACTTGAAAAGCAACAATCACATGACCATCCCACCAGGTACCCATCCACTCCTGGAGAACAGATACATATTTTGAAGCAAGTTACTTGCTGTAGATGGCGACTACTGCTGTATACTGTACCCTAGACTAATGCTCAGTGTCTGAATATATATAATTTTGATAGTAACAAACAAGCCAATTTAAATTGAAAAGGAGCCCCAGGGTGACCAGAGATTCAGAACCTGAGGACATCTAGACTTGCTTTATTTAGGGCTTTAGCACTGCAGAGAGAGCTTGGCAGTGGGGAAAATCATGTGGTTCAGGGACTGTGAGACAGACTAACTGTACCCATCCAACCACTATCCATGACCAATGCTGATCAATGATTTCAATGATACATTACCTGAGCACTGCTGTCAGTTTTCCTCATAGAGATGGGTTATTTTATTAACAGAAACTGTAAATCAGTCTATAAAAGCATTTATCTCGAATCGGTAAAAGGCAATCTTCTTGATAAATAATGGATGAGCAATGTAGTGGCCTTTGTGTATCTGCATACTGGGTGTTCCTGATGTACCGTGTGCATGTAGCTCAGGTACAGTGTGTGACGGCTGCACCTGCAGCTAGATGCAAGCTGGGCAGCTGTGTTCAGAGAATGAGTGATGGGCAACTGCAGCGCAGATGTTACAGCACCACAGTTAGATTATTGCAGTGGTTGTATTGTCTGTAGTCAGCAACATTACAGTGGTCTGTAGTCAGCAACATTACAGTCTTCTGTAGTCAGCAACATTACAGTGGTCTGTAGTCAGCAACATTACAGTGGTCTGTAGTCAGCAACATTTCGTCTGTAGTCAGCAACATTACAGTGGTCTGTAGTCAGCAACATTACAGTGGTCTGTAGTCAGCAACATTACAGTCTTCTGTAGTCAGCAACATTACAGTGGTCTGTAGTCAGCAACATTTGGTCTGTAGTCAGCAACATTACAAGGGTCTGTAGTCAGCAACATTACAGTGGTCTGTAGTCAGCAACATTACAGTGGTCTGTAGTCAGCAACATTACAGTGGTCTGTAGTCAGCAACATTTGGTCTGTAGTCAGCAACATTACAAGGGTCTGTAGTCAGCAACATTACAATGGTCTGTAGTCAGCAACATTACAGTGGTCTGTAGTCAGCAACATTACAGTGGTCTGTAGTCAGCAACATTACAGTGGTCTGTAGTCAGCAACATTACAGTGGTCTGTAGTCAGCAACATTACAGTGGTCTGTAGTCAGCAACATTACAAGGGTCTGTATTCTCAGCAACATTACAGTGGTCTGTAGTCAGCAACATTACAAGGGTCTGTAGTCAAGCAAGATTACAATGGTCTATAGTCAGCAAGATTACAATGGTCTGTAGTCAGCAAGATTACAATGGTCTGTAGTCATATTCCTTCTGTTCTGTGTTATCACATCCCAATTTACAGTGGTTGTATTGTCTGTAGTCAGCAACATTACAGTGGTCTGTAGTCAGCAACATTACAGTGGTCTGTAGTCAGCAACATTACAGTGGTCTGTAGTCAGCAACATTACAGTGGTCTGTAGTCAGCAACATTACAGTGGTCTGTAGTCAGCAACATTACAGTGGTCTGTAGTCAGCAACATTACAGTGGTCTGTAGTCAGCAACATTACAGTGGTCTGTAGTCAGCAACATTACAGTGGTCTGTAGTCAGCAACATTACAGTGGTCTGTAGTCAGCAAGATTTACAATGGTCTGTAGTCATATTCCTTCTGTTCTGTGTTATCACATCCCAATTGTGTAGATTATTGCAGTGGTTGTATTGTCTGTAGTCAGCAACATTACAGTGGTCTGTAGTCAGCAACATTACAGTCTTCTGTAGTCAGCAACATTACAGTCTTCTGTAGTCAGCAACATTACAGTGGTCTGTAGTCAGCAACATTTGGTCTGTAGTCAGCAAGATTACAATGGTCTATAGTCAGCAAGATTACAATGGTCTATAGTCAGCAAGATTACAATGGTCTGTAGTCAGCAAGATTACAATGGTCTGTAGTCATATTCCTTCTGTTCTGTGTTATCATCCCAATTGCGTAGATTATTGCAGTGGTTGTATTGTCTGTAGTCAGCAACATTACAAGGGTCTGTAGTCAGCAACATTACAGTGGTCTGTAGTCAGCAACATTACAGTCTTCTGTAGTCAGCAACATTACAGTGGTCTGTAGTCAGCAACATTACAGTGGTCTGTAGTCAGCAACATTACAGTGGTCTGTAGTCAGCAACATTACAGTGGTCTGTAGTCAGCAACATTACAGTGGTCTGTAGTCAGCAACATTACAGTGTTCTGTAGTCAGCAACATTACAGTGGTCTGTAGTCAGCAACATTACAGTGGTCTGTAGTCAGCAACATTACAAGTGGTCTGTAGTCAGCAACATTACAGTGGTCTGTAGTCAGCAACATTACAGTGATCTGTAGTCAGCGACATTACAGTGGTCTGTAGTCAGCAACATTACAATGGTCTGTAGTCAGAATCCTTCTGTTCTGTGTTATCACATCCCAATTGCGTAGATTGATGTTCATATTGTTGATCACTGGATTGTCTGGTCCAGACTTGATTATTTACAGACTGCCGGCATAGAGCAGGAATATTGCTGAATGCATTGTTAAACATCAAACCAACCCTCTGTTCTGTCATCAATCATACAGTAAGAGCAATAAAAGATTCTCTGTTTGACGTGAGAAACATCTTTCATCTAAAAATTACTCCAAATACGAAGCCTTTAATATCAGGTCCTGGAAATCAGACAGTCCCTATGAATGATGACTAAAGTAAATAGGGTTTCCATGTCCAGAAACAGTCAATCCACCTTGAACTGCAATGTTTCACAGCCTGCCATGGCAACCTTGCCTCAGTGCCCTCAAACCTCATTCACGACAGCTGAGGACAAATGACACAATCGCTTAGGAAATGGTGCCCTTTACAGTCTTAGAATTAAATCACCTTCAAGACATTTCTTATAATTAAGATGTCATTACTCATAAACCAAGAAGATTTCAACCATATGAAATATTGAAACATATTAGAAATAACCCGTCCCTAGCCTTTGTCCATCTGGCATCATTCATTCTCTGTAATCACAACAAGCTTCATTATGTCAACATACTGTACATTAACCTCTTCAATTGTATTAACTCACATATCCTTCATGTATATATTCTCCTTGTGCATAACGTCATGTATCATTTGCTTGATAACGGTGTTAGGATCTACACCGAAACTTCACAACTATTCAAGAAAGAAGTTGTCTACCCATTAAAAGTGTTTCTCTTCATATTGGCTAATAATTCTTAAAAAATCCACCTTAACTACAAAGTTTCCCTGTTCTGTACACCTGGGTGCCGTTGTACAAAACAACCTTAGCGCTAAGTCTATGTTAAGGTATGAGAGTTACGATCACCTTAGTGCTAAGATTGTTTTATACAATTGCACCCAGACAGATATGTGGTCAAGTATTCTCCACTGCATGCCATCCATCAGAGGTATCGGGCTGACTTAGTTGACACATGTCATCAGTTCCCAATTAGCAGATCGATGCTAATGCTGTTGATCACTGGATTGTCTGGTCCAGACTCCATTATTTACAGACCGCTTGCCATATAGCTGGAATATTGCTGAGTCGCGGTGTAAAACTAAACTCACTCACTCACTCACCCATAGGTATCATGTCCCTGTTTGTACAAGCGTGCTAAGGCCATTTCTGATGTCCCCCCAACTCTCATTCCTGAACTTCGTAATCGGTAATAAAGTTGCCCAGCCTGTTGAGGATGGTTAATGATAGTGAGTGAGTTTAGTTTTATGCTGCACTCAGCAATATTCCAGCTATATACAGTCTGTAAATAATCGATTCTGGACCAGATAATCCAATGATCAAAAGCATGAGCATCAATCTGTGCAATTGGGATACGATGACATGTGTCAAACAAGTCAGCGAGCCTGACCACCCGATCCCATTAGTCGCCTCTTCCGACAAAGTGGGTTACTGAAGATCAATTCTAACCTGGATCTTCACAGGTCGATGGTTAATGATAAAGCTACCAGACAGTGCAGAAAAGTATTGGCAATACATGAAAGTAGAGTAGACATGGAAGCAAGGTAATTAAACCTTTCAGGATGAGTGTGACATTGGACAGAGGATGACATGAATTTCATGCCAAGGTACTTACATATGTTACATTTTGGCTTACACTTTCTCAGTCAGGGGTTAAAACTCCCAGCGCCCGACGCCGGGACAAGTCAGTTTTCATTTTGAGGGCAATCAAATAATGGTATCTTACTTGTCAGAGGGCTACTAGATAATTTCCACTTTATGGTTTCAAACTGCAAATAAACTTGGATTTAATTTCATATCTGCTCAAAATGTAGTTTTTAAATTTTGCAATGATGATAAATTAGAGTTATCTTTCTTTGCTATTTATCACTTTTCAATAAATAGTCCAGTAAACGTTAACATCAAATACCATGTTGATTTCTTCTTTCATAATTACATCATCATGATTATGTCATAAAATCAGGGCAAGTGGAAAATTGGTCAGGACTAAGTAAATTGGTTACTTTCTTAAAGTCACTTGCCCTGTGGCACGTGGCTTTTTAAAATAATTATGAACCCCTGTCAGTGAACTACAGATTCTAGTACTTTTGGGGTTGGGTCACATCTTGGATTCGAACCCAGAATCTCAGAGTCAGGCACCTAACTGCCACCATGATATTACTCTCTACAATATAGAACTCAGAATCTCAGAGTCAGGCACCTAACTGCCACCATGATATTACTCTCTACAATATAGAACTCAGAATCTCAGAGTCAGGCACCTAACTGCCACCATGATATTACTCTCTACAATACAGAACCCAGAATCTCAGAGTCAGGCACCTAACTGCCACCATGATATTACTCTCTACAATATAGAACCCAGAATCTCAGAGTCAGGCACCTAACTGCCACCATGATATTACTCTCTACAATATAGAACCCAGAATCTCAGAGTCAGGCACCTAACTGCCACCATGATATTACTCTCTACAATATAGGAACCCAGAATCTCAGAGTCAGGCACCTAACTGCCACCATGATATTACTCTCTACAATATAGAACTCAGAATCTCAGAGTCAGGCACCTAACTGCCACCATGATATTACTCTCTACAATATAGAACCCAGAATCTCAGAGTCAGGCACCCTAACTGCCACCATGATATTACTCTCTACAATATAGAACCCAGAATCTCAGAGTCAGGCACCTAACTGCCACCATGATATTACTCTCTACAATATAGAACCCAGAATCTCAGAGTCAGGCACCTAACTGCCACCATGATATTACTCTCTACAATATAGAACCCAGAATCTCAGAGTCAGGCACCTAACTGCCACCATGATATTACTCTCTACAATATAGAACCCAGAATCTCAGAGTCAGGCACCTAACTGCCACCATGATATTACTCTCTACAATATAGAACCCAGAATCTCAGAGTCAGGCACCTAACTGCCACCATGATATTACTACTCTACAATATAGAACCCAGAATCTCAGAGTCAGGCACCTAACTGCCACCATGATATTACTCTCTACAATATAGAACCCAAAAGATGTTAAAGAATTTGCTTACATGATTTAAATTAATATGTCAAAGAAATAACTTTAACGCTTTCTTTGTGTTCCTTAACTTTAGAATCATGTATGTGTTTTGGAACGACAGTCTTCTGATATTTCAGGTGAACAAATAACTAGACGTAGCATGTTTATGATTGGTGCCACTGGTGGGGCAGGATACGCTCACCTTTTCGCCAACACCTGGTATCATCAGTATTTCATAGTAATTCATAAACACATGCTCTGTCATCATATCGCATGGCGACAATCACTGGATTGTCTGGTCCAGACTCGTACAGCTGTAATACTACTGAAACAAATATATACTCATGATATAGTCACAATTGTACAATCGACTCGGCTTTTAGCAGAGATTTATTATGGATGTGGAAAGGGTTTTGTCACTTCTATTCCAAGTGTCTGGTGTGAAGGTTTGGGGATGTCTAGGTGCACATGTGCAAGACATTTTCCATGATCAGAAGACGGTACTGAGGAGAGGTGAGAGAGTTCGGCTCGCTGGCCTAAAGCTGCTGTCAGTTGCTTCATTATTATCACATACAGGGTAGATTTGGTAGCCATCTTGATCTCATTCATAGATCTCCAATATGACGGCCATAAGTGCCACCATTCTGATCTCTTACCATTTCCTTCGGAAGTCGTTCAGATTTATGCAACAATAGAGTTATTGCAAGGCAGATATGAATGTAAACAACATAAATTATATTATGATATCTGCAATGCCTGGCAAGTCTTACAACATCTTGGCATATCAAAACCACTTCTCTCTTGACGGAGATGTTTTTACATTTTCATGATACTAAAAATATATTGTTATGATATGTTATGTGTAAATGTAAATACAGTAGTATATTTGGCTATTATTATCAAAAGTCGATTAGAACATATCAATAAGAGGCGATAAAATTGACATGGCTAAATTAATAATTTTCTACTCATGCAAATGCTCAGAATTCTATGAATGAATAAGTGAGTTCAGTTCTACACCACTTTTAGCAATATTCCAGCAATATCATGGAGGGAGGGGTACACCAGAAATGGGCTTCACAATGTACCCATGTGGGGAATCGAAGCCGGTATAGCAGGCCATTTCTTCCCCGGTCTAAACTTTCCCCAGGGAGAATCTGGCCTAGGCCAAACTTTCCCCGGGGAGGTTTTGTCCTAAGATATTCTTACCCCAGGGAAAGTTTGGGCTAGGCAAAGTCTCCCCTTTTTCTATGACAATTGGGGGAGATTCTGGCCTAGCTGGGCCACTTATTTTCCACCCTTGTTCTTATATCAAAGGGGGAGATTCTGGCCCCTAGCCAGGCTACTTCTTCTCCACCTTTGCTCTTATATCAAAGGGGAGATTCTGGCCTAGCCAGACTACTTCTTCTCCACCCTTGCTCTTATATCAAATGGGGAGATTCTGGCCTAGCCAGGCTACTTCTTCTCCACCCTTGCTCTTATATCAAAGGGAGATTCTGGCCTAGCCAGGCTACTTCTTCCCCACCCTTGCTCTTATATCAAAAGGGGGAGATTCTGGCCTAGCCAGGCTACTTCTTCCCCACCCTTGCTCTTATATCAAATGGGGAGATTCTGGCCTAGCCAGGCTACTTCTTCCCCACCCTTGCTCTTATATCAAAAGGGGGAGATTCTGGCCTAGCCAGGCTACTTCTTCTCCACCCTTGCTCTTATATCAAAAGGGGGAGATTCTGGCCTAGCCAGGCTACTTCTTCCCCACCCTTGCTCTTATATCAAAAGGGGAAGATTCTGGCCTAGCCAGGCTACTTCTTCCCCACCCTTGCCCTTATATCAAAAGGGGGAGATTCTGGCCTAGCCAGCCTACTTCTTCCCCACCATTGCTCTTATATCAAAGGGGAAGATTCTGGCCTACCTAGGCTACTTCTTTTCTTCCCCACCCTTGCCCTTATATCAAAAGGGGGAGATTCTGGCCTAGCCAGGCTACTTCTTCCCCACCATTGCTCTTATATCAAAAGGGTTGATTCTGGCCTACCTAGGCTACTTCTTCCCCACCCTTGCCCTTATATCAAAGGGGAGATTCTGGCCTAGCCAGCCTACTTCTTCCCCACCATTGCTCTTATATCAAAAGGGTTGATTCTGGCCTAGCCAGGCTACTTCTTCCCCACCCTTGCTCTTATAAACCGACAGTAGGTTTGACTTATATTTTGGCACACATTTTTGCTAAATAGTCCATTTTTGCCTCTGACTTGGGTTTAGTGATTTGAATGCATACATGTTTGAATGGCATTTATCTCTAAATCCATCCTGCTCCTGCTGCCATTCCTATGAAGACACATTGCATTAGTTCTTCATCTGTCCACCATAAGATGTAAACATTCAATCGCACATTTGATGGGTAAATAAGATGTAATATATCTCTTATCATGCTGTTTATTATCTAATATTTGTTGTATTTATGTATAAATGTAATGGAACATTATTCATATAAGCTTGTATACTAATCCATAATCACTTGGGGTGAATGAAATATGATTCAGATATCCATGGGCCAAGTACATTGTATATCCCTTATGAAACCTTGTCTTTTGAATACAGAATAAGGCAATATAATGGAATGATAGATGATACAGCATTTGATACAGATATTGTGTTGGGTTGTTGTTGTGTTCATGTTTACATCTGCTATCAACTGTTAAGTTGATGTCGCCGACATGGATGCCATATTTAAAGCCATGAGTGAGGGAATAAAATTTTGGATGGATATGCAAATCCAAGTTTAAAACTGGGTATTTAGTTAAAGTTTCGAATATAGTAATGATTTTGACATAAGCCAATTTTGAGTAAGTGGGGATAAGTAAATTATTGAAATATAAAAATAAGTTAATGATAATATAAAACAATAGTAATGATATAATATCTTTGCTTTTATGCTTGCTTTTCTTTTTAATCTCACCTTATAGAAGGGTATTGAAAGAAAATGGGAACCATGTACATGTTATATATGAAGATGAAGATGACCTGTAAATTGTTAATGGAACTTGACATCAACATAAATATCTTATCAATGTGTTCACGTGAATAGGACCCGTGAAGATTTGGGGTAGAATAGGTCTTCAGCAACCCATGCTTGCCACAAAAGGCGACTATGCTTGTTGTAAGAGGCGACTAACGGGATCGGGTGGTCAGGCTTGCTGACTAGGTTGACCCATGTCACCGGTTCCCAATTGCGCAGATCGATGCTCATGCTGTTGATCACTGGATTGTCTGGTCCAGACTCGATTATTTACAGAACTCACTCACTCACTCACGTGAATAGCTAGGTCTTGTTTTCATTTCTGACCTTTTCAAGACAAACATAAACATGAAAACAAGGTTGGGGAAGAAATAGCCTAGCTAGTCCAGAATCTCCCCCTTGTGACATAAAAACAAGGATGGGAAACAAGTAGCCTTTAAAGCTGATTCAAGGGTGGGGAAAGTTTGGCCTAGGACAAACTTTCCCCGAGGAAGATTTAGCCGGGGGAGGGAAGAGAAGTTTGGCCTAGGCTAAAAAGTTTCCGAGGGAAGGTTTGCCAGGGGACAGTTTGGCCTGTTACACCGGGTCTTCGGTGTGAGGAGCTTATGCTTATACCACTAAGCTACCCCAGCTTCCCTAGAATTATCGAAAGAAAAAACATGACAACATAGAAAAATACATGCATGTGATGGGATATTTTGTATGTCCTTTTTATGAAAGGGAGTATCAGCTGATTGCTATATCCATCTGCAGCCTTAAGACATGTAGAAAATGCTGAATTATTAGAATTGAAAACAAAATAAAAAATTACTGAAAAATTTAGATGCTTGATTGGCATTTTAGAAGGTGCTATTTGATGAACATAAAGAATTTTCTGGGTTTCATCTTCTTTTATTCTTTGATACGTTTCAGGGCCTGTTCTGGTCTCATCATCAGGTAAAAGTAAACATTGTATCTGTATCAAAGAATAAAAGAAGATGAAATCCAGAAAATTCTTTATGAAATTTGTCATTACATAAAACAGTTTGTTCTGGCATTAGAATCTTTAAGATATACGAAAAGAGAAATTTCTTGAGAATTTTTGTTTTCTTCACAAATATCAATTTGCACCAACATATATTAATGTGATGAGATGATACATCTCCTGACTATAGGGTGACAGAGAGAACAGTTTTCAGTTTTACAACCCACATTGTGTTATCGAAACTTAAGATAAAAATCCTCAAAGAAACACAAAATTAAAAAAACTAACCCAATTTAATAATTGCTGTAATCGGAACCACACCATATTTTGTGCATGGCCTACATCAGCGTCAACTTTCAAAATCACTGAATGATTCCAACTGTGACCACGACAACACCATCAGCAGTTGGCAGCTTCATCACGACTGCCGTCTTGCCCAGAATAGCAACAATGTAGCCATTCGTCTCTTGAGAATTTTTTTCCTGAAATGCCAGTGCTGGTTTGCGTCAAATGACCAATCAACACAGATATAACTGGAACGCATTTTGTTCTAGTTCTCGCAATGTCATCACAAATCTAATTTCCATCGATATCAGCTAAACAATACACTAAAAATAACTGATTATTCAGCTTATGATCATGGTAGGCGACAGGTCTGATTGTACAGTCAAAGAAGTCAGCAAAATCTAATATGCCATCATCAAGCTGACGTAGACAATACTTGTGGAAATAGGAATGTAATCATAAGATAATTAGTGTGGTATATGCAGCTGATGGGCCAGCAAACAAGGCTGTTCATAATAACATTATATATCATTAACACTGAGAGATGTACCTTAAGAGAATTAACATGAACACAGTGCTCAACCACTGCAAACAGGATAGCTGCAGTGAGTGAGTGAGTAGTAAGTATGTTTTTACGCCGCTTTTAGCAATATTCCAGCAATATCAGAGTGACTGAGTTTAGTTTTATGCCACACTCAGCAATATTCTAGCTATATGGCGGCGGTCTGTAAATAATCGAGTCTGGACCAGACAATCCAGTGATCAACAGCATGAGCATTGATCTGCGCAATTGGGAACCGATGACATGTGTCAACCAAGTCAGCGAGCCTGACCACCCGATCCTGTTAGTCGCCTCTTACGACAAGCATAGTCGCCTTTTGTGGCAAGCATGGGTTGCTGAAGACCTATTCATCAGACAGCACCATTGTCACAGATAGCACAACCATCAGACAGCACCATTGTCACAGATAGCTCAACCATCAGACAGCACCATTGTCACAGATAGCTGACAACCATCAGACATATGTCATCAGACAGCACCATTGTCACAGATAGCACAACCATCAGACAGCACCATTGTCACAGATAGCTCAACCATCAGACAGCACCATTGTCACAGATAGCTGACAACCATCAGACATATGTCATCAGACAGCACCATTGTCACAAATAGCACAAGCATCAGACATACGTCATCAGACAGCATCACTGTCACAGATAAGCTCAACCATCAGACAGCACCATTGTCACAGATAGCTGACAACCATCAGACATACGTCATCAGACAGCACCATTGTCACAGATGGCTCAACCATCAGACAGCACCATTGTCACAGATGGCTGACAACCATCAGACAGCACCATTGTCACAGATGGCTGACAACCATCAGACATACGTCATCAGACAGCACCATTGTCACAGATAGCACAACCATCAGACAGCACCATTGTCACAGATGGCTGACAACCATCAGACAGCACCATTGTCACAGATGGCTGACAACCATCAGACATACGTCATCAGACAGCACCATTGTCACAGATAGCTCAACCATCAGACAGCACCATTGTCACAGATAGCTCAACCATCAGACAGCACCATTGTCACAGATGGCTGACAACCATCAGACATACGTCATCAGACAGCACCATTGTCACAGATAGCACAACCATCAGACAGCACCATTGTCACAGATGGCTGACAACCATCAGACAGCACCATTGTCACAGATAGCTGACAACCATCAGACATCCGTCATCAGACAGCACCATTGTCACAGATAAGCTCAACCATCAGACAGCACCATTGTCACAGATAGCTCAACCATCAGACAGCACCATTGTCACAGATAGCTGACAACCATCAGACATATGTCATCAGACAGCACCATTGTCACAGATAGCACAACCATCAGACATACGTCATCAGACAGCACCATTGTCACAGATAGCACAACCATCAGACAGCACCATTGTCACAGATAGCTCAACCATCAGACAGCACCATTGTCACAGATAGCTGACAACCATCAGACATATGTCATCAGACAGCACCATTGTCACAAATAGCACAAGCATCAGACAGCACCATTGTCACAGATAGCTGACAACCATCAGACATACGTCATCAGACAGCACCATTGTCACAGATAGCACAAGCATCAGACATACGTCATCAGACAGCACCACTGTCACAGATAGCACAACCATCAGACATACGTCATCAGACAGCACCACTGTCACAGATAGCACAACCATCAGACATACGTCATCAGACAGTACCACTGTCACAGATAGCTCAAGCATCAGACAGCACCACTGTCACAGATAGCTGACAACCATCAGACATACGTCATCAGACAGCACCATTGTCACAGATAGCACAAGCATCAGACAGCACCACTGCCACAGCACAACCATCAGACATACATCATCAGACAGCACCACTGTTACAGATAGCTCAACCATCAGACATACGTCATCAGACAGCACCACTGTCACAGATAGCTCAACCATCAGACGTACGTCATCAGACAGCACCATTGTCACAGATAGCTCAACCATCAGACATATGTCATCAGACAGCACCACTGTCACAGATTGCACAACCATCAGACAGCACCACTGTCACAGATAGCACAACCATCAGACAGCATCACTGTCACAGATAGCTCAACCATCAGACGTGCGTCATCAGACAGCACCACTGTCACAGATAAGCTCAACCATCAGACGTCGTCATCAGACAGCACCACTGTCACAGATAGCTCAACCATCAGACATCGTCATCAGACAGCACCACTGTCACAGATAGCTCAACCATCAGACGTCGTCATCAGACAGCACCACTGTCACAGATAGCTCAAGCATCAGACATACATCATCAGACAGCACCACTGTCACAGATAGCTCAACCATCAGACATACGTCATCAGACAGCACCACTGCCACAGCTCAACCATCAGACATACCTTAATAGACAGCACCATTGTCACAAATAGCACAACCATCAGACATACGTCATCAGACAGCACCACTGTCACAGATAGCACAACCATCAGACATACGTCATCAGACAGCACCACTGTCACAGATAGCTCAACCATCAGACATACGTCATCAGACAGCACCACTGTCACAGATAGCACAACCATCAGACATACGTCATCAGACAGCACCACTGTCACAGATAGCTCAACCATCAGACATACGTCATCAGACAGCACCACTGTCACAGATAGCTCAACCATCAGACATACGTCATCAGACAGCACCACTGTCACAGATAGCTCAACCATCAGACATACGTCATCAGACAGCACCACTGTCACAGAGAGTTCAACCATCAGATATACCTTAATAGACAGCACCTCTGTCACAGATAGATACGCTCCTGTTTGGCTAATTTCATGGACTCATTGATGTAGCTACACAGGGATCTATTTTAGGAAAGCTGGCGAGCTAACTAACACAGTGATATTGATGAAAGCAAATGAAAAAGGGTTCCCAGTTGAAGAGGGAGAACATTAAGTGTCTGGTAACAAGATGAAGGTCCCATCATCAAGTACTATGGTATTCATCGCAAATACAAGGAGTATTTTTATTGATTTTGTTTCTTCCTTTATTCGGTGTTGAGTGAGGTGAGAAAGATGAATGAAAGTTTGAATTTGATGTTTCAAATGAGTGCATGCATTACGTCTATATTCAGCCAATTAAATCAGGGTAAAACCAGAGGTCGATAGTGTAAGCAATGATATTTAACCTCACAATATGATGACACACATTTCTGATCCTCAAGAACGAGGTAAGGAAGGAAATTTCTGGATCTGGGCCTAGATTTTCCAAGCTCTCTTAGCGCTAAGATAGTCGGAAGTTAATGCTAATGTACATTATATTGGATAAGAATGCTCGAAAATCTAGGCCCAGAATGCTCACAGGAAGACAAGCATGGGGTACATGAGGTCTGTTTAGATGTGAGTCAAACAAGGACAAAGGTATTGGGGTATTGTTGACTCCAAAGAGAGAAAGGAATTACCTAGCTTGGTGTTGGACAAGGAAAGTGAGAAAATGGAAAAATGACTTTTGTTCAGTGAATTCATCTTCAATTATTTCTCAAGGAATCCCATTTTGTATATCCATCCATTGTTGAATCCATTTTTCACAGGAGTTTACATTATTTGGAATCTTCCTCTCAGACGTAGTACATGATGCATCTCAACACAAAATATTCAAGGTCAATATTCACGAACAGTTTTGACCTTTACCGAGCAATCAATGTCTACGTAGACGTCATTACCTAAAATAGACAGAATCTCTCTCCACTTCACAATTTGATGGGCCAGAATAATTCAGTGTTTGAAGGAGGCTCAAATGTTTGATACATAAGATTGGCAGTGATAAAAATGATTATAATACCATGTTGGCTAAATCTCATCAAAATCACTGCCTAAGGCCATAGATCAAGCGATTCCAGAATAACTCCAACTGTGGGGTTTATACTTGTGTATTGCAATGGGATTCTTCTTCAGTGGACCTGGCCCTATTGATCGGCACCAAAAATAGAACACATAAACCTTAAACTCGTAATGACCTCTTGACTTGATTCTAGAATTCTTGGAATGTTAAAAAAGAGTAAGGAAGAGATTGCACCAAGAAATGGACGATTTAACTAACCTTTGCATTAATTCAAACGGATCTGAAGGAAGCGGAAAATAAACCATTCTGCTGATTCAAGTCTGAATGGAACAAGGGAACATGTGACACACATGGATACAGGTATAGAGGAAAGGGTTTTAATTGTGGCATCTGTCTCAAACCAAATTGAAAAGAATTACAGACACAATCTATGGCTACCACTATTTCCACTCTCTTCCCTGAACTTCCAATAAAAATGCACTGATGATATTTACTTACTAAAATAAAAATTAAAAAATTCTCTGAAACAAATGTCTGGGCTTGTATGGTCTTCAAGACATTTATACCTCTCTGGGGTTTTTTCTATTTGCCTTAATCATCAATATTACATCTATATCATAGCAGCCTGAATGGGCCAGATAATCCAGTGATTGATACTATGAACATCAGAATCAACCAAGGCACCAAGATTGACATCCCATCCATCTGTCATTTTGCCATTTTGCAATACGTAGGGAGCCAGAAGTTACATATATACTTGGAATGTGGATTTGAGTGTGAGTGGATGAGGTGAGTGAGTGAGTGAGTATGGTTTTGTGCTGCTTTTAGCAATATTCCAGCAAAATCATGGTGGGGGATACCAGAAATGATCTTTACACATTGTACCCAAGGGGAATCAAACCTGCCCCGTCCACAGCATGATCAGCGGACACTTTAACCATTAGGCTACCCCACTTCCCCACTATAAAAGTAATAAGGCCAGACCAATGTTTTTTCATGTTTTACAGATTTTTGTCCTCAGAAAACCTAAAGGCAGGAGGGAAAGATAAATAAATGAAATCACCAGTCAACATAATATTCCTTCTAAATACTCAAAGTATTTTACTTTGGGCAAGTTATGAAGTGTATAAATACTCAAAGTGTATATGAGGCCAAAAGACAATCCAAAAGAATTTCTTGTAAGTTTACATTTTTGGCCCATAAAAAACATTAGGATTTTATTTTTTGAGTGGGGAAAATTAATTTTTATATTTTTTCTTATTCTTGAAAAAATATGACAGGCGGATCCGTAAAACAAGAAATAAAATTGGTCTGGCCTAAAGAATAAGTGTAAACAAATGTGTGATAATGAAATTCTTCGCACCACTGAAACACTCAGTAAATAGTGAACAAGAGCTTCCATATATCCATGTTTGGAGCTCAGATGAACAGAAATAAGTAAGCAAAACATTTGGATAGCTAGCACAATATATTTGTTTTAAGTGAAACTGTCAAGATAAAAAAATAAGCCAAATTTTTAACTCACTTTCTGTAATCATTTCAATGTTATCTTTGCATTCAAAGTCAATTATAGAAACCCGTGAAGATCCGGGTTAGAATGAACCTTCAGTAACCCATGCTTGTCGTAAGAGGCGACTAACGGGATCGGGTGGTCAGACTCGCTGACTTGGTTGACACATGTCATCGGTTCCCAATTGTGCAGATTGATACTCATGCTGTTGATCACTGGATTGTCAGGTCGAGACTCGATTATTTACAGATCGCCGCCATATAGCTGGAATATTGCTGAGTGCGGCGTAAAACTAAACTCAATCAATTAATCAATTTTAGAAATCGCACCTACAGACCTTGCACAAAATGTATTGTATTTCTTTTGCCTATATGTTTCCTATGAAAATGGTTTGCTGCCATTGGTCCCCCTTTCCTTGGGTGGATCCCCTACCTGGTGATATCCAACAGATGACCATTACCAAGATGGACACAGCAGCAGGTTGTCCTGAATCTCCAGGATTCCTGTGTCTGACATTCTTCTTGAGACTCTCTTGATCCCCGACCATTACAGTCTGCCGAGGTTCTCACAGTCCCTGAACCACATTAATTTCCCTAGAGCCAAGCCCTCCCTCAGTGCTAAAGCCCTAAATGAAGCAAGTCTAGATTTCTCCAGGTTCTGAATCTGTGGTCTCCTTGGGGCTCCTTTCAATTTAAATGGGTTTATTTGTTACAATCAAAATTATACATATTCAGACACTAAGCGTTAGTCTACAGTCTGCCTGGCACCACAGATTACAGACAATTGCCTTGAGACTCAACTATCTCCATTGTACATATGGTGAAGGCATCAGTACTCAACACCCACATGCAGAAATACTTTCAAATCCATGGACATGTTATCCATAAACCCATGCTAACATGGTCACAAGTCACAAAATATGGTTGCTGTTGGCGACACGTGGCAAGGAAACATGCATACTATACACATCACGTTTTTCCTGTATACTTACTGAAAATCCTAGACTAACAACTAGTCTCTGAAATGGACATATTTTACAGAAAAACAACTTTTCATAATAATAAAAAATAAAATATAATGAAAAGGAGCCCGGAAATCTAGACTTGCCACATAATCTAGACTTGGGCTTTCTTGTATATGTTTGTTTCAGGGTCTGTATGACAGACTATGAAAATCCCTTTGCTCTGCAACTTGAGTCCAGGAAAACAGATCAGAATCATCTCAAGAGTCATTAAAGTGTCATGTGGAGGTTTTATGATGAGGAAATCATCAAGGAGCTATATAACTTGTGAGGATGATAAGAAAGGATTGTAAGTGCAAACAAATGCACTTTTATAATCACTATAAAGCCTTGGTGAGATGTTTGGTTATGTAAACGTCTGGTTGAGAGGACTGTTTATCTACAGAAGAGACGATCTAAACTGATTAAGACTCCTTAACATCTGTGCTGTACCTTTATCACTTTCGAATGTTCCTACTCCACTGAGATTATATGAAGCATATGATAAGCTGATTCCTGCTGTTTACCTGAAATTTCATTACTTCCATGGCCTTGATAATGGTTAATGAGTGGTATAGTGGGTTTATTGTTTAACAGTGCACTTGGCAATATAAGTCCTGCAAGACGGCAACATCTACATAATTACCTGTGGACTAGACAATCCAATGACTGATAGTGTGAACAATGGTCCATGTTATCAGGGTATTCTGACAGCCACTCACAACATCAGAGAGTCTGACTCCGCTCCATCAATACAGATAAAGTCATATGAGGTGAGGTGAAATGGGGTTTAACGTTGCACTTAAGAATATTTCGCTCATATGATGACGTGATGTATGTGTATGTGTGGCTGCTTGTACTAGCCCAGACTTAAGCTGGTTTTATAGTGCTAGCTCACTGAGATACCATGCTGCAGTGAAGCATGAATACCCCACTCAGACACATTATACTGACTCCGAGCCGACCAGTCCTTGTTGTACACATTAATGCTGAGCGCCAGGCAAGGACCAACAAGTACCATATTTTAACATCTTTTAGTATGACGTGGACGAGGATCAAACCAGCGACCTTCCATTCTCCGGGTGGACGCTCTAACCACTACACCACGGGGGCGGTCTTAAGTCATATGATGCATGTTTAATCATAATTCACATCTCTTCTTACTTAATAAAGTAATTCAGTTATTTAGGTCACAGCCACTTAATACAAATGCCATATGTACAGAGTTATGTCCCTTAGCGATGCCATGATATGCTGATCATGGCTTCAAAACAGTGATTCACTATGGTTACGGTAGCGCCATTCCAATGTTAGAAAACACCTTAAACATGGGTAGAGTGCTGACAGATCAAAGATCATGCCATCAGGGAAATTCTGGGATTCAAACCCTCATTTAGCAAATCCTGGTGTGGCTAAGGGAGGCAACTAAGCATGGTAGATTGATTCTGTAATTGTCAACTAGAAACCAACTCATCCTAACAGAATGCAATTAGCCCTCTTTCACAAGGTGATGGTAAACCTATCCAAGCCAGGTTATCCTGTGTTGAACAACATGACTGACTGACTGAGTTTGGTTTTACGCCGCTTTTAGCAATATTCCAGCAACATCACGGCGGGGGACACCAGAAATAGGCTTCACACATTGTACCCATGTGGGGATTCGAACCCAGGTCTTCGGCGTGACGAGCCACTTTAACCACAAGCCTACCCCACCGGCCCTGAACAACATGAGGTAAGGTGGGGTTTAACATTGTCTTCAACTGTTTGTCTGCTGTTTAATGCCACACTCAGCAAGATTCCAGCAGTATAGCAGCAGTCTACACCTGAATCTGGAGCAGACAATCCAGTGATCAACAGCATGAGCATGGATCTACACAATTGGGATACAATGACATGTGTCAACCACATGTCAACCAAGTCAGTGAGCCTGACCACCCGATCCTGTTAGTCGCCTCTTATGACAAGCATGGGTTGCTGGAGACCAATTAAACCTGTATCATCATGGGTAACATTGTCTTCCAGATTACACTTGCATCACATCAGACACTGTGGCTACTGACCTGTATTGGCATTCTTTGAACATATTCTATGAAATAAACATGATACTGACCTAACACCTATAGAGCTGTTATAATGGTCAGTTGCAAGTCATGAGTGCCATACGAACTTCCATAGAAAAATACATAATTATTTTCTTTGTAAAACCAAACAAAATCCATAAATTTAATCATAAAATCCTCTTAACAAGGTAAAAAGGCTCATTTCCACAGCTGCCTCGAACACTGACCCAGGTCATTACCTATTAATGGAAACAACTTGACAAGGCACCAAGCACGATATATAGGTCAGTATTATTAGGCCGAGCCAATATTTGTCCAATTACTATATTGGGACCTCATCAAAGAAGGGTCATGTTCGTATTCGGAAATAGCAAATGCTAGGTGGGTATTCTGTTACAAGGTAATCACCAGGACATGATATTGGGCTAATTATCGATAATTCAACACAGAAGCTTCCAATTAGTCGCTCCACTCATTATTGGGAATTCTCTTTAGGTACAATGGATCCATATTGGTACATACCTCATCACCTTGGCAACGTCATCTCTGACAATTACAGCTGGGTAGAGAGTTTACTTACTTGACCCTTGTTATATAAAAACCTGTCAATATGGTTTTAAGAAGAAAATAATTACATCTTTTTTCTGTAGACGTTTGTATGCAATCATGACATGTACATGGGGTTTTATTTTTGAAAATATAAAAATATATCTCAGAAAATGTTTGCAAATTACACTTATGACCATTTAAAAAATATACTGCCACCAAAATACATTGTTACATGGTAAATTTTAGACTAAACATATTTCAACCCAGTTTTAATTAAAAACATCCAAGAAAAATCAAAGAAGCAGAAAGCGTCACTCTGGTGTTATTCCACAGCATGCTTGTGTTTTGCAGAATGAGAGTTACAGTTCGTTATCTGGTTAATGGTGAGTGAGTTTAGTTTTACGCCACTTTTAGCAATATTTCAGCAACATCACGGTGGGGGACACCAGAAATATGCTTCACACATTGTACCCATGTGGGGAATCAAACCCGGGTCTTCAGCGTAACGAGCGAACGCTTTAACCACTAGGTTACACCACTGCCCTTTATCTGGTTAATGGTCTGTCATTATGCTTCAGTGCTGGGGTGTGTGAAGCTCATTTCTGGTGTCCCCGCCATGATATTGCTGGAATATTGCTAAAAGCGTAAAATCAAACTCACTCACTCACTCACTCACTCAGTGCTGGGGATCCCTGCTCACCACATTAACCACCAGTTTATCAGACCCACATCTGTTTTTTCAAGGTCACTGCATCATCCTAGGATCCCTGGTGTGACCTTTTTCAACATCACTGTTATAAACTTGAATATTTGTAACTGGGTCATAAAACAACATTCACCCTCTGTCTCTAAGTAAGAATGACTTGAAACTGCATCTTAAACATTCACAGAGCCAGCTTACGGATCCATGAAACATGAAAGTAGTATCACATCGCCATGACAAATATTCAATATGATGAGTATTTCACTCATCATCCAAAGATGAGAAATTTAGTCCTCTCCCTCACGTCTTGTAATCCAATAACATCATCTGTCTGTAATAGTGTTATTGGATTATTCTCAGGAAGACTTCAAAGATATTGATTAAATCTCTTTAATGCAGAAACTGATCTCAACTTCCTTAAGTTCTCATCCAAGAGAAATGGCTTGATTCTGCTGCGTCAGCATTTCTATAGGTCATGCTCGGACCTACATCGTAGTGTAGAGTGGACTACAGCTGTAGCATTGAGATAGATAAAAACACTATGTAATACTAATGTTATACTAATCAGGGCTCGATTTAGTGCTTTGATACTTGCACTTGTGCAACCTAATATTACAAAGTGCAACCTTGTTACTAGTCTAACTTGCACCAGGTGCAAGTCAATTTTGAGTGGGTAAACCTCTGAATAAAACATCTAAAAAATTTCATAGCATATTTATTTCATTACATATTCCAATAAAAGCAGTGCAACTGGAATTGGGCAGGTGCAAGTAGGTTTTATCTCAGGTTGCACCGAGTGCAAGTAAGTTAACATGTCTTAAATCGAGCCCTGCTAATGCAGTATTGCTACTGTTGTAATTTACAAAGAGGTGATGCCATATTATTATTTATCCAGTTTTAACTTGATATGATATCAAATTATAAATCAAGTTTAAAGTAAAGATGTAAATTTTGTGATCCTTAGCAAAGAAGTGTGAGTAGTATAGCATAAATGTAACATTGGTGCTATAACAATACTATTACTGTAATATTGGTACTAATGTAATACTCCTGTAATATTGGCACTAATGTAATACAACTGTAATATTGGTACTATTGTAATACTACTGTAATATTGGTACTAATGTAATACAACTGTAATATTGGTACTATTGTAATACAACTGTAATATTGGTACTATTGTAATACTACTGTAACATTGGTACTAATGTAATACAACTGTAATATTGGTACTAATGTAATACTACTCTAATATTGGTACTAATGTAATACAACTGTAATATTGGTACTAATGTAATACAACTGTAATATTGGTACTATTGTAATACTACTCTAATATTGGTACTAATGTAATACAACTGTAATATTGGTACTATTGTAATACTACTCTAATATTGGTACTAATGTAATACAACTGTAATATTGGTACTAATGTAATACAACTGTAATATTGGTACTATTGTAATACAACTGTAATATTGGTACTAATGTAATACAACTGTAATATTGGTACTATTGTAATACAACTGTAATATTGGTACTAATGTAATACAACTGTAATATTGGTACTATTGTAATACAACTGTAATATTGGTACTATTGTACTACAACTGTAATATTGGTACTAATGTAATACAACTGTAATATTGGTACTATTGTAATACAACTGTAATATTGGTACTAATGTAATACTACTGTAATATTGGTACTAATGTAATACTACTGTAATATTGGTACTAATGTAATACTACTGTAATATTGGTACTAATGTAATACAACTGTAATATTGGTACTATTGTAATACAACTGTAATATTGATACTAATGTAATACTACTGTAATATTGGTACTAATGTAATACAACTGTAATATTGGTACTATTGTAATACTACTGTAATATTGGTACTAATGTAATACAGCTGTAATATTGGTACTAATGTAATACTACTGTAATATTGGTACTAATGTAATACAACTGTAATATTGGTACTATTGTAATACAACTGTAATATTGGTACTAATGTAATACAACTGCAATATTGGTACTAATGTAATACTACTGTAATATTGGTACTAATGTAATACAACTGTAATATTGGTACTAATGTAATACAACTGTAATATTGGTACTATTGTAATACAACTGTAATATTGGTACTAATGTAATACAACTGTAATATTGGTACTATTGTAATACAACTGTAATATTGGTACTAATGTAATACTACTGTAATATTGGTACTATTGTAATACAACTGTAATATTGGTACTATTGTAATACAACTGTAATATTGGTACTATTGTAATACAACTGTAATATTGGTACTAATGTAATACAACTGTAATATTGGTACTATTGTAATACAACTGTAATATTGGTACTATTGTAATATAAACTGTAATATTGGTACTAATGTAATACAACTGTAATATTGGTACTAATGTAATACAACTGTAATATTGGTACTAAACATATTTCAACCCAGTTTTATTTAAAAACATCCAAGAAAAATCAAAGAAGCAGAAAGCGTCACTCTGGTGTTATTCCACAGCATGCTTGTGTTTTGCAGAATGAGAGTTACAGTTCGTTATCTGGTTAATGGTGAGTGAGTTTAGTTTTACGCCACTTTTAGCAATATTTCAGCAACATCACGGTGAGTGGACACCAGAAATATGCTTCACACATTGTACCCATGTGGGGAATCAAACCCGGGTCTTCAGCGTAACGAGCGAACGCTTTAACCACTAGGCTACACCACTGCCCTTTATCTGGTTAATGGTCTGTCATTATGCTTCAGTGCTGGGGATCCCAGCTCATCACATTATCAGGCCTACCAAAGAAAACTTCCCCACTGTGCAGAAAAACGCAGAAAAGCCCACATTAATCGTGGAAATAGCAACATAAACATCATACCTCGCTACTGAAACAGTGAAAACGGCAACTTTAAATCGCTAACACTGCATCATAAAACGAGGAGCCCGCAACTTCGATTTTGCGCATGCGCACATGGATTAGGAAATCTCGACCGCATGTTGACATTTTCCAGCTTGGACAAAAGTTACATTCCTTTTTAAGTATTTCTGTTGTGTTGTTTGGCATTTATCATCATGATACTTGTGTGCACACTTGTTTAGTTTACTTTCCATTCGTATGAAATGATTGACAGCAATTATTTCGACATATTTAATACTTTTCTCTGCGCGAGGCGATTCACGGTTGCACTGAAATTGGAAAGACGCCCTCATCGTAATGCGCATGCGCAGTAGAGGTCAAAGTTTGCTGATATAAAAATGTTGCAGTTTCATAGTTTTTCGTTGCCGTTTTTACTGTTTCAGTAGCGAGGTAATGTGTTTATGTTGCTATTTCCACGATTAATGTGGGTTTTTCTGCGTTTTTCTGCACAGTGGGAACGTTTTCTTTGGTAGGCCTGATTAACAACCAGTTTATCAGACCCACATCTGTTTTTTCAAGGTCACTGCATCATCCTAGGATCCCTGGTGTGACCTTTTCAACAACTGTGATAAACTTGAATATTTGTAACTGGGTCATAAAACAACATTCACCCTCTCTAAGTAAGAATGACTTGAAACTGCATCTTAAACATTCACAGAACCAGCTTACGGATCCATGAAACATGAAAGTAGTATCATATCGCCATGACAAATATTCAATATGATGAGTATTTCACTCATCATCCAAAGATGAGAAATTTAGTCCTCTCCCCTCGCGTCTTGTAATCCAATAACATCATCTGTCTGTAATAGTGTTATCGGATTATTCTCAGGGAGACTTCAAAGATATTGATTAAATCTCTTTAATGCAGAAACTGATCTCAACTTCCTTAAGTTCTCATCCAAGAAAAATGGCTTGATTCTGCTGCATCAGCATTTCTATAGGTCATGCTCGGACCTACATCGTAGTGTAGAGTTGACTACAGCTGTAGCATTGAGATAGATAAAACACTATGTAATACTAATGTTATACTAATGCAGTATTGCTACTGTTGTAATTTACTATTCACACTTTGCTAAGGATCAAATCATGGATTCAAAAGAAAACTATGATGTGGGGTCAAATTTGGTTTAAATATCTAATCTTATTGTAAGCATGGATCCTAGGTTTCAGTATGTCACTGCATCTTGTGGATCCCATACCTGCTACTGACAGGTGTTGTGTACTTGTCAATGACTCATTCCATGATTTGCAAAATGGTTGATTGGTGCCATGAAAACCATTTTTATGGTCACTCATATATCAAGTGCATAAGGTTAGATTACAGTGGTTGTTTAGCTAACGAGGTGTTGCCATATTATTATTTATCCAGTTTTAACTGGATATGATATCAAATTATAAATCTACGTTTAAGTAAAGATGTGAATTTTTGTGATCCTTCGCAAAGTGTGAGCAGTATAGTATAAATGTAACATTGGTGCTATAACAATACTATTACTGTAATATTGGTACTAATTGTAATGCTACTGTAAAACCAGTACTATCATACTACTGACATTCTTAGAACATATTCAATGAAATATACATGATATTGACTTTATAAGCACCTTTGAGAGCTGTTATGGTCATTTACAAGTCATGAGTGCCATACAAACTTTTTGAAACACTCTGATTTTTTCAGGATCAAGCAGGAACCTATATCTATGAGGAGGGCTTACATACAGTCATATACGGTAGTTCATATCATGCTTGATAGCACAGTGATGTAATGGAGAGACTGGCTGTCTAGAGAGTGGAAGGTCAGTGGTCCAATCAAATGGAGGCATCACACTGCACATTAAAAGGTGGTACTTGATGTTTCCCTGCCTAATGATCAGCATCAAGGGGATAAAACATGGCCTAGTTCACTGGGTTGATACCATGTCTCAATAGGATACCCATGTCAAGCAAAACAAGAAAAAAGACATCGATAATAAAATAATAATCTAAATTTAAACATTTTTAATGAAACCAAAATAATATTTGACTGATTTGCCAGTGAAAATGAATGAATACAGGTTCGACACACAAACATGTTTACTGCAGTAATACAAAACCTTCTCCTTAAACGGCAGCCTACATTGTGGAATTGTAACATTGACGTCATTGATAAAAGTAATATGACAATGTCGATTAAATTGTCCACCATTTTAGAACACACTTATATTTCTGCTGATAAACAAGATTCAAGCCCAAATCCTATGTCAGATTAACTGTCAACTATTTGTAATCAGAGTCTTGTACCTACAAGTCTAGTTTCTGTTGTAATCAATATTTTATTACAGATATTTCCTTTATTTTTCAACAATTGAACTATAGCTTCATGTTCAAGATTATAAAAAATGAATTTCAAAACAGCAAACCATACATGGCAATATGTTTTACAATAGATCATATTCGTAAAATTGTAGAATTGGAACGAAATGTTAACATCACCAAGATGAAACTCAACACTCTTCTTCCTGACATTTACCTGAATAGAATTTTCCTTATGAGGGCAATTGTGCTGCCAGTGATATTCTTAAGGTAGACAGACTTCCTTACATGTCCGTACTTCACCTTGTTTGTCAAACAACACGTTTGTTATTTGGTATTGCTTTCTCAAACTACACAACAACACCACACTTTTTATTGCTATCAGATTTGTGTAGACCAGTCAGACTGAGTCAGTAAACACAACAATAAAGATCGATGTAAAAAAACCCATCAAGATGGTTTCTTTATTCATACAGTGGATTTGTTCAGATTGGTTCGGTTGAGTGGGAGTGAGTGAGTATTGTTTTACGCCGCTTTTAGCAGTAATTCCAGCAGTATCATGGAGGGTGGCACCAAAAATGGGCTTCACAGTTAATATGATAATATGAACATCAGTATCAACCAAGGACCCAAGATTGACATCCCATCCATCTGTCATTTTGCAATATGAAGAGAGCCAGAATTTACATTCATAGCTGGAATATAGATTTTACTTCAATAAGTGAGTGAGTGAGTGATGATTAGTGAGTGAGTGAGTGGTTTTGTGTTCCTTTTAGCAATATTCCAGCTATATCACGTCAGGGGGCATCAGAAATGGGCATCAAACATTGTGCACACATGGGGAATTGAACCCAGGTCTACTGTGAGCGTGATGAGAAAACACCTTAACCACTCAACTACCCCACTGCTGTTGAGTGGGTAAAACATATTGAAGTACAATATGGTTCTGTTTTAAGGCAGTGTTTGTGTATTGCTTGATGCTTTCACAAACCATCTAGACCAAACAAACCAGTGATTGATATTCTGAACAACAGCCCACACTGCCAGGACACTGACCACCCAATAAAATATGATGTCCAATCCATGATATCCTGATTGAGACCCGCTCTAACCTGAAAGTCCCTGTGGTGATTTTTACAGTCAGATTAGACTGACATTCATAGTCCCAGAAATAAAGTTAACTATCTAAAAATATTTTTAAAATATTAATCTTAATAAAAAACAAATCCAAAAGGAGCCGAGAATATTCCTTCTTTTATGGATCTAGAGCTAAGACAGACTAGACTTGCAAAATCATTCTTGACTTGAGAAGGAGCCATATTTATGCTCTTGGGTCTAGAGACGGCCTACTTTGCATACTGAGATGGCCTTGTTCTCTCTGTTGTGGCCAGACATTCAGTAAATTCCAGCATTAACACTCAAACATGGACATTAAACAATTTACTTAAGCAGAATCTTTGGATTCAGAAACAGGTTTCAGGAAAAAGGCAGTCAAGTGTTAGAGGGACGTATTTGTATAAATTATTAAATGTTTTTGAACAATGGTGGAGCTAAGACGTGACAGTGCTGCTTCTGCAACATGGACTTGATGTTAAACAAGTGATCTTGAACTTTGTCTTGTTCATCAACTGATAAAGAGTGAGTGAGTAAGTGGGAGTGAGGAGGAAGGAAAGGTAAGAGGGAGGATGTTTGTGAAGAGTGTCAATTTATCATTGCTTAAAGGAGTGGTTCACTTCACTGATACATCATGACATTTCACTGGCATTTATATAATTTAACTAGGCATGGACATACATTTGGTCCACGCTGAACCTATCCTAGCCCCATGAGCTATAGCACCCAACAAACTACAGTAAACAGATAACTATATGTCATGTGTGTATAAAGTAGAGCATCTACAACGCTGCTGTTGCAACAGAGGATGTTGTTGGACGTCACTACAGCTCCGATAAGAGATAATCTTTCCTCCCTCCCACTAGCTGAAGGTGTGTGTGTGTGTAAACAGGCAATATGAGACCCCATGGAGTATGGCGTTTATGAGTAGCTGTCATGCCTGCAGTATATGTTGCAAGTGGGTTAAAAGTAGTTTCAGGTAGATATTATCAAGGTCGGGGGTGGCTGGGTTAATAGGGCAATGCCCTGGCACTTTACGCTGTTGGGTTTAGACAAGAAAAAAAATATTTAGATAATTCAGTAGATGACACTCAAACTCTGCTTCAAAACAAAACATGTTTTAGGTGTGAAGACTGAGTCAAATTGCAAATATTTTCTTAAGTAATCTTCTGGATTCAGTCGTCAGAAGAAAGGTCTAAATTTCAACTTTTTATGTAAATTTAGAAACCTTGTGTTATTTCTTTTCTTTTGTATCACTTGAAATAGAACTCACTGTGAGACTGAAATATTGCTGGGAAAACAAGTGATCAAATCATTGAGAAAAAAAGAGGATCAAATGTTTGTGAAAACAAGCTTAAGGATTAAATCAAGTAAGTGATCAAATCAAGTAATTCTTTTCTTGAAACTCTAAGGTAACCTCATAAAAATAAAGAAATGTGGTTCATTCTAAATTTTGAAACGCCTGAAAGAGTCAAAATTCAAAATACGGAACAGAACAGGGCTTAAATAAAACACAACACACACATACCCGAGGTATCAAATGAAACACTGAAAATACATGATGATTGAACATATCAGACACACAATGAAAGGTCTTTTTACTTCCAGATTCAGTTCAACCTTAGTTGTCAGACAGGCCAACAAGGAAGGGGGTTGATGATAATCTTGGTCTACCTACAGTTACAAAGGATCAGCTCAGATTATCTCAATTAACACATTGTTCTATTCATATCTTTAATAATATAAACAATTTTACCAATCAACTTTCAATAATTGAATACAATTTTTTTTCTAATTTATTGCCCATGAACATAATTAACATATTCAGATGTAATATAAGTTTTTGAATAAAGCTGCGCCTAAACTAAAGATAATTAATATAAAGATATTTCAATATTTAAATTCATTTACCAAATAATCCAGAGCAAAAGAACAAGAAACTTCAAAAGGCACCATAAAAGAGGACACAAAAAAAAAGAGATAAACTAAAAAGTTGTCTTCCTGCTAAGATTCGGTTGGGAGACATCTCTAGTTCAGGTGAGCTAAGATCAATGTTTGTTTTAACATCAACAAGACAACACTGTATATACTGATTCTGGAGACGAACTACTAATTCTAGTGAGTGACTAGTTTCACTAATGATTAATGAAGAACAAACATCTTTGGTCAGATTTTCCTCACAACTGTCTAAGACATCTATTATAAATATAGAACCAGGTTAATGTTGTTGACCAATATCTAAATATATCGGTAATTGAGGGACATTAGCGCCAATGGTTTGGTCAGCAGGATGATATGGAATACAGCTGTGTCTATTCATCTGTGTGTCAGTAAGATGCTTCATTCCAGCCAACAGACCTTATCTGAATGATGTCAAAATAGCACTTTGCTGCCATCCAACTGTGTTTGGTTTACATTATATATGGAGTACAAAAGTGGAAGCCATCTTGGAAATCGGTCAAAACATTTTGACATGAAAAATACCTCATGTCATATGCATTTGTTCCAGTTCTCACAGAAAAAACCCAGCCAAACTAAGCAGGGCACTGGAACTTTGTACTTTATCACTGTGACATATCTAGTTCATGTGGCTTTTTTTAAACTTGGTGTTGCACAGTAGAATTGAAAACTAAACTAACTAAAATTGACGTAACAAATTGTGCTATTTGGAAAACTAAACGTGACTCTCTTTGTTAAACTGATGAAAAAAATCAAACAATAAAAAATAGGGGAACTAAACGTGGCTCTCTTTTAAATGCAAATGGGGCAAGTAACTTAACATGATACCTTAATTTTTCTATTATCAACACTATCTAGCTCTATAGCAGCTTAGCTATATGGAACTTCTATTTTGATGAACTATTAAATTCTTATTATCAGTCTATCTACATCCTATTTTAATGAGCTAACAAAACAAATTGTGACGAGCTGTTTCCCACGTGGTCAACAGCACGTGGTCTGAACACGTGGCACGTGAAAAGCCATGCTCCTCGGTTTTCTGCGAAGTATGTCGAGTTTATGCGGTCTGCTCAAACTGTTTGTCTCCAGACCACTGGGTGTACTAAAACCAAAAAATAATGAGAAATGAAAGGAACTAATTTATTCAGAAGAAACTGTACTGGTATTCATAAGCTGAAAAGTAACAAATATTTTAATTTTTTAAAACATGTAACCAAAATGATGTCTTGTATATTTTCCATGGTTAGTTTGCTTCAAAGAACAGATGTCCACACACACTCTGGATCCATATATGTGGGTGATTGTACAGGACAAACAATTGAACATGTACTGTAGGTGTTTGACAAAACAGCTAGTCTCTGAAATGAACATATTTTACAGGAAACAAAACATTCTAAATTAAAATAAAATACAACAAAAAGGAGAACAGAGACTTTCGTCATTCACTGGTTCTAGACAGAAAACTGGTAATTTAGACTTGCAATACACATTCTAGTGTGTAAATCATAGAGTCTTGGAGTGAGTGAGTTTAGGAACTTTATGCCAACACTCAGCAATATTCCAGCTATATGGCTGAAGGCTCGGTCTGTAAACACATAGAGTCTATGACCAGACAATCCAGTGATCAACAGCATGAGCATCTGATTCAGGGTCTGTGCAACAGACTAGGTTGGGAACTGATGATCATGCACTGTCAACACAAGCCAGTGGAATCAAACCTGACCACAACAAGGTCATAAAAATATGTATAGATGGTCCCTGATGGACATGATGTTTCTGGTCCATTGTAGCAGTACTGTATAGCTAGATGGTCCCTGATGGACATGATGTTTCTGGTCCATTGTAGCAGCTGTATAGCTAGATGGTCCCTGATGGACATGATGTTTCTGGTCCATTGTAGCAGTGCTGTATAGCTAGATGGTCCCTGATGGACATGATGTTTCTGGTCCATTGTAGCAGTACTGTATAGCTAGATGGTCCCTGATGGACATGATGTTTCTGGTCCATTGTAGCAGTGCTGTATAGCTAGATGGTCCCTGATGGACATGATGTTTCTGGTCCATTGTAGCAGTGCTGTATAGCTAGATGGTCCCTGATGGACATGATGTTTCTGGTCCATTGTAGCAGTACTGTATAGCTAGATGGTCCCTGATGGACATGATGTTTCTGGTCCATTGTAGCAGTACTGTATAGCTAGATGGTCCCTGATGGACATGATGTTTCTGGTCCATTGTAGCAGTACTGTATGGCTAGATGGTCCCTGATGGACATGATGTTTCTGGTCCATTGTAGCAGTACTGTATGGCTAGATGGTCCCTGATGGACATGATGTTTCTGGTCCATTGTAGCAGTGCTGTATAGCTAGATGGTCCCTGATGGACATGATGTTTCTGGTCCATTGTAGCAGTACTGTATAGCTAGATGTCAACTAACTCATTTCAACTACAGACATGTTAATTTAGTGTAGCATAAAAATTTATTCGCACTTTGATGTAATTTCCGTAGACTTACATGTTAATTTAGTGTAGCATAAATAATTTTCATGAATTTAATTTATATATGTGATGTCATTAGTTAAATAGTGGTTGGAAAATTGAACTGAAATTATGTGTGCAGAGCAGAGATGATTTCAAATTTGACTGTCAAATTTTACAAAGATCCATCCTAAACTCACTTCATGAAAATTATTCATGCTACACTGAAATAACATGTAAGTCTATGGAAATTACGTCAAGTGCCGAATACATTTTGCATGACTCTGTAGTTTCACATTAGTGTCAGATTTTCAGTGTTTCCTATCTGTCTTGTGTTATGACTGAATGTTTCAATGACAGATACATATACTGAGAGAAACAAATAGAGGATCACAGGAAAGTTCAAGTGTTCCTTTAATATTTACCAGTTTTCATCACCAGCTTTGAATAGCGTTGTGGTGATGAAAACTGGAAAATAATGAAGGAACGCTTGACTTTTCTTGTGATCCTTTATTTGTTTCTCTCAGTATATGTAGCTTTAGCTAGTGATAGTTGCTTAGGTACTGCATTAAATATAATGAAAGTGTGAAAGAAAAATATATATTAGGCCAGACCTATTTTATTTCTTGTTTTACAGATTTTTGTCCTCAGAAAACCTAAAGGTAGGAGGGAATTTTTTTTTTCAAAAATCATTAAAGAAAAAACCTACATGAGTTTCCATGTTAACTCTTTTGATTTGTTTATATAGATATCAACTAAAAATAAGTTGAGAGAGTTTAGGTTTCACACTGATTTCAAGAGTATTTCACATATATCACATAAACATTAGGATTTTATTTTTTGAGTGGGGAAAATTTATTTTTATTTTTATTCTTATTCTTGAAAAAATATGACCGGTGGATCCATAAAACAAGAAATAAAATTGGTCTGGCCTTATATTCAAATGTCTGCTTGTATACAAAGCATTCTTCAACAAATGTAATTAATATTGACCACAAAAAAAATTTTTTTAAAAATATATTGACCACAAGTTTTATAATCAATCTCCAGTGTGTTGTGTCATTTTCCAAAACAGTTCATTTCTCTACATATTATTTACTGCTTGAATACAGCTGGAATACTGCTGAGTGTGGCGTTAAACAACCAACCAACCAACGTATATTTAAATTGAAAAGAAGCCCCAGTGAGCTGGGAGTCTGAACCTGAGGAGATCTAGACATGCTTCTCTAACAGAAAGAGCTGGACAGAAGGGAAAGTAATGTGGTTCAGGGACTGTGAGACAGACTATGGTGGTGGAAGCAATCTAGCCTTGCTCCAAGGCTGTACTGAAGGCTAAGCCCATGGATGTATAGTAATTCTATCCTTTAAAGAGGCAAGTCTAGATAAGCGGACAGTTCATCTAAGGACGCCAGTCTGTTAGAGGGATATTTATAGTTTTTAGCAATTATCATTTAAACTATTAATTATTACCTCAGAGACTTGTACAAGTCTAGAAGCAATCCTGATCACTAAGCTGTGATATGGCCTCTGTACTGAAACTGAGGTGCACAGAGAGGTCATTGACCTATCGAGTGTTGCTTGTCCCCATGTCAAAGACCTGGACATTCTGGGTGACATTTGATACTGTCAACTACAGAATCCATACACTTCCAGCCACACCAGAGTACCAATCAATCTCTCTCAATAGGGAGGCAGAATAATGCCTTTTGATAGGTGCTCTTGGTTCGAAGGCATTGTCCATCAGCTATGTATTGCCACAACTTTGTTAGTTCTCGAGACAGCATATTTTCTTAATTGTTGATCCAAATCTAATTTACTAAAGTACTTGTATAACAGTGCCAATGCCAAATTTAATTCACGCCATGCTTACAAAAGCTCCAGGTGCGCACTTGTAAAGTACATTTTTTAAGACCTTTACCAGTGAAACCAGTGATAAATAATCTTTCATACAAGTAAAATGTTCAAACACAATAAAAACTGGTGGACATATTGACACTTAATCTCCCTTACAGAGATCAGTGAGGTAGCCTAGTGGTTAAATCGTCCACTCGTCACGCTGATCATTCCGTCTCTTCACATGACGCCCTCTGTTGTCACGTGAGTCAAAACATGACATGGTCCCTATTACCCGACTGTTCCATCAAACCATCAGTAAACATACATCCAAACATCGCTGATTTGCAGGTTTGGATTTAAAACAGAACTGACCATGCCTTTTATTTGAAGCACATCAGAACGTGAGCTCACCTGCTGTGAGAGTTCTCATATGCCATTGTTCCTATATTCTTCTTGCCTCTGGGCAGAAGGGTAACCTGTTGGTTAAAGCGTTCGCTCGTCACGCGGAAGGTCTGGCTTCGATTCCCCACATGGGTACAATATGTGAAACTGGTGTCCCCACCATGATATTGTTGGAATATTGCTAAAAGCAGCGTAAAAGTAAACTCACTCACTCACACTCCCTTACAGACCACCAGGCATATGTTTATGAAATAGTTTCCAATTTTCTGCCCCGTAAAAGAGCCTTTATATTCAAGGGTTACTGGTACTTACAGAAATAATTTTGTCCAACCTGATAAATATCTCCATTTCAATTACTATACATTAGTCTACTGAACACAACTACTGAACTGAACACAATTTCATATGGACTCCTTCAATTTGTTCATGCTTCTTAAGTTAGTCGACCCGTGAAGATCCGGGTTAGAATTGATCTTCAGTAACCCATGCTTGTCGGAAGAAGGCTGACTAACGGGATTGGGTGGTCAGGCTTGCTGGCTTGGTTGACACATGTCATCGGTTCCCAATTGTGTAGATCGATGCTCATGATGTTGATCACTGGATCGTCTGGTCCAGACTCGATAATTTACAGACCACCGCCATATAGCTTGAATATTGCTGAGTGCGGCATAAAACTAAACTCACTCACTCTAAAGTTAATCTAGTATAATTGTTCCTAAACAATGGGGAGAGTATTGCTTTATGACAGTGCCAATAGCAAAACGTCGCTCATATCAATAATAAAGAAGTTGTACATCCATAAAACTTACCTCATTGTTCATCACAACAACTTCTAAATGCCAGTAAAAGGAGTTATAATAGTTTATAGTTTAGGGTTAACTATACTTCATGTAATATGAAACAAATGGTGTTCTTTAACTACTTTTGGCAAAATAGATTATATTATATAGAACAAACTTTATGGATAACAACTTCTTTTTAATTCGTGAGTGCGACGTTTCGATGCAGATTCTTGTACCGTTGTCAAGCATAATGGGACATGAAGAGGGGGGAAGTGTATATATACTGGATGTGACAATGTGACAAAGAAAACAACATAATTAACATAATTGGCTAGGCAGAAGGCTGATGAAGCCAGAGAGTAGATGACAACGGTACAAGAATCTGTATCGAAAAGCACTCACGAATTAAAAAGAAGTTGTTATCCATAAAGTTTGTTCTATATTGTACTTCCCAACTTCTAAAATGCCACTCAAAGAAGTCAAAATAGATTAGTTATAAAATGAGAGAATCAGACGTTCTTGAACTTCTTTGAGTGGTATATATATAAGATTTTTGTTACATCTTTTCAAAACACAATTTCATTTCTATAAGATGAGGAACGTAACAATTCTTTTTGTAAAACATTTAAAACCTGGCTACTAAAACATTTCTTTTTCATATTTCTGTAACAAATTCAAATTCCTCGCTTATTCTACCCAAAGACCCGAAATATCAAATGGTTCATTCCATCGTTGTGGCAACATAAACCTTCTTGATAGCCACCTGTTTCAAGGTCACTCGCTTCAGAGAATGTGAATGACGTCTTGCCTCAGCCCATTCTCAGAAGCCTTATGTGAAGAAAAAATGTGATTTCTTTCTTTGAAATGAGACTTTCTGATTGAGGACATGAAAGTCGGACATGACCAATCTGGACTTTACTTCAAGGTCAGAACAGAAATGATGTGAATGATAATCAAGAGGTTATGGCTTCTATCTCTCTCAGCTGACTGGATACTTGAGCACATACTGGTCAAATTTATGGAAAGACACATTTTACTTACTGGTAATCTTTTCACTGAAGGTTTTACCATCAAAGGACTGTTGAAGTCATTCCAGAAATATTTTGGTAGACATTTCAAGAAATTTACTGAATATGACACATTCCTTGTCAACATGATGTGCAGTGCTTTATCTTTACCAATATTCCTTCGATGGTACTGTTTTTGGGTGTAAATCTATGGTGCTCAGAAAAATACAGGGAATATAAATTATCCATAGCAATATGATGGTGTAACCTTTACTATTTACATTCAGAACTGAACATTTACATTTGTTTTCAAAATGAAGAAATCAGATATTTGTTCCGAATGTTTTGCTCTCTCAAGCCTTCACTCTATGGAGGTGTTGTCAGATAGCAGAGACAGGCTGGAGCAACATTTCAATGAGTTTGTCTGAAGTTGTGCAAAATTTCTATTTTCCCTGTAAAAAATATGTAGTTTTGGAAAATAATTTCCATCAAGGCAATTTCAAAGAACGGCTCCCAAACCATTCTCAACTCTCAACAGAAGCTTTCAAGCCCAAACACTACATCTTTATGGAAGCTGTCATTTCCCCATTAACCAGAACATATTATATAGTTTCCGCAAGATACTGTTATCTTGAAGGTATTTGAGATATATTTCATTTACTCAATTCATGTTTTCTCCCTTATCTGTCAAGGCACATGTCTATAGTGTTCCGAAAACACAGATGCTTGATTGACATTTTTTAAAATGAGCATTGTGTCTATCCCAGTATACAATCATCAAAATCCCATTCAACATTGCCTGTTTATGTTACGTGACAGAAGGGCAGCACTCAAACTGCCAAGGTGAGCCTGTATCCAAATATATTGACTCATATATACCCAACATATTATCTTTTCTCTGCCAGCTCTTGCCAATATGCCAAATTAATGGCATCAAATGTTAAAGGTACATGGGTTAATCTGACAAGAGGAATCAAAGACCCCATTCAGTCTGAAGATGGAGATTAAATTTCAGCAGCAACCTGCTTCAGAGGCTGGGAATTGACTTTATGATGTCAGCACATCACTGTGCTGTCAAAAGTTCATGGATTCTTACACAGCAGTGATATTTATTTTGTCTTGACTGTTGTCTTCAGTTTGTCTGACTGGAGCAGGTTTCCTGTGAACAGTGCCAGTCAAAGCAAATATCAGCTGAGGGCCACTTGCAGCCAACCCTGGAGGTTGACTTGAACAGGTGGGAGGGAGTGGAGCTGTCTGCTGGGGTGGGTGCAGAGGGGTGGGAAAAGTCAGGTGGGGTTTCACTGAGGTTTGGTTACGAAATTTTGGGGATGGGGATGGGGATGTCCTTAGACTAACACTTAGTCTCTGAATATATATAATTCCGATAGTAACAAATCTACCCATTTAAATTGAAAAGGAGCCCCAGTGAGTTGGAAGCTTCAGAACCTGAAATCTAGACTTGCTTCATTTAGGGCTTTAGCATTACAGGGAGGGCTATAGTCTGTTTGGGTCAAAAGCGGACTAACCAATTGCAATCTAACTCGAAAACATTTTTATTTTTAGGACATAAATTCTGAAAAAAACTCACAAAGTTGGCCTGATGTTTTGATTATGATCAGCGTTTCATTGAGTATTATATGTTTATTAGTTTTTAATTCATCGGTCCGCTTTTGAGCTAAAAGGACTATAAGCAGTAGGGAAAATAATGTGGTTCAGGGACTGTGAGACAGGCTAGGGATGTCATGCTTGGGACGGTTTAACAGCTCACAGACTCACTAACATTGGATGGCCATATTGGACAACATGGAGATGGAGTGATGTCTGGCTGAGGTGAGGTGAGGTGAAATTGGGTTTTACGTCATGCTTGAGAATATTTCGCTCATATGACGACGTGTATGTGGGTGTATGTGTATGTGCGGCTGCTTGTACTAGCCCAGACTTAAGCTGGTTTTATAGTGCTAAACCCACTGAGATACCATGCCGCAGTGAAGCATGAATACCCCACTCAGACACATTATACTGACTCCGAGCCAACCAGTCCTTGTTGTACCCATTAATGCCGAGCGCCAGGCAGGGACCAACAAGTACCATATTTTAACGTCTTTTGGTATGACGAGGTCGGGGATCGAACCCGCGACCTTCCGCTCTCCGGGCAGACGCTCTAACCACTACACCACGGAGGCGGTTTGTCTGGCTGAGGTCATATATATGAGAATGGTAGTTGTTTGTTACAAATGACTTCCAAGTGGGGTTGGAGTAGGGGGGGGGAGGCGACTCGTGATGTTCGGCTGACCTCAATTAAGTTGTGATCTTTGGTTAAGGTCATTTTAGTCTGTCGCACAGTCCCTGAACCGCATTATGTCCCTTACACAATGCTGAAGCCCTAAATGAAGCAAGTCTAGATGTCCTCAGGTTCTAAATCTCCCATCTCACTGGTGCTCTTTTTCAATTTAAAAGGAATTATTTGATTCCATCACAATTATATATATATATTCAGAGACATTCTAAAGTCATACATATTAAATACAGTAAGTTGAGGGTTTTTTTCATTACATATACCAAAGAGGGTGGTGGGGACATCTTGTCTGGCTGACATCCTGTACATACAGAAGTCAGAGTATGGGAATATCTTCACGTCTCACTGAGGCCATACATATACATTGTGTGACAATTCAAAATGTGCCTCGACATCTTTCACCTCACATTAATTAGCTACATAAGTACATGTGGACTTGGATACAAACCAATTCAAGTACTCAAGCACCAAGCTCCTGATGGGCAGCACACAATGACAAGTGACACACTGAGAAACCATAAATGAATAACTAATGAACAATATACATCTCCATCAAAGAGTGCATCAGATAAATGAACTCAGCAGTTTTTGATGATATCAGACGGATCATTAGTATCGAGAAAAACTCCTGCTTTCATGGAATCATAAGTCTATAAACTGCCATGGACAATTTGCTTTCACTGCACACTGGTTTTTACTTTTTTCTTTAATAAATCCAAATACACTAACGTCAGTTGCAAAGATAAAGTTGAAAATGTCAATCAATTTGAGACAAGCGGAATGATTGAGTGATTGACTTTCGTTTTACGCCATTTTTAGCAATATTCCAGCAATATCACGGCGGAAACACCAGAAATGGGCTTCACACATTGTACCCATGTGGGGAATCGAACCCTGACCTTCCGTGAACGCTTTAACCATCAGGTTACCCCACTGGGGGAAGAAGAATAAAGGAACAATGGCATATGAGAACTCTCACAGCAGGTGAGCTCAAGTTCTGATGTTCTTCAAATAAAAGGCATGGTCAGTTCTGTTTTAAATCCAAATCTGCAAATCAGCGATGTTTGGATGTATGTTTACTAATGGTTTGATGGAACAGTCGGGTAATAGGAACCATGTCACGTTTTGACTCGCGTGACAACAGAGGGCGTCACGTGAAGAGACGGAATGATCATTGTTTTGTTACAAATGGCTTCCGGCATGTCGGATATCAAAGTGATACGCATGTGAATACAATGCCAATTACTGGCTATACAAACCCTCTCAATCCTAGAGTGATCTTAATTTTGACATGTGATCTACACTGACTGCTGTCAATTTATTTCTGGGTTATAGCTGGTTATGTGTAGACAGAACGTGACCATGTTTTCATTTAATATGATACATACGAACATTGTTTTTTGTTAAAGAAGCTTCATTGTTTGCTGGACTATTTCAGGAATTATGCTGTCAACATGTGTGAGTGATAGTTTACGTAATGGCCAAGAGGGATTCTGGGTATAGATTCTCAGTGACCCTTGTTGAAAGAATCTTAATGGATTTAATGGTCAGTTTCCGTAAGTCATCATGACCTGATGACAATGATAGTTGTCATGATATCAGTCACTGGATGTTTGTTTTGTTGTTCAATGGTGTACTCAGGAATTTTCCTCCTGTTAATGATCAAGTCTGGATCAGACAATCCAGTGATAAAAACATAATCATCGATCTATGCAATTTTGTAACGATGTGTCAACCAAGTCGGTAAGCCTGACCACCCGATCCGTTAGTCACCTCTTACTACAAGCATGGGTTACTGAAGACCAATTCTAACCCAGATCTTCATGGGGAGACAAGCATGGGTTACTGAAGACCAATTCTAACCCAGATCTTCATGGGGAGACAAGCATGGGTTACTGAAGACCAATTCTAACCCAGATCTTCATGGGTGAGATATGCATGGATTACTGAAGACCAATTCTAACCCAGATCTTCATGGGTGAGATATGCATGGGTTACTGAAGACCAATTCTAACCCAGATCTTCATGGGGAGACAAGCATGGATTACTGAAGACCAATTCTAACCAAGATCTTCATGGGTGAGATATGCATGGGTTACTGAAGACCAATTCTAACCCGGATCATCACGGGGGAGACAAGCATGGGCTACTGAAGATCAATTCTGACCAGGATCATCACGGGTGAGATATGCATGGGTTACTGAAGACCAGTTCTAACCCAGATCTTCATGGAGAGACAAGCATGGGTTATTGAATGAAGACCAATTCTAACCCGGATCTTCATGGGTGAGATATGCATGGGTTACTGAAGACCAATTCTAACCCGGATCATCACGGGGGAGACAAGCATGGGTTACTGAAGATCAATTCTGACCCGGATCATCACGGGTGAGATATGCATGGGTTACTGAAGACCAATTCTAACTCAGATCTTCATGGAGAGACAAGCATGGGTTACTGAAGACCAATTCTAACTCAGATCTTCATGGAGAGACAAGCATGGATTACTGAAGACCAATAATAACCCAGATCTTCATGGGTGAGATATGCATGGGTTACTGAAGACCAATTCTAACCCGGATCATCACGGGGGAGACAAGCATGGGTTACTGAAGATCAATTCTAACCCGGATCATCACGGGTGAGATATGCATGGGTTACTGAAGACCAATTCTAACCCGGATCTTCATGGGTGAGATATGCATGGGTTACTGAAGACCAATTCTAACCCGGATCATCACGGGGGAGACAAGCATGGGTTACTGAAGATCAATTCTGACCCGGATCATCACGGGTGAGATATGCATGGGTTACTGAAGACCAATTCTAACTCAGATCTTCATGGAGAGACAAGCATGGGTTACTGAAGACCAATTCTAACTCAGATCTTCATGGAGAGACAAGCATGGATTACTGAAGACCAATAATAACCCAGATCTTCATGGGGAGACAAGCATGGGTTACTGAAGACCATTTCTAACCCAGATCATCACGGGGGAGACAAGCATGGGTTACTGAAGACGGGTGACTGATTCGTCTGATCATGAGTCTGTGAGTTATTTACAGGTTGCTGAGAACAAAGTTTACACAGAAAAACATCTGACGAATGATTGGTACATTTTTGGTTAAATATGACAGAATACAGGCTTACAGAGATACTTGATTTAGCTGAAAAATCAACTTTTGTATATATACAGGGATACCCACACTGACCACAGCTGTATCTCAGCAGCCTGAAGAATGGAATCTTGGCAAAGCAAACCAGTGGGTGATAGCATGAGCAGAACCTACATGGTCACGGGACATACATCAGATAGAGACAGTTATATCACAGCTGTATCTCAGCAGCCTGAAGAATGGAATCTTGGCAAAGCAAACCAGTGGGTGATAGCATGAGCAGAACCTACATGGTCACGGGACATACATCAGATAGAGACAGTTATATCACAGCTGTATCTCAGCAGCCTGAAGAATGGAATCTTGGCAAAGCAAACCAGTGGGTGATAGCATGAGCAGAACCTACATGGTCACGGGACATACATCAGATAGAGACAGTTATATCACAGCTGTATCTCAGCAGCCTGAAGAATGGAATCTTGGCAAAGCAAAAAGCAAACCAGTGGGTGATATCATGAGACAGACAGCTGTATCTAGCCTGAAGAATGGTCAGTGGGTGATAGTATGAGCAGAACCTACATCAGATAGAGACAGTTAGACAGTTATATCACAGCTGTATCTCAGCAGCCTGAAGAATGGAATCTTGGCAAAGCAAACCAGTGGGTGATAGTATGAGCAGAACCTACATGGTCACGGGACATACATCAGATAGAGACAGTTATATCACAGCTGTATCTCAGCAGCCTGAAGAATGGAATCTTGGTAAAAGCAAACCAGTGGGTGATAGCATGAGCAGAACCTACATGGTCACGGGACATACATCAGATAGAGACAGTTATATCACAGCTGTATCTCAGCAGCCTGAAGAATGGAATCTTGGTAAAAGCAAACCAGTGGGTGATAGCATGAGCAGAACCTACATGGTCACGGGACATACATCAGATAGAGACAGTTATATCACAGCTGTATCTCAGCAGCCTGAAGAATGGAATCTTGGTAAAAGCAAACCAGTGGGTGATAGCATGAGCAGAACCTACATGGTCACGGGACATACATCAGATAGAGACAGTTATATCACAGCTGTATCTCAGCAGCCTGAAGAATGGAATCTTGGTAAAAGCAAACCAGTGGGTGATAGCATGAGCAGAACCTACATGGTCACAGGACATACATCAGATAGAGACAGTTATATCACAGCTGTATCTCAGCAGCCTGAAGAATGGAATCTTGGTAAAAGCAAACCAGTGGGTGATAGTATGAGCAGAACTTACATGGTCATGGGACATGCATCCGCTACATCATTTTATCCAATCAATCCTCATTAGTCATCTCTTGCAGCTAGCAAGTAAGGGGATCTACTCTTCCCAGGAATACCACAGGGCCACACATCAAAGGAGCCTGATGCTTTTACAAAGGAAGCCGATAGCTCTCTGACTGCGGCAATCCGAGACGTCTACAGTTTAATGGCTGTGCTTCTGTCTTGAGTCTGTACACAATTAGCACATCGATTTAATGTCCATCTTGACCAACATGTCAGCTAGCTTGTCGAAGCATACTGAAGCTCTCTAAATGATGCAATGCTGTGTCATCTGTAAACTGTGTGACCACACAGCCAGGATGTAATTGGGCCTCCTCAATACCAACATGTCAGCTAGCTTGTCAATGTAGATGCTATATATGTTATAGATTTTCATGAACATGTATCATAACATGCTGCTGTTTTCTTTTCTGCATTCTTTTCCATTCTGCAGGTCCAGTTGTCATGGAAACATGACATCGCCCATAATGTATCATGATGCCGTAGCATTCCAGAGTCTCCTAGCTGCCTAAACCTAGGAAGTAAGAGAGTGCTGTGAAATATCATTGAATATACTGAAAACATTGTTCATGAATAGTTTGGTATTTTTATACATTTCATGTGTGATAATTTTAACATTTGAAATCCAAATGTTTGTTTGTTTGCTGTTTAATACCACACTCTGGACCAGACAATCCAGTGATCAACAGCATGAGCATCAATCTGCACAACTGGGATACGATGACATGTGTCAACCAAGTCAGCGAGCCTGACCACCGATCCCGTTAGTCGCCTCTTACGACAAGCATGGGTTGCTGAAGATCAATTCTAACCCGGATCTTCACGGGTTGAAATCCAAATGAAATGTACAGGTACCACTGTTATTAACACCTGCTGATCTGAATATGCTAGTCTCCTGTTTTTCCTACTTTACTTAGTACCAATAACAGGAATTAAACTCATACAAGAACTTATCTGCTCCCCACGTGTGTTAAAGGGGTGGTAAGGGTAAGGCTAGTCTCCATCAGGGCAATAATCGACATGAAACCAAACCTGATGATGTCATTACATCTAATGTCAGGATTTGAATCTTAACATTTTCCCAGCTATTTGCAGGATTATTAACAAATTTAACCTACTTCCATCATTGTTCCCAGTATATCACAGCTCTTCAAGTATTCCAACCATCCTCTCCTTATCAAATCTTATTATAGCACACAAGCTTCATTCCCTTTTTGGAGATTCAAAATGGCTGCCGATTTTTCAGTGCCCATGTTATTCTTATCTCCTGTCATTATTTCCAAAGTAGCTCATAATGGCTTTGACGTTGATTTCTCTGCTAAATTAGGAACAGTTCTTGTGTTCCACATTTCTTTCAAAAGATTTACGATTTCTATAGCTTCATACTGGTACAAGGATGATTTCTTCATTACAAAATACCACAGGTGTTCTAATCGCTCTTTCATTACGTACCATCATTATATACCAACTGGGTAATACGGGAAAATGTCTCAGCAGCACCAATTGTGGACATGTCTGTATGTGGGTTAAACGTCACTCAACAGTCCCGAAAATAATCTTGCTTTGCAGCAGTAGCATCATCAGTTGGTTGTCTAATGGTCTTCGTCATATCTCAGGGATGAACGATGATTTTCAAATTGGACATAAGAGTAGGCACAAAGCAGTCTTAGAAAGACATCCTTGATCTAAAAATTAGTGAGTACTTCAGATATTGGCTTCAATGTAGATGTATACAAAAATAGTTTATGGGACAAATCTGATCTATGAGGAAGCAGACGTATACTATGTAGAGCTTCCCTGCTCCAATACTGCCATCATTCATTGACTGATGGCCACAAGGGCACTGTTATGGCCAGACCACAAAATCTGGTTATTTCTAAATGTATCTACTGAATAAATTAGGAATCAGAATATTGCTGATTGCAGCCTAAACTACAAATGTATTTATTGAAAGTAAAAATGTGACAAATAGGGCTGCAACGATTCAGTTCGATTCATTGAAAATTGAATTTGACACCTTAGTTTCGATTTTTGTGAAACCACTATCAGTATTTCGATTCGATATTTGAATACCTACTTAAATTATTTTCACACAGCCAGAACGTATTTTTGACTCCTGCTCGAGCAGTTTGGAGTGCTTAAATAAGACGAAATGTGATTGGTTGATGCTGGGCTATTTATAAAATGACAATTGTTGTTTGTAGACATCGCCAAGTTGACGATGGATTTCACGATGAAAAGGCGGACTCTCAGAGTTAAATGAAATCTGATGTATTTACTTGTATGAAGAATCGAATCGAAAATGATCAAATCGAGGGTCCAATATCGAAAATCGAATCAAATTGAGGTCTGGGAGAATCGTTGCAACCCTCGTGACAAAACTATTTTCATACTCATGAGAAATCTCTGCTGAAACAGACTCCATCGCATGATTCATACTCAACATTGTCAACAGTTTAATTGTGTTGAATCTGAATCACTATCAGACACCAGGTGTTCACTCCAAGATAAGCATATCCTGCTCAACCAGCAACCCCATCACCAATATGTAAATATACAACATACAATGTCAATGACTGTCAAGACTGTTACAGACATTATAAGTCTCCTGTTTCTGTAAAATAAAATATGTTAGGAATTAGAAAATATGTTTTATGGTCACCACAGATCAAACTTTGAATTCCTAAAATATGACGTTCACAATATGGAAGGATGCTGAGCTATTAATCTCTCCATGGTAAGAGGTGACTAATGGGATTGGGTGGTCAGGCTTGGTTGACACATGTCATCGGTTCCCAGTTGCGCAGATTGATGCTCATGTGTTGATCACTGGATTGTCTGGTTCAGACTCAATTATTTACAGACCGCCGCCATATAGTTGGAATATTGCTGAGTGCAGCGTAAAACTAAACTCACTCACTCACTCACACTCACTCCATGGTACAGTCCGTTTGGGTTCAAATGAGAACGGACTGTAGTGAGCAAGTGAGATTATGTTTTTACAAAGCTTTCAGTAATATTCCCGTGCCTAGATTTTCAAAGCTCTCATAGTGGTAAGATAGTTGTAAAGTTAATGTTAATGTATGGCACTTACGACTATCTTAGTGCTAAGAGAGCTTCGAAAATCTAGGCCCAGAAACAGGGCAGGGGCCACCAGAAATGGGCTTCACGTGATATATGAACAACATCTGAGATGAAATAAATGATCTGAAACACTTAAAAGTTGACCTGTCTTGGTGTAGTGTTAATGAATTGTTTGCTCACTTCCGTGCGTGGCGAACATGTAAGTTTGCATTTGATGGAATAAAAAATAGAGCTTTTCAGGTTTGGTTTATTTCCTCATTTCGATGGTTTAGACTTAGTGGATCTGCGATGTGGATTCATACATTTGTCTCCTCTGACAGCTGCAAATTTCTCACTTGAATTAAAATTTCTCAAGGAGACTCATTACAGTGAATGAGTGAGTGAGTTGATTTTTACGCCGCACTCAGCAATATTCCAGCTATATGGCAGCGGTCTGTAAATAATCGAGTCTGGACCAGACAATCCAGTGATCAACAGCATGAGCATCGACATGTGCAATTGGGAACAAATGACAGGTGTCAACCAAGCCAGCGATCCTGATCACCCGATCCTGTTAGTCACCTCTTTCGACGACAAGCATGGGTTACTGAAGGTTCATTCTAACCCGGACCTTCATGGGGAGACAAGCATGGGTTACTGAAGGTTCATTCTAACTGGACCTTCACGGGGAGACAAGCATGGGTTACTGAAGGTTCATTCTAACCCGGACCTTCAGGGGTAAGTCATTACAACCATTTCCTGAATGCCTCCAACCTTTCCCAATAGACATATGTATCCTCAAGCATTTGAACACCATCGAATCAGATGAAAGCTGACCGTAATAATATATATTTTCTTAAATTGTTATTATTATTAGCAATAACAAGAAGCATTATATGCAGATCATCACTCCATTGAGGACCATTGCCCAAAGCTGAATTTATTACCCCTGTCAACAGACCAGTGTGCATTCCAACTGCATTTATACTCCCTGGGGATAATCCAACCCAAGCAGTCAATAATGTGCTAGGTAAACAACCCTATTACCCTGTCATCCTTCCGGGTACCCATTCACTGCTTGTGAAAAGTGGCAATATTTGAATGATAACTTCCAAGTGCAAACACAGGAAAAAACCCAAACATGCATCAAACACTATGAATTTTCAAATACAATTTCTTTTCAAAGATTTTGAACATTTTTGGCCTTGAGATTATTTTATTTCACCCTTTTCGATTCTAGTTCAATGGCAATCTCAAATAATGGCACCTAATTAAACCTAATTTGAATGTGTTTGAATCATTGGATCAACATAGCAGTGAAGAGAAGGCACATATTTACATCATGACTCCTCATCTCATAGTACTTGGTACCCCCGCTTGGTATTGCTGGAATATTGCTAAAAGTGGCTTGAAGGAACACACTCACTCACTCACTCCTACCGGTTACCCTTTTCACAGCTGGGTGATTTGAGACACATTTTGATGGATAAATCCCAAGTGAAAACACAAAACTATGGCATACGTCTTATTACATACACAAAAATCATTTGTAAAACTCTATGAAATATAATTTTAAGTAATAATCCCATCAAATCCAGTTATATGGCTTTTTCTAAGACCCAGGCTAATTAAAACAGATCTGACATTGTCTGAGAGGACTCAACATAAGAATGAAGACAAAGGACACAATTGCATCATAACCCCAATTTCTTTCTGCAGCCCAGCTATGATCCTGCCAAGGAGTGGGATTACTGAGCTAATGGTAAAACTCTTGAAAGGGACATCTCAGCATTACACAGCACTGTTTATTGATTGATAATGGAGAACACGACTTTGCATTAGCAACTTCAAGATCTGAAGCATTTATATTGAAATTATGTTATGATATGAAGCAATTCTGTAATGGAAGGAAATTTGACCTAGATAACGTGATGGTATCAAGGCACTGAGATGATGGCAAATTATTGACCTCCTTTCTCTCTAGCTCTCTCTCTCTCTTTCTCACCCTCTCTGTCTCTATCTCTCTCCTTCTCTTTCAGTCTCTCTATCTCCATTTCTCTTGCTCTCTCTATCTCCATTTCTCTTGCGCTCTCTCTCTCTATATATATTTTTATATACATATATACATATGTGTGTGTGTGTTACTTAAGGTGATGCTGCCTGAACCTCGCCATAAAATATAGAAATACGACTTTTTTAAGGTTTAAAATTAAAATGAGTTTGTAAATACCATTTTTTCATGAAACAAGGAATTGGAATTCAGTGTAACCATAGTTGTTTAGAGAAAATTCGGATCGGTTGAAAAGTAGGCCATTGTCTGAATTGGTTAATGAGATTCATGTTTCGGTTTGCTTTTTGAATTTTATTATATAACATTCATTTGCATCTTCTCCTTCTCTCAGAAAGTGACCACCTCCGTGGTGTAGTGGTAAGAGCGTCCGCCTGGAGAGCAGAAGGTCCGGGTTCGATCCCCGGCCGCGTCATACCAAAATATAGTACTTGTTGGTCCCTCCCTGGCGTTGGGAGGCAGTATATTGTGTCTGAGTGGTGTATTCATGCTTAAAGGTCACATGCAACTTTGCAGATTCTGATACCTTTTGGTATGGACTAAAATACAAATCATCAAAAATGCAAATTCAACTTGGTTAATTAACACAACCATCAATATGTTTTGTGGAATGAGTTTGTGATCAATGCATTACAGAATTCAGTTTTTGCAGTGAAGACTTCACAAAACAATAATTACATCCTTTGTTGGTCTTTCAGTATGGTTTTCATGTTGTCTCATTTCTGCTGACAAGGACATACGTAAAGCTAAAAATAATAAGGTGCAGATGAAATAAGACAGTAAAAAGCTTGATTATTTTTTCTATCGTGTTAAGATTAATACCTCCTACCCATTTAGCACAATAGTTTCATGTTGAGATAGACATGAATGGCACGATGCTAAACATAGTGGTTCAATCTAATTACTCTCACAAATAAATGACATTCTGTGCTCAGATAGAGATAAGGCATATGGACATGGTGACGTCATTTCTGAAATAGAGCACATGTTAATTCTCAACTGAACCAAAAAGTAAAAAATCATGACATTTTTAGGGATACTTTTTGTGAAATTGTTTGCTCAGTTTTCACTTGAAAAAACTACCTCCCTAAATCGTTGTGATCCCTGGCCTTTTTCTTCAGCATAGGCACATGGCTTTACAGCCATTTCTTTTTTATAAACGAAACAAGAATACCCAGATAGCATTCAGACGTTGGCCCAACGTTGGCAATGGTTTTGCCAACATTGCCAACATTGGCCCAACGTCCGAATGCTATCTGGGTAGTCATCCAACTGTATTACTGTGACAAATGAAAGAGATTCTGTCTTTGGTCAGCACTAGTACAGATGGGATGAAATGCCATGTCAGTTTGCATAATGGTGCAACAATTATCATTTACCTGCAGCAGTAGGGCATATGGTTTCTGAATCTAATGACAGTTATAGTATAAACTTAATATTCATTATTAATTACATTCAATTTGCCAACATCCTTCACTTGCTGGTATTCTTACCTTGGAAGTGAGAACTTTTAAAATTACAAACTCCATTACAATGTGTGACCATCATCACAATCTCATAGTGTATCAATTCTTAGGTGCCACATTGGTAACTCAACAACATACATGCCTTACAAGACTAGAAAGACCAAAAGGATTGACACTTCAAATAATTACTGACTTGTCATGAAGTGTTACTATTGGAACTATTCTTCAGAGACTGAGGATTTCTGAAGTACAGGCGCTGTTCACAGATTAAATGGGTTGAAATAAATATTCATCACACTTAATATTTAATTTCATGTCATATCCATTTCAACAAGCTGAATGGGGAGTATATCGTAGTTATATTGTTAACTTTGTGCATTCTCCCACCATGTTTTATCTATATATATATTCACTCTGTGCACTGACTCAGCATTCACCTGATGAAGAAGCAGGAATTAGCTCTGAAACGTCATATGAAGAATATAAACAAGTTGTAATCCATAAAAACATGTCATGTATTCAAGCTGAATCAGGCACCATTTTAAATATTGGATAAGGAATATAAAACCTAATCTATAAAAAGAGAAGTATTTATGCACCGAGACTCCAGGCCATTCCAGACTTTATATCTCATGTAATCATGATTAACCAATCAGCCTGAAGGACACAGACCCATTCATTTCACACCAGAAATATAATTCCCTTGCTCAAAGAGGATGAGTTCAACATGGCAGTGTGATATGTCCAGTGTTCTTACCCCAGCCCACTCAGCTACTGCTTTCTTGACAACACATCATGTACTTACCTGGAATAGAAGGAAACATGGGATTATAAAAATGTAAATGACAGAAAGAATTTTTTTTATGCCTGAAACAGGAGTTTATTGATAAGCTCATGCAGCAAACGTCTTTTATATCTCGATATGTTGATGACGCAGATTAAGACTAGGGCACTGTGTATCTGGAGCCTCAAAGTCACATTTAGGGTCCTGTTTCACAAAGCGATCTTAGCTCTACGACTGCCATAAGTCTATGTTAAAGTATAGGATATACAAGAGTCGTAGCACTATGATTGCTTTGTGAAACGCAGCCCTGTTTCAGAAACACACCGACAGCAATCTGCAATTTCAGCCATATGACAATTTTACCAAATCATCATGTTTGATAGCATTTGGAAAGGGCTTTTAAACCTTTCTGTTCTTACAGTTCAGAACTAAAAAAATTTACCCTGCAGAACATAGTAATGTTAAGATGAGCAGTAACATCACATTATTTCAACTACAGTATATAGCTAGTCATTACATATTTATAGCTGTTAGCACCCAGTCGCTATGAGTTGTCTAGTTCTTGTATGGTCCCCTTGAGACATAGCACCTGCTAGTGTAACATATACCCTATTTTAAAGTTTGTTTGAATGACACAGCCAGAGAATCGATTCAGTGGCCTTTCACTCTCTGGCAAGATGCTCTATCCACTAGATTGTGATCCACAATGGAGTCCACAAATTGTCAATCACAAAATGTCTGAATACTTTTTTGGTTGTAATAAAGCTGTATGTATTCTATTCCAAGAAACATCTGATTATATCTCTATAGTTAATCATAACTTCTTTTCAGTCACACATTCTGGACTGATATTCGACAAGAATATACTCATACCAATCTCATACAGCTGAGTCATTGAGCTCAACATCAACATCATCAACGTCTTGGGCAATCCATGTCCAAAAACACAATTAAACTTCACATCCTTAAGTTAGTCATGTCTTACAAGCATAAGGCATAGACACAATCCCCATATGGAGTATCCTTGCATGACCCCCCACCTGGACACACTTAAGGGCCTGGAGAGCGGAAGGTCGCGGGTTCGATCCCCGACCGCGTCATACCAAAAGACGTTAAAATAGGGTACTTGTTGGTCCCTGCCTGGCGCTTGGCTTATGGGTACAACAAGAACTGGTCGGCTTGGAGTCAGTATAATGTGTCTGAGTGGGGTATTCATGCTTAATTATGGCATGGTATCTCAGTGGGCTAGCACTATAAAACCAGCTTCAGCCTGGGCTAGTACAAGCAGCCGCGCATACACATACACACGCATGCAAGTCGTCATATGAGCGAAATATTCTCAAGCACAACGTTAAACCTGATTTCACCTCACCTCACCTCACACACTTGAGGATTTATGGGGCTCATTCTTATAATCAGAATGTTGCAGATTAAGGGAACATAAACTTAAAACACCCAATGACCCTGCCTGAAATGTCGACAGGAACTATAACAGAAATCCTTCCAATCATTACCAATCCTGTTGGATTGCCACACTGAGAAGAAACCTCACCATGCTATAAATCACCAATTGAAATGAATCAATGAACTTGTGTTTTCTTCTTTCCCAACCATGTTCATCATCCTGTACATACAGAGTACTTCCACCTACTACAAATCATGGTATAAATTGAAAATTATCCACCCCCCAAATAGAACCTAATTCTGAATTTCTTGAGCAAATTACAAGAACATGTCTGCACTGAAATGTCAGACTTGATCCCAGTATTGTAGGAGATGAAGTTCGACAGAGTTCACTGCGCAGTAGGTTTACTACAGTGGCCCTATGGTGCAGCCAGCCAGATCACGTTACCTCTGACAAGGGCAATTATCTCTGCCGTTTACCTTGGCCTATATGTTTGAGTCATGGGTACTCTTTCTCGTACATGTTATGGGGCTCAGCATGTAGGTGACCACAGTACCAACAGCAAATGAATGAATTGAAGGACAGACAGTATACAGGAAAGGAAGGACAGAAGGAAAGATTGATAATGGAAGAATGATAGATGATTGGATGGAAAGGTATGACCAATGATGCAATGATGGCATAAAGAATGGATGAATGATAAGATGGAAAGAAGGAAACAAGAAGACAAAGTCATCAATATCCCCTGTAATGGCAAAATACTCTTTATGAATATGTCTACTAGTTATGATTATGTCAAATGTTTTGGAGTGTGTACAGCAAAGTGGAAGGAGAGTATGACATCCTCATAGTCACAGCATAAGTCATGTTTCCATGGAAACCACAAAAAATAAAATTCATATCTGGGTCTAAACCCCAAAGGGCACATCTAGGGATCATGCTTGATATGTGTACCAAGTTTGATGAAGCTAGCATGTATAATATGGAAGATCTGCTCCGGACAAGATGACATCCTCATAGCCACAGCCTAAGTCTCATTTCCATGGAAACCACAAAAACTTAAATTCATATCTGGGTCTAAACCCCAAAAGACACATCTGGGGATCATGGTTGACATGTGTACCAAGTTTGGTTAAGTTATCACGAATAGTTTAGGAGATATACTTCGGACAAAGTGTGACAGATGCACGCACGGACGGATTGAACTCATTTCTCTATCCCTCGCAAGTTCGTTGTAGCGGGGATAAGAAGATAGATTATAGGACTGAAAGATCGAAAGATGGATGGATGCTAGGATGGGAAGATGGGAAGAAGGATGAATGAGGGAAGGATGAAAAGATGGATATTTTCTATTGATGATGGAAGGAGTGAGTCAGGCCTTCAGTGTAATGAGTGAGCATGATTTATGCCGCTTTTAGCAATATTCCAGCAATATCACGGCGGTGGACATCAGAAATGGGCTTCACACATTGTGCCCATGTGGGGAATCGAACCCAGGCCTTCAGTGTGATGACCAAACACTTGAACCACTAGGCTACCCCACCACCCCTAATAATGATGGAAGAAGGGTGGGTGGTAAGATGAAAGGAAGGGAAAATAGATTGACATATGGATGGATTTAAGGATGAAAGGAGGAACAGAAAATGGAAGGACACAAGGAAGGATAGATTGATCTATGGATGGTTGGATGGAAGGAAGGAAGAAGCTACAGAGGGATGCAAAGGTTAGATAGATCTATGGATGGATGGAAGCAAGGATGGATGCATGAATGGATATATGCAAGAAAGGAATACTTAATAGATCTATGGATGATGGATGGATGGATGGATGGATGGATGGATGGATGAAGGATAGATGGATGAATGGATGGATGATTGCAAGAAAGGAATTATGGATGGGTGGAAGGAGGGTGAAGAAATGGATGATGGAAAGATGAAAGGAAGAAAGGATGGATTGATATATGGATGGGTGGACGCATGTCCATATAACCATGCACTTTTCCTCAAATAGATTGATCTATGGATGGATGAAGGATAGACTGATATATGGCAGTATCGAGGCAAGTCCATATATCTATGCACTCTTCTTACAAATGGCCCCTTGCACCCAATAAAACCTTGCTACTTTATGATCAATGCTGTACTGAAAGTTATCACCTTGAACGGCATTATTGCTTTGCTCTTGTTTTCACTCACATAACCAGATGAAATGGCTGATTTTCTAATTAACACATCATGTCTGTGGAAACAGAATAACATTTAACTGCCAAAACATAATATCAGGGCTAAACAATTCTGATACAGTGCAGTGGAGTCAGTTAGAGTGTAAATTGATGTTCTACATTCACACAATAAAATTCACTTCCCTAAAGGATGAGTCAGACTAAGTAAGGACCAACTGGAAATGTCAAATGCTGAAACTTCCTCCATCTCGGGAAGTACTTTGATGAAAACAATCAGAAATATTCATTGGCCGACAACATGAATTTTCTTTCTTGCACTTACAAGTTTTGTCATACTGACACTATCCTATGCATGAGCACAGGCGAAAAGTGTGAAAATAACAAGTTTCTCAAGATTTCCAACATGACAATTGCCCAGTGTCCATGATAAAATCCTTGAGTCAAAATGATGGTTTTACCATACATTATATTTTTTTATCCACATCTCCCCTGAAATCTGCTTATGTAAAAGACTTGTTGATGTTTATACTTTCTGAAAAACTAAAACAACATTTGGGACAGCTTAATGGATTCTGTCTCAAACTGCATGCTTGTCATACACGTTACTATTTGTACTGTTTGTGCAAAGGTCAAATCAAGGTCAATATTCAATATATACTTCCCATCAAAAGTTTAGACTCACTTAAAACACTCACTATATGTTATGTATATATATATGGTTACATCGAAGACTGATTTCTCCACTAACTTGGGGGAACCAACTGCAAACCTTATGCAGATGAATTGCACGAGGATCATGCATCAAATTGTTGAAAAGCATGTGCAAATATCGTGCATGTGAACAGCTGCATTTTGGAGTAAAGTTTTGCTAAGAATTCGCCAATTTTTACTGATTTTTCATGACAATAATGTTTTCAACATTACGAATTTGTTTTACAATACATCAGTTCATGTGTTAACAGTACCTTTTAACAGTATGGAATATTTTGCAAAATCTAGTTTAGAACAGTTGACAGAAGTACAGAAGTAAGTGACTACATTTACACTAGTGAGTCTAAACTTTTGATGGGTAGTATATATATATATACAGCTGCACTATATGTGCTTACAGCAATGCCTAATAAATACCCGAAGTATATCACCAGAAACAAAAAGATATGTGTAGCTTTAATCTAATAATACATGAATCGACAACTCATTTTGAACAAAACTGTCAAATTACAATGCAATGCAAAATGGCAGCCATGTTGAAAACAATATTTGAACCTCAGGGGTCATCAGTTACAGACTGTGGGGGCGGTGTAGTAGTCTGTCTCACAGTCCCTGAACCACATATATTTTCCCTACAACCTAGCCCTCTCTGCAGTGCTAAAGGCCTAAATGAAGCAAGTCTAGATTTCCTCAGGTTCAGGTTCTGAATCTCTGGTCTTTTCAATTTAAGTGGGTTTATTTGCTACAATCAAAATATATATTCAGAGACTAAGCATTAGTCTAGTGTGTTAGCCTAATGGTTAAAGCGTCTGCTCGTCACGTTGAAGACCAGTGTTCAATTCCCTACATGAATACAATGTGTGAAGCCCCCCAGATAGCATTCAGACATTGGCCCAACGTTGGCAATGGTTTTGCCAACATTGCCAATGTTTGGCCAACGTCTGAATGCTATCTGGGCCATTTCTGGTGTCCCTCACTGTGATATTGCTGGAATATTGCTCACTCACTCCCTCCCTACAAACTGTGACTATAATTACGCCTCAATGCTACTTAGTTCAATGCTGCACTTAGCAACATTCCATCTATATGATGGTGGTCCATAAATAATTCCGTCTCGGCCAAACCATCCAGAGACTGACATCATGAGCATCGAACTCTGCAACTGCGATAGTATGAGGACGTGCATCTACCAATGAGCCACCTCTTGCGACAAATAATGGACCAGCTGAAGACCAATTCTAACCCTGATCTTCACAGACAAAGTGTTAGTGATCATTATAGATATTTATTCTTCTGCAAAATGGTTGCCATTACCAGAGGTACTAGGCTCACCACAAGGAACTTGGGGATGGAGAGTAGCATTTAGTCCAAGTCCATAGCTTTCTCTCTTTCAAGATCTGAAAAACCTTGAAAGCAGACCTGAACCATCTGCCAACTTCAACTGACCAATCAAAATTGAGGATACATGGTTTCAAGAGAAAATCAGATGTAATAAACAACATGGTTCATGCATGTATAGACGGAGGCTCTATTACTCTCCATTCGACACTGCTTGATTTTTCTTTCCATGTGATGCACTCTCTCACCCTAAATGAGTATGTTTGCATAATGTTGACAGAGAATGGAAATGAATTGTCTGAAAGATCTCATTTGAATTAGATTAAACCTGTGCATATGGATACTACTTGCAACACTTCAGGCTTCAGTTTACACAACCTGGTAACAGTGGATGAACTCGGTACCAGTGGATGAACTTGTTTGCCAGACATATCTGGAAGTTCTTACAGTGGAATCTGTTTTAAATGCACTCCTGTGGGATCAAATGTTTTTACAACATTTCTTGAAATTTTGAGAAAAATATCTATAAAATTTTAAATTTCAACACTTTTGAGTGCTTCATTTAGACAAGCTGCAATGGTTTTTACAATTTCTTTTACTAAATTTAACAAAATCAGACACAACCAATATTCCCTGAACAGAAATTCTACAAGTTGTAACAAAAACAACTTCCAGAATCACCTGTTTTTCTAATCTCCATGGACACAAGCGTCCATTGCTTTACACATGCATCGTATCACCTGGGTTCTTAAGTACAGTACCAATAACAATCATTCGCTTGCTGCATAACCATTGAAGGATGCTGTAAACAGCAGGAACCGATTCACACCAAAGATACAAGAATTCTTGGAATATCAACTTGAAGTTTAAAGGAATAATGTACTAACTGACCACTCCTAAAAATAGTTATATCATCTCATTTCCTCAAAACATGTTTTGGGGATGAGAAAAGACAAGAAAACCATCAGTCCTCAGAATTGCACCTTCAAATCCATTTAACATACAGCAAGAATAAACACTGGTTCCTATGGATGTTGAAGAAGTGTGAAGTAAACTAATGTCTAGGACATACACGTCATCGTTTCATGCCGCCTAAGTGATGTTGAGCATACCTGGCGGCATCTCTGAACTCCACGCTCGTTTGTCATGTTCAACATGCATGTGAGGAGCATAGAAGTGAATCGTACTGAGAGCTCACCTTAATGTACTCTAGTTGTGAGAGAAACTGTGGTGGTGGGTGGGTGAGTTAGTGATCGGGTTAGTAAGTGGCTTGGAAAGTAAGTGGGTGGTTGGTGAGTGAGTGAGTGAGAGTAAGGAGTGGGTTAAGTAAGTGGGTTGAGTAAGTGACTGAGTGAGTGGTTGAGTGAGTGGTTGAGTGAGGGTTGAGTGAGTTAGTAAGTGGGTTAAGTAAGTGAGAGGTTGAGTGAGTGGTTGAGTGACTGAGTGAGAGGTTAAAAGGAGGTGAGAGTGAGTGGTTGAGTGAGTGGAGTGAGAGTGAGTGAGAGGTTAGAGGAGTGGTTGAGTGACTGAGTGAGGAGAGGTTAAGTGACTGAGGAGGTTGAGTGAGTGGTTGAGTGACTGAGTGAGAGGTTAGAGTGAGTGGTGGAGTGAGTGAGTGAGGAGAGGTTAAAGGAGAGAGGTTAAAGGAGGTGAGTGAGTGGTTGAGTGACTGAGTGAGAGGTTAGAGTGAGTGGTTGAGTGACTGAGTGAGAGGTTAAAGGAGGTGAGTGAGTGGTTGAGTGACTGAGTGAGAGGTGAGTGAGAGGTTAGAGGAGGAGGTTGAGTGAGAGTGAGAGGTTGAAAGGAGGTGAGTGAGAGGTTGAGGACTGAGTGAGTGGGGAGAGGTTAAAGGAGGAGAGGTTAGGTGAGTGAGAGTGAGAGGTTAAAGGAGGTGAGTGAGTGGAGTGAGTGAGACTAAAGGAGGTGAGAGGTTGAGTGACTGAGGAGGTGAGTGAGTGGTTGAGTGACTGAGTGAGAGGTTAAAGGAGGTGAGTGAGTGGTTGAGTGACTGAGTGAGAGGTTAAAGGAGGTGAGTGAGTGGTTGAGTGACTGAGTGAGAGGTTAAAGGAGGTGAGTGAGTGGTTGAGTGACTGAGTGAGAGGTTAAAGGAGGTTGAGGTGAGTGAGTGGTTGAGGAGGTGAGTGAGTGGTTGAGTGACTTGAAGGAGGTGAGTGAGTGGTTGAGTGACTGAGTGAGAGAGGAGGAGAGTGAGTGGAGAGTGGTTGAGTGACTGAGTGAGAGGTTAAAGGAGGTGAGTGAGTGGTTGAGTGACTGGAGTGAGAGTTTGTGAATAAGGCGGAGTCCTATGTGGGGATTAGAACTGTAATTTAGTTTTACGCTTAAAACACAGCTTTTAGCAATATGAGAATCCAGCAACAGTCACGGAGTAGAGAGAGAGAGAAAAGAGAGCCGACTAGAGATGAAATGAAAGAGGACAAAATATGTGATCTGAAAGAGGTGGCTTCACACATTGAGCTTATCCATGTGGGATAAAAACATTTGATCGTGATGAAATGGACAGAGTGAGAGAAAGAGTCTTAGAGAAAGAGAAACAAAGGTGAGCGAAATGAAGCAGGCTGAAAGCAAGCATCATAAAACATGTGATCGCATGAAATGGACAGAGTGAGTGAGAGGGAGAAAGAAAGAGAGAGAGAAATAAAGAGTAAGTGAGAGAGAGAGAAAGAAACCACTAGAGATGGCAGGTGAGAGAAAGAGGTCACCCAATAAAGTAACCCATGTGGAGTGAGATCGTGAGAAATGGACAGAGTGAGTGAAAGTAGGAGAGAGTGAGAGAGGAGAGAAAGAGAGTGAGAGAGAGAGAGAGAGAAAGAAAGAGAGAGAGAGAGAGAGCAGAGAGAGAGGAGAAAGAAAGATATGAAGATGGACAGAGTGAGAGAGGAGTGAGAGAAGAGAGTGGCGAGCGAGCAAGCATCATAAAACATGTGATCGTATGAAATGGACAGAGTGAGAGTGAGCAACATGAAATGGACAGAGTGAGTTTTAGAGAGAGAGAGAGAGAGAGAGAGAGTAAAAAAGAGAAAGTGATGAAAGAAAGAGAAAGAGAAATAAAGAGAGAGAGAGAAAGAAAGAGAGAGAGTGAGCGAGCGAGAAGCGAGAGAAGCAGGCGAAAGCAAGCATCATAAAACATGTGATCGTATGAAATGGACAGAGTGGAGAGAGAGAGAGAGAGAGAGAGAGAAAGAGAGAGAGAAATAAAGAGAGAGAGAGAAAGAAAGAGAGAGAGTGAGCGAAGCGAGCAGGCGAGCAAGCATCATAAAACATGTGATCGTATGAAATGGACAGAGTGAGTGAGAGTGAGAGAGAGAGAGAGAGAGAGTGAAATAAAAGCGAGAGAAAGAAAGAGAGAGCGAGCAAGCATCATAAAACATGTGATAGATATGAAATGTGAGTGAGAGGAGAGAGAGAGAGAGTGAAGCGAGTAGTGAGTGAGAGCAGGCGAGCAAGCATCATAAAACATGTGATCGTATGAAATGGACAGAGTGAGTGAGCAACATGGTGATGGAGTCAGTGATGAGTGAGTTTTAGTTGGGTGAGTGAGTGAGACTGTGAGTGAGTGTGTTTCTTAAAGCATGTGCTAGTATGAAAGAGTAAAAGACATGCTGGATGATTAGAGAATGATTGAGTGTGTGTCTGAGTACTGGGGCATTTAGGCTCAACCTATCCATTTCTACAGTAATATTTTAATAGAAATGTTTCCACGCTCATCATCACTGCAGTATATCTCCACATAATTTCAACTAAAGCAACTGAAGCCATGATGTTATGACATCCAGATTAAAGGATGCTTGCTAACCCATGGTCCATTTTGCAATTTCATTCTCCGCTGCACCTTAAAGTTTAGAGCTGACGGCACAAGAGAAAAACTTGCTCCACTGCATACTCTATTAGAATTTTTACACAAAAAGACAGGATGTAAACAGGAACATTAAGTGAAATGACAGGAAGTTTGTTTCTATTTGTTTACCATATTTTCTGGATGAAAGATCACTGAGGCTTTCTGCACACCTTTCTCTTGAGGATGCAGTATTTCAGGATTTATTTAGTATTATATGCAGTAAAATACTACACCGTATCCCTTCAAAGAATTCAAAACAGGTGAAGTGAACTTGGTCAATAAAAATGTGAATTTGTAGATAATACATCACTGGACATGATTCACCATTTTTTTCATTTTTTTTCCTTCATTTTTTAAATATTCAAATATTACAGAAAAAGCATTTTTTTTACGAGTATTTACAGTATACATTTTCAGGATTCAAACATTTTTTAAAATTTATGGTGAAAGCCTGTATTCTGCTGTTTTCTCTTGCTGATTCACCATTTTAATTGGACGGTCTGTCCAGAATGCCCTGCAATGTTTTATATCAAGAAATAAACATTACCATGTGTAACCTGTAATAAACTCAGCCAGAAATAGCAAATATCTGTATATTTTCTCCCAATGATTCAGTTACACAAAAAAATGTATATAAATAAATATATTAAAAAAATTATATTAAAAGAAATGTGATGGTGATCAGAAACTGTTATTGTACTAGGAATAACATATTCCAATATCATGTTATTTTAGTTGCAGATTTATATATATTTAAAATATGAATCATAATCGTAGCACTTTGATATATTGCCAGATATGTCTTATGCGTCAAACAGGTTGACAAGTCACCATTACAAATATAACTTTTTCACATGTCAGGTATGACATTTATGACGTGTGTATCACTTTTTTCAAGGCGCCAAAATGGTAATCTCAATGTGGTTGCTGCAAAAAATGTTGAGTTCGAGCTATCTTCCTGTCACTTCACATACTACATAAACAACATAAAATGAAAATTTGAATTAAATTAATAAAATGTAACTTCAATCGTAACTTGTTATTTATAATGAACAGTCTATACGACCAGATAGCGTCATAAAGGATTGGATTGCTTACTTCAGTGTAGATGAGTTCAAAAAAAAATTCCAGCGTTACCAGTAATGTCTTTGATGGGAAAAAAATCAAAGCTCATTCTTGCATGTGTAATGTGCATCCTGTTTGTAAACATTTTAATGTCTGCACCCAATGAACTTGCTTATAAACTTAGGCTGCACAAGCCAATTTTAACCTGCAGAGGTTCTACAATTAGAAAACACACCCTGTCAGCAATTAGTGCAGGAGAGTCAAGCTCAAGGTACATTTGTATGGCTCAATATTTAATCCATATAATTTCTCGCCTGTTCAGAGGAAACTATTCACTATTTCTGTCCTTTTAATTTCCGCCAGTTGGTAGCTTTTTGATCTACGCAGGAAGTTAAAAAGTGGTGAAGAGTGTTTCTGTGCTAAGTGCAAGGTCACCAATATTCGAATGTTGGTTGAAGAGATTATTTGGATGTGTGTGTGCATTCAGCGGTTCTATAACAGAGGATTCGGTCCTGCACACTGAAGCAAACATTTTGTTTGTTTGGTTGTTGTTTAACGCTGCATTCAGCAATAAAATAGCTATACAGCAGCAGTCTGTAAATAATCGAAGTCTGGACCAGGGATATGATGACATGTGTCAACCAAGTCAGACAGCCTGACCGCCTGATCCTGTTAGTCGCGTCTTACGACAAACATTGGCTGCTGAAGATCAGTTCTAACTTTGATCTTCACGGGTTCACAACAGTCGCCATAAACAGACTATTGCTGAGATCAGCAATAAACAATAAACTAGCAAACAAAAAACAAATCACAGCTTCACATGTAGCACATATGGTGTCTACTTAGGCAAGTGACTGTTCAAAAGGTGTTTCTTTTCACTCTGCAATGAATGGGTACCAAGTTGGATGACATGATAATGAGGCAGCTCACCTTCTACAGTCTGTTTGGGTCAAAATAATACTGATGAATCACAATCTAATTCCAAATCAGTTCATGATCAAACATTCACTTCAACGCAGAATGTAATGAAAACATCAGACCAACACTGGAAAAAAGTTTCATAAAGTTTGTCTCCAAAATAGAAAAGTTACTTAACAAACTATCATCATATTTTTTTCATTTTCTGTGTGAAGTTTTACGAAGGTAAAGTAACAGTAGTAGTTGGAACAGCCTCAAGGGCGGGAAGCTCGTGCAGTTTAGGATGTCAACATTTAGAGGTTGTATCCAAACTCTTCGGGACTGGAATCTGAGGAAATTGCTGATTCACTTTCACTACTCTCAGATTGTACACTTACGATGTCTGGTTGAATGGTGGCATAATCTAAACCACTTTTTCCCCAGATTGTGAGTCATCGGTATCATTTTGACCCAAACTATAGTGCCTCACAGACAGCTTGGGTCATATACTCCACAGGGAGTTGAGAATGATTGTCCACACTGATTCATAACAGGGTAATTAGAATTAATGTCAGTGCCTTGAGCATCTGGCTAGTGTTAGGAGTATACAGTGTTACTAAGTGATCTGAGGCTGGGAAGGTTCGCATGATAGTAAGTAATGTTTACTGAGGAAATATTATTATGTCATTCACCCAACAATATGTCTGACATATTTCAGACAGTTTGTGGTGGGACTCCTCCATAGGGATTCGAACCCAGCACCACATAAGTCTCCTGGCTGGCATGTATTCCTGCAACAAGCATCATCCTGCCAACATCCAGTCTTCTGGGAGAGATCATCAACGAAGACATGCTGCAAATGTTGACGATTGTTTTATAGCTCTGTTTGGAGGAAGAAGATGTGTTGACGTCTGCAGCAACATGTGATGACCGTCTGTCTTATTGTACTGGGTCTTGGAATGGCATTTAGAAGTGATACACATAAGGAAGAAAGTTTTTATGGATGTGAACTTCTTTATTATGAGGAACACAATGTTTCGGAGTTTATGGTACGAGTTTTCACAATCACCGTAAGTCAGACACGACATTGTTCGTCTGCGACCTTGCAGACATGTTGACTTGTTGTTCAATGTCAGCTGTAGGATGGCAGTCTGTAAATAATTAAGTCTGGACGCAGCAGTTGACACCATCTGCATTGATCCAGACAATTAGGAGATGGTGACATGCAACCATCAAAGTCTGAATCCAGACAGTTGACTCACAATAGGCAGCTATTACCCAGTGTCCTCATGGCTGCTGGTGATTTTGACAGGTGTTCATTTGTTTTCACTTGGTTGTCAGATTCTGAGTGAGTGAGTAAGTGAGTTTAGTTTTACGCCGCTTTTAGCAATCTTCCAGCAATATCACAGCGGGGGACACCAGAAATGGGCTTCACACATTTTACCCATGTGGGGAATCAAACCATCTTCAGCGTGATAAGCGAGCGCTTTAACCACTAAGGCTACCCCACCACCCTTTTTTAAAGGATGAGGTATGATGAGAACCATTTTTTTTACCATAAATAAATGACAGATTCTAAAACCTTTGAAGTAGTGACACTGTGTCTGAAACAGTATTAGTAATTGTCAAATGACAACTGGTTGTGTTTCTTTCTTGCACTTACAATCCTTGCACTTTTGACATTAACATGAACAAAAATAATGGCTAAAACAAGCATTGTCACTAAGGTGACATAATCCCCCGCCGCAAATTATCAAATCAAACTTAAAAAGAAAGGAAAGTGAAGGTCGTAATTTAAGATGAAGTTAAATGTCAACAAAAACATGACCAGTCAACCTCTCTTGATATCTTGTTCTGTAGTTTTTCAAACGCACAAATATTTTCAAGACTCACTTTGACCTTGACATGAATGTCTTAGTGTATGAAATTTGCAAAATTAGAAATAAAGTAATTGCTTATTCAAAAACATTCAAGGGAAGTCTTGAAAGTCGATGAAGAAAATCCAGTGAACTGTTCTCGCTGACAACCTTAACATGCTGAAATCTTCAAAGTGTCGCTGTGACCTTGAAAATTATGTGAAGGTCACCAAAATCGACTGGCACTTGCACCTTCCCCAGATGAAGCTTGTTGTCAAATATGAAGAAAGTCCAGTGAATGGTTCTTTCAAGGCTCGTGATTGGAGACAAGCCGATTAGTTGTGCAATCAGCGACGCGTTGTTTCAAAAGTGATCATTCAAAGCAAGGCCTCGGTAATTTCCGTGATGCTTCGGGAAAACTAGAACCTTCTTCCCGAGCGACGCCAAACGTTTCTTCTAGACAGAACTCAGTTCAATGGCGTCTCCCATCGCCCTCGTTGACAACGGACAAGCTAGCCATTAAACGTCTTGTGTGTAACATCAACACAATTCCCGCAGATGGGGGATATTTGTGGCCCGTGATTTGCTTGTGTTAGTCAAATTGAATCTAAGTCGATGTAACACGTGTTCTGATTGATAGAAAGAAGGGAGATAATTCGTGGTTCGCGATCTTTTGCCGCTTAGAGGATTTTATGAGGACCGGAAATATGGCCGTATTAGAACAGAGGTTATGTAGGAAGATATGACAGGAGTAACCTCTGTGGGAAGAGAATGCCGATGATCCAACCTGCCTTCTTAATTACCTTAATGCCCAACATCCACGCATGAAATTCACAATGGAAGAAGAAACTGACAACAAGCTACCACCTAGACGTCCAAGTAGAAAAAGGCAACAACAAACTCCACACAAGTGTCTATAATAAAACCAACCCACATGGACCAATATCTTCACTTAATCATCTAATCACCCACCACAAGTCAAGAGAGGTATAATTGCCACCCTAGCCAGGAGAGCAAAGACCATCAGCTCCACAACCCAAGCCCTTGAAATCGAGTTAGAACACCTCCGCCATGTCTTCATGAACCTTAATGATTATCCACCTAATCTAGTCAACAGAACTATCAACACCACAGTCAACCCTAAAGACAAACCACCACGTCAACAATCAGCCCGTCCATCATCAGTATACCATACATCGATACAATCAGCCACCATATCCGAGACTACTTAAGAAGCAAGCCAACATAGATGTTGTGTTCCAGAGAGGCACATCAATTCAGCATATCCTACAAGCCAACGGTAAACCACCTACAAGCAACAAAGAAGACCTCCAGGCATTGTCACCACATTCAATGCGACTGTGGTGACTCATACATAGGAGAAACGTACCCTCTAAACCTACGAATCAAGGAACATCAGACATCTGTAAAGAAAAAAAGACTCCAAATCAGCCATTTCCGACCACACCCAAGCCCACCCGAACCATACCATACTTTTGAACAACATCAGCATCCTAGAAGCCGACCGGTCAGATTACAAGATAAGAAAACTCTTAGAGGCAATCAACATCAAACGACTCAACCTGGCAATCAACAGAGATAAAGGTTATTACATCCCCACGGCTTACGATCAACTAATCAAGCCTAATCAAGAATAACCCACCCTTTGTCCACTGGCTTCAATCATTCCTATCACAACAAGCCTCATGTCAACACACCGTACATCAACCTCTTCTATTGTATAAACCAATACCCACCATGTATATATTTCTCCTTGTGCAAATGTTGTGTATCATTTGCTTGATAACGGTGTTAGGATCTACACCAAAACGTCGTGACTACTACTGCAACAAAGAAGTTGTCTATCCATAAAAGTGTTCCACTTCATCGGTTCTTGAGATATCTCGCTGACAATCTTTACATGCAGGTTAACATGCAGAAATCTTTAAAGTGTTGCCATGACCTTGAAAATTAGTGAAGGTCACCACAATCGACTGGGCCCTACGCCTTCCCTCGATGAAGCTTGATGTCGAATATGAAGAAAATCAAGTCAACGGTTCTTAAGATATCTCGCTGACAAGCTTAACATGCAGCTTAACATGCTGAAATCTTCAAAGTGTCGCCATGACCTTGAAACTTAGGTGAAGGTCACCAGAATTGACTTGGGGCCCTGCGCCTTCCTAGATAAAGGTTGATGTCAAATATGAAGAAAAATTCAGTCAACAGTTCTTAAGATATCTCGCTGACAAAGATAAAACGCTAAAGTCCCCTTGTGACCTTAAAATGAAGGTCAAGATCACCAAACCTGACTGAGACCTTACTTTCACTGTGGTGAACCTAGGTACGAAAAATGAAAAGAATCCAGTCAACGGCTCTTAAGATATTCCACTCGTGACGTGCATTTTATACCGCACAGACGGACAGACGGATGGAGTTTCTACGTTATATCCCTGCTTCGCGGCTTAAACGCACGTATGGGGATAAATAATTAGTATGCAAGTGGCGATTGTATTTGGTTGGAGTGGGTTGGTGGCCAGCAAGTAAACTGTATTTCTCTCCCCAGCTACGTCTATTTTATTCTGCCTCATGAACATCCGCTCCATTCTATAGTTACTTCATTATTACCAATATCCAATGTTGTTGTTGTTATCCCTTTCATGCATAGCTTTACGTTGTCTTAATTAATCCCTGTTAGATGTATATAAGTCAGTTCTGTGCTGAAGTACTTTACCATCTGTAAAATATGCATTATGTCGTAAAGTGCATGTTAAATCTCCAAATCATCACCTGTAGTGAGTGAGTGAGTACAGTTTTATGCCGCTTTTAGCAATATTCCAGCAATATCATGGCAGGGGACACCAGAAATGGGCTTCACACATTTTACCCATGTGGGGAATCGAACTCGGGGGTTTGGCGTGACGAGGGAACACTTTAACCACTAGCCCACCGCCCCATCACCTGTAGAACTTCACTCTTGCTTGAAAATGGTATAAGAACCTATACCGAAACATTGTATCATAATATAATAAAATAAGTTGTCATCCATAAAGTATCATACCTTTCTTATGTTAGTGTTAGCCCCTGCTTGTACACTGCCTTTCATCCTAACTTGTATAAAGTAGACTCTATATCAACCAACATCAACCAGGACACAGGATAAAACAAGGTCGGACTGCGAAGTGCTTGTGATTTTTGGAGAAATCCATTGACAAAAGTAACTCTTAGTAATGCCATTCAACATTACAAAGAGTGAGTCAATGGGCCAAGGATGAAAAACAGTCCATTGACAACAATTCTTTGCATCTCTGGCAACACATTTGGCAATTCAGCTTCAGCCAATCAGAAAAGAGACGTGTGTTCATCCAGGCTCTCTCATTGGCTGTGGAATGGGAGTGAGTCAGTCTTATGGTTTATATAACAAGTTTGTTGATGACCATCAGAAGGTCACCAATTTACCTTGTTTCCCTAATTACCAGAGCTAATCAACTAGCTAGGTAAACACAAGCATCACACGCACTCTAATCCAGATATTTGTTGACAGTTATTGTTACGGTAATCCTCTGTGCTGGCGCTCACCTCATCAGCGGATAGATCGGAAATTGGAGATTGTGACAATAGTTGGCACCAGTAGTCAGGATTACCCAGAAGTGGGATTACTCATTATATAAACATGTTATCACTAAATTCGGATGGGACTGGAAATAAATACTTGTTTATAGGGACTACCTGAGTACATAGACAGGTTAAGACAGAGTTTACTGAAAGTTCCAACATCATCATGCTATTCCCATTGAAGTGATGGGATCTATTAGTTTGTACATGTTTTTGCCATTTCTCATATGATGCAGAATCAGCTGCAAGTTTTATATGATAGATATTTGAACAATTGCAATCATCATCGATTATTCAAATAGGCACAATGAACTACAGTAGAACACGGATATAGCGAATTTTGATATAGCAACAAATTTAAAAGTTCCGTCACAATCCTTTATGATATCATTAGAATTATACGCTTAATAACTAACTCGTGAGTAGCTTAATTAACGGGCGTAGCTAACTGATTTACTACCCCCAAGCCCAATTAACGACGGATTAGCGAACTCACTCAGTGTCAGCTCAGTGTCAGCTCAGCCACTTAGCTGTATACATCAACCTTGTTGGCGGTGAATCAACATATTGTTGAGATTGTTGTGATTTGTTGTGATTGTTGTGATTGTTAAACATGTTCTAGCTAATGTCTGTGAATGATAAATTCAGAATTTTAATGTTATGTCAATATACATGTACAAGAATAAAGATTTGTAGCCTCAGCATATAATGTATGTCTCTACATCTCTACAATCCATGATGGCGGTCAATGTGAATAACTAACATCGGATATAGCTTAACTAAATTTCTTGGTCCCTTTCATTATCTGTAAATTTTGTTCAGCTCCAGTCTGTAGCAAAACTGAAACATGGAGAACTGGTTTAGAATTATAGTCCTAAAATGCTGCTTGTTGATGATAAGGATGACTATCACTGGATTTGTCCTCAACATAACTTCAATCAAGCCAATGGATTGGTGTGAAATTTAGAGGCTGGACTTGGCAAACAAATGTGAGAAATGAGTAAAGCGAAATGCTACAAGTCACAACAATACATACTCAGCAGGTCATTCAAAGTCAGCAGGTCCATTCTCCAGTTTATCATCCAAAACTGTGTTCCACAGGAGATATGGCTTGTGTGAGATCAAACGATATCTCCTAGATATCGTTTTGACAATAGATTAACAGTAGATAAACGTGATGTTGATGACATCACAATGCTATGACATCGCTGGACTGCAAGTCTAATGGCAGTACAGCGTTCAGAGATGTACATTTTTAATTGAAAACTAATGAAGAGTGATTTTGGATGATAAATAGAATCTTACCCTCGTGTCTTCTGATATCAAATATATCAACACTCATTGATAAAAGTAAAAAAATCCTCAGCAAGCCTCGGATATTTGTAACTTTATCAATTCGTGGTGATATATTTGATATCAAAAGACACGAGGGTGAGATTCTCTATGTAGTCTCGTAGTCATGATTTGATGTGAAGATACCTGTGAAGATCAGGGTTAGAATTGGTCTTCAGTAACCTGTGCTTGTCGTAAGAGGCAACTAACGGGATCGGGTGGTCAGGCTGGAATATTGCTGAGTGCACCATTAAACTAACTATCTCTCTGATGTAAAGAGTGGCATCTTTCATATTCCAGGAGTTACCTTGATCATGTCTGTATGTTTGTAAGCACCACCTTGTGGGTTTCACTAAAGTGGAAAACGACTAAAAAGACATGGGAGTTCTTGCAAGCTGCCATAAAGTAAAATGTTCCAAGTGACATTAAACCAACTGACTACCACACAAGGGGAACCTTGCACCCAGGAACCCCCTCAGGTGGCACCCAGAAGGGATGGACCCCGTTCACACTTAATCATCATTGTTCATCACTCACAGATGCAGCATCCGATGCATAGCAAAACACCAACATCTCCAACAATACACCTGACCTTGACGAGCACAGAGAGAGGGGTCTTCTCTGGAACCATTCATGTACTGAGTATATATAGCCCTGAACAACTCATAGTAATGCTGTCCTGACTTACACCATGTCCCTGACCTGGTGTACTGTAGCTGGGGATAGGAGACATTGTTGGTAGCATCTGACCTGGTGTACTGTAACTGGGGATGGAAGACAGTGTTGGTAGTGTCATGAAGATGACACCTTGGTCTCTTGTTATACAAGCTACAGGTTGGGTGGTGTGGATGTGGGTCTCTAGGGTTGGTGGGTATTATCTGTTGGGTTGGTGGGTATTATATCTAGGGTTGGTGGGTATCTCTAGGGTTGGTGGGTATCTCTAGGGTTGGTGGGTAGTATCTGTTGGGTTGGTGGGTATTATCTCTAGAGTTGATGGGTATCTCTTAGGGTTGGTGGGTATCTCTAGGGTTGGTGGGTATCTCTAAGGTTGGTGGGTATCTCTAGGGTTGGTGGGGTCTCTAGGGGTGGTGGGTATTATCCCTAGGGTTGGTGGGGGTCTCTAGGGTGTATTATCTCTAGGGTTGGTGGAGGTCTCTATGGGTGGTGGGTATTATCTCTATAGTTGGTGGGGGTCTCTAGGGTTGGTGGGTATTATCTCTATAGTTGGTGGGGGTCTCTAGGGTGGTGGGTATTATCTCTATAGTTGGTGGAGGTCTCTAGGGGTGGTGGTGGGTATTATCTCTATAGTTGGTGGGGGTCTCTAGGGTTGGTGGGTGGCCATCTCTATAGTTGGTGGGGGGTCTCTAGGGGTGGTGGGCATTATCTCTATAGTTGGTGGGGGTCTCTAGGGGTGGTGGGTATTATCTCTAGGGTTGGTGGAGGTCTCTAGGGGTGGTGGGTATTATCTCTATAGCTGGTGGAGGTCTCTAGGGGTGGTGGGTATTATCTCTATAGTTGGTGGGGGTCTCTAGGGTTGGTGGGTATTATCTCTATAGTTGGTGGGGGGTCTCAGGGGTGGTGGGTATTATCTCTAGGGTTGGTGGAGGTCTCTAGGGGTGGTGGGTATTATCTCTATAGTTGGTGGAGGTCTCTAGGGGTGGTGGGTATTATCTCTATAGTTGGTGGGGGTCTCTAGGGGTGGTGGGTATTATCTCTATAGCTGGTGGAGGTCTCTAGGGGTGGTGGGTATTATCTCTATAGTTGGTGGAGGTCTCTAGGGGTGGTGGGTATTATCTCTATAGTTGGTGGGGTCTCTAGGGTTGGTGGGTATTATCTCTAGGGTTGGTGGAGGTCTCTAGGGGTGGTGGGTATTATCTCTATAGTTGGTGGGGGTCTCTAGGGTTGGTGGGTATTATCTCTAGGGTTGGTGGAGGTCTCTAGGGGTGGTGGGTATTATCTCTATAGTTGGTGGGGGTCTCTAGGGTTGGTGGGTATTATCTCTAGGGTTGGTGGAGGTCTCTAGGGTGGGTGGGTATTATCTCTATAGTTGGTGGGGGTCTCTAGGGGTGGTGGGTATTATCTCTATAGTTGGTGGGGTCTCTAGGGGTGGTGGGTATTTTCTCTATAGCTGGTGGGGGTCTCTAGGGTTGGTGGGTATTATCTCTAGGGCTGATGGGGGTCTCTAGGGGTGGTGGGTATTATCTCTAGGGCTGGTGGGGTCTCTAGGGTTGATGGGTATTATCTCTAGGGTTGATGGGGGTCTCTAGGGGTGGTGGGTATTATCTCTAGGGTTGGTGGGGGTCTCTAGGGTTGGTGTGTATTATCTCTAGGGTTGGTGGAGGTCTGTAGTAAGGATGGACATTATATAATACATAGGAAGGCATTGACAAACCAGCGTGCATACTTATGGTGAATCTTGAATTCTTTAACTCATGATCAAAGTATTCTGGGATGTCAAGGAACACAATTATCTCCATCCCCAAGAAATATAAGGAAATGTCTGGAACTAAGACTCAGCAAATGTCCCTGGTCAGAATGAGTTGCCTCTGATAATAACTGTTATAGTGATTGTATTGATGACATTTAACGTGAAAACAATATTGCTGGTTCCACTGATCTCAGCAAAAACGTCATCATACCATACCATAATCATCACCATCAATTTTGTCATATGTTTCAGTATACAGTCAGACCTCGTTAATACGTAACACTTTGGTTTTTAAAAACCCGCTCGATAGTGAAACGTTCAGTATTCTGCTGAAACCACAGTATATCCACCGAGTTACTTCCCTTGATACAACTACAACTTAAATAACATTATTTTCAATGAAAATGCAAGCTTACATTTATAACGCAGCCCAGATAAACCACGAAAGAAGCAAAACTATGGCGTTTTTTCCATTTGTGACATGTCATAACATGCCCGTGCCTTTTCTTTTATATTTTCATTTTTACGCCTTCAGAAAATTATTATAAAAGATTTCTTAAATAATATGTATGGTCAGCCTATTTACCGCGGTAACATAACATAACAATGGAAAATACCTGCGTTTAGCTAAGCATCGTGGGAAGTTTAATCGCTTTGATGTCGGGTATCGTCGAAAGCTCTGAACATCAACAACATCACTGAACCCCTTGCCGAGTATTTTCACAGTTGTAAGAAGCGATTTTATTGGATACAAATTGGTTTCTAATGACGCCGCTACAGTCTGCTATAAGGGTCGCGGATTGGTCAAAATCAGACACGTGACCTAAGGCAGCCAATCATATTACGGCAATGGATAGCATCCTCGTAAACGAAAACTTTTAGATTTAGACGAAAGTTTTGGGTAAAATAATGCTATTTTGAACATATTAAGCAAGAAATCGCTACCTATACGTAAAATTATTGAACTTATTGGACGATCGCGTGCTAGGTTATGACCTGTGACAAAAATGCTTCATGTATATATGTATTATAAGCATGTGTCCGAAGTTCGCTAAGTCGCTAAAACAAACAACGGTCACTTTGGGTGGACCAGTCAGCAGCCGGGTCAACTTCAATATATAGGGGAGATGATTTGGTGCCCAGTGAGTAAGCGCTCGAAGTCGGGATTCGATTAACGAGGACCGGATTACCGCTGGCCTGACTGTAATTTTAATACTACATGCATATCTTTATTCCAGCAACTCAACCCTAATGTGATAATGGAGATTAGTATTGAGTGATGTACTACACACCCAGCTGGAACACTGTAATATTGTCAAGTTCTCATCTCTCTTTAATCAAAGGGGCAGTAACACTGTGATTCAAGTGCTTCCTGTGAAATATTCCCAGTCATGATAGAGCTGGGTTATTGCTGAACCATCTCAACCGCTCACCTCACACTCATTGATCCTTACTTACTTATCCAGTCTGTCTTTTATTATCTTGCCTTTTTTTATTTCTTTCACTCACTCACTCATGCAGTTACTCACTCACTCACTCCTGTGAAGACTACATATTGGGTTTCTTTTCTTATTTTTCTCAGTTTTCAAAATGCCATACACAATGATGACATATCCAAAAATTAAATTAAATAACATAAAACACGAATACAGTAGTTTTCTACTACAGTAGTTTTCTCACTCACTCTCCCTCCCTCCTTCCCTTTCCCACTCACTCACTTACCCTTCCATTACTCAGTTCACACTGGGGTGACTTAATGAATGGCCGGCCAAACCATGACTACCACCTGAGCCATTAAAACCTCCTTTCACCGTTACATCATCGTCAGCAACTGCACCTGCCTCCACACCAACCACAACATCGCAGTCATTACCATGTACACTAGCAGGCTGCAGTGGGTGCATACTAGCTGTACCGTGCTACCTCCTGTCTCTGTCAATCACAACCGTACAAACACAAACACAGGGAGATTGTTTATTCTGAGCAACAGAACTGCTCTGCACTGAAAATACTATAGGTATGCACTGGAGGTAGAATGTACTTCAGCTCAATGAACCGGGGTATAATGCTGTATTGGGGATGAAGGCCAGGTGTGTTTGGGGGGATTAGACACTCAGTGGGGGTTACGATGAGGTCAAGTGGGTGGGCATAGTGAGGGTGAGCCTGAGGGTGAGGGGTGAGGGGTGAGGGTGGATGAGGGTTAGTCTGAGGGTGGTGGTAGTGAGGGTGAGGGTAGGGGTAGGGGTAGGGTGGGGGTGAGGTAGGGGTGGGTGTGGGAAAGAGGGTGATTGTGGGGGTGGGAGGTAGGGTGAGTGTGGGGTGAGGTTGAGGATGGGAGAGAGGGCTGATAGAAGGAGTGGGGTGAGGTGGGGGAGTGTGGATGATAGAGGAAGGGTGAGAGGGGGGTGGGGGTGGGGGCTACGGTGAGTGTGGGGTGAGGTTGAGGATGGGAGAGAGGGCTGATAGAAGGAGAGGGGTGAGGTGGAGAGTGTGGATGAGAGGAAGGGTGAGGGTGGGGGCTCACGGTGAGTGTGGGGCTGAGGTTGAGGATGGGCGAGAGGGCTGATAGAAGGAGTGGGGTGAGGTGGGGAGTGGGGATGAGAGGAAGGGTGAGGGTGGGTATGATAGTGATGGTAAGGGTTGATGGAAGAACAGGCTGGGGGGTGAAGGGTGGCTTGAGGGTGAGAGCAAAGGTAAGATTGAGGGTGGAATGAAGGGTGAGAATGGGATGAAGTGTAATGGTGGATATGAGATTAAGCAAGGAAGTGAGGTTAAGGGTGGGGGTGAGGTTAAGGGTAGGTGTGAGGTTGAGGGTAGGTGTGAGGTTGAGGGTAGGTGTGAGAGTGAGGGTGAGGTGGGCGTGAAGTAAGATAGAGGTTGTGAGAGAAGATGAGGGTAAAAGTACAGATGAGGGTTGCAGGTATACAAACACCTGTATACAAACACCTGTATACAAACACGAACACCTGTATACAAACACCTGTATACAAAACGTGTATGCAAACACGAACACCTGTATACAAACACCTGTATACAAACACGTGTATACAAACACCTGTATACAAACACCTGTATATACAAACACGTGTATACAAACACCTGTATACAAACACGTGTATACAAACACCTGTATACAAACACCTGTATACAAACATGTGTATACAAACATCGTGTATACAAAACACGTGTATACAAACACCTGTATATACAAACACCTGTATACAAACACCTGTATACAAACACGTGTATACAAACACCTGTATATACAAACACCTGTATACAAACACCTGTATACAAACACCTGTATATACAAACACCTGTACACAAACACCTGTACACAAACACCTGTATACAAACACCTGTATACAAACACCTGTATATACAAACACCTGTATACAAACACCTGTATACAAACACCTGTATACAAACACCTGTATACAAACACCTGTACAAACACCTGTATACAAACACCTGTATACAAACACCTGTATACAAACACCTGTAGACAAACACCTGTATACAAACACCTGTAGACAAACACCTGTAGACAAACACCTGTAGACAAACACCTGTAGACAAACACCTGTACACAAACACCTGTATACAAACACCTGTGTTACCTAAAGTCACTGCCCAGGCTGCATAGCCATCTAATGAGACTTACTTTGTTCAGATTTGATATGAAATGCTTACCTCCCATTTTTGGTTCAATTACAGTGGTTATAAAAGGTATAATGGGATTCGAACAAAGGACTTTCCGATCCAAGGTTTGAACAGACAAAGCAAGGATGTTACGTATGATGTCATCTGTGATTTCAAAAGGAATATTTACAGTTTTCAGTTTTCTCTTAACATTTCTGGCAATATTTACTACATGTATTCAAACTGTAAACATTTCCTTCTGTACTGAGATGAGTTTTACCACAGTCTGAATGCACCCTCTGTCAGTGTAGGAAAGATAGCCCGTCCCAACGTCCGAGACGGAATTGAATTTTGTGGAGGGCGGGTTAAAAAAATATCTAGTCCGTCCTCATGTCGGGTCAATTTTAGCAAACCAATGACATATATATAATGATTATAACCATTTTGAATATTTACTGCCGAAGGTGTTTTATTTATATTTGGAGGACAGGCTAGATTTTGGCCATTCTCTTCCCACAGAGGTTACTCATGTCATATCTTCCTACGTAACCTCTGTTCTATCACGGCCCTTTCATGGAGCGAGTGTTCAGGATTAAGTGATTGGTTGCAATCAGATTGAGTTGTGCAATCAGCGGCGTTGTTTTCAAAGTGATCATTCGCCCAAGGCCTCGGTTATTTCCGTATGCTTCGGAAAACTAAAACCTCTTTCCCTGCGCGATGCATAAACGTTTCTTATAGACAAAACTCAGTCATGTAAATGGCGGATCAATGGCGTCTCCATCACCCTCGTTGACAACGGACAAGCTAGCCATTAAATGTCTTGTGTGTCACATCAACACACGTTCCTGGCTCCTACACTGCCTCTGCACTAACTATTCAGACCTTGACAATATTTGCTTTGGACTGGTTACCAGCTATATGTCAGCCATCCTTTAGGTTGAGATATGCATTGAAACTATTTATCAATATAAACATCAGCATTCCTGTCTTAACCCTTTACATATTGTAAACATTTTCTTTCTTTGTTTTGGCACTGCACTGGATGCTTGAAGAGCAACAAATAGTTGAACTTACTGCCAACATGACGTGGGAGGACACAGTGCAGGTCTCCTTTGTTTACCTGAGCATGGTTACAGTGATGACAGACCTAGACATGCAATCACTGGGATTCAAACCCAGACCTACAGGTTTCTGGCTTGTCTGAGGGACAACTCTGCACTGTCAATTGACACCAAAAGTACATTGTGAACAAAAATACAGGTCTGTTGGATGTGTAAGGTGTCTGATGAAGGATGGGTGTGTGTGCATGCATGTGTGTGTGCATGTTTGATTGTGTGCACGCATGTTTGTGTGTGTGCATGCATGTTTGTTTTCTCTCTTTTTCTCTCTCTGCCTGCCTGTCTGTCTCTCTTTCTTTCTTTTTTTTGTGTGTGTGTGTCTCTCTCTCTGTCTTTCTCTTTTTCTCGGTCTCTCTTTCTCTCTCTGTGTCTGTCTCTCTCTTTCTCTCCCTCTGTGTGGCTCACTCTATGTCTCTCTGTGTCCTTCTCGTTCTCCATGTCTCTCTGTATTTCTCTTTCTCTATTTCTCTGTATCTCTGTGTCTCACTTTCTGTCTCTTTCTCTCCCTGTGTCTGTCTGTCTGTCTCTCTCTCTCTCTGTTTGTGAATGCATGTGTGTATTTGTATGTGTATGCACATGTGTGTATCTGTCTTGGTGTCTGCGCCAACACTACAAACGGCTGTGTGTGAGTGTTGATATATATGTGTGTGTGCATGAATCTCTGTGTTTGTGTCTCTATAAGCAGCATGTGTGTGTATACATGAGTGTCTATGAGTGAATACATAGGTGCATATGTGACAATGTGTGTATCAGTGAGTGAGTGAGTGCTCGTGTATGTGTGTGTATACATGAGTGTCTAGTGTGTGTATACATTGAGTGAATACATAGGTGCATATGTGACAATGTGTGATCTGTGAGTGAGTGAGTGCTCGTATGTGTGTGTGTATACATGAGTGTCTATGAGTGAATACATAGCTACATATCAGTGAGTGAGTGACAATGTGTGTCTGAGTGAGTGAGTGAGTGCTGTGTATCTGTGAGTGAGTGAGTGCTCGTTGTGTGTGTGTGTATACATGAGGTGTCTATGAGTGAATACATAGGTGCATATGTGACAATGTGTGTATCTGTGAGTGAGTGAGTGCTCGTGTATGTGTGTGTATACATGAGTGTCTATGAGTGAATACATAGGTGCATATGTGACAATGTGTGTATCTGTGAGTGAGTGAGTGCTCGTGTGTATGTGTATGTGTGCGGTCAGTCCGCCTGTCCTAACAACACATCTTCAGTACACACTTCCCATCCTTATCAAATACACAATTTACAAGTTATCTGAAATTATCTATACAACACTGATACAGTTTCACATGTCTGACTCACTATACATGGCTTCATGCATGAAGCACCTCATACTCTCTCAGGCAGTGCAACACTATAATTCTATAAATACATCCACAATTTGATTTCAAATATCCAATCAAGTCATAAAGCTAAAAGCTCCTGAGTGCACTAGTCTTCCTCCAGATTGCACCCAGTCTCCTTTATTCTGTGTTGGTGTTCCAGTTACTCCGATTCCTCAAGGATTTGTCTACAAGCTTACTGAAGTTTTCTATCAGACCCATCTGATTATGATGCTATTGGCCTCCGTACTCAGCTAGACAAATGTACTAACATCTGTACCGAAATGTTGCATAGAAGAATAAATATAGAAGTTGAATCTATCAGTCGATCCTGTTTTCACAGATAAAGGAGTATCGCACGGAGATAATGAATATGGTATTCAACATGCCGTAAGTCCCAACTAAATTCTTGTAATTACCATTCTTGGGAGAAGGATGAGACAGATGCAAGAACATCCCCATTACAGACTTATTCTGTCAGTTGCTTTTCCAATGATTAGCAGTCTCTAGAAGAAGTGCAAACAGCTCTCCCACAGTGCAGTGCGTATAGACATGCTCAGTTCATTGCCCCCCGGTGCATAATACCATCACTGTCTGTTTCAGGGATGTCATGCCTGTGAGTGGGTTAGTAAGTGGGTTAGTAAGTGGGTTAGTAAGTGAGTGGTTGAGTGAGAAGTGTGGGTGGTTGAGTGAGTGGTTGAGTGGTTGAGTGAGAAGTTGGGTAGTTGAGTGAGTGGTTGAGTGAGAAGTTGAGTGGTTGTGAGAGTGGTTGAGTGGTTGAGTGAGTGGTTGTGAGAGTGGTTGTGAGAGTGGTTGAGTGAGTGGTTTGAGAGTTGGTTGAGTGAGTGGTTGTGAGAGAGTGGTGAGAGTGGTTGAGTGAGTGGTTGTGAGAGTGGTTGAGTGAGTGGTTGAGTGAGTGGTTGTGTGAGTGGTGAGGTTGTGGTTGAGAGTGGTTGTGAGAGAGTGGTTGTGAGAGTGAGTGGTTGAGTGAGTGGTTGAGGTGAGTGGTTGTGAGAGAGAGTGGGTTGAGTGAGTGGTTGAGTGAGTGGTTGAGTGGAGAGTGGTTGAGTGAGTGGTTGAGAGAGTGGTGTGAGTTGTGAGTGGTTGAGTGAGTGAGTGGTTGAGTGAGTGGTGAGAGTGAGTGGTTGTGAGAGTGGTTGTGAGAGTGGTTGAGTGAGTGGTTGTGAGTGAGTGGTTGAGTGAGTGGTTGTGTGAGTGGTTGAGTGAGTGGTTGAGTGAGTGGTTGGAGTGGTTGAGTGAGTGAGTGAGTGGGTTGGTGTGAGTGGTTGAGTGAGTGAGTGGTTGTGAGAGTGGTTGAGTGAGTGGTTGAGTGAGTGGAGTGAGTGGTTGAGTGAGTGGTTGAGTGAGTGGTTGAATGTGAGTGGCTGAGTGAGTGGTTGTGAGTGGTTGAGTGAGTGGTTGTGAGTGAGTGCATGTGAGTGAAGAGAGTGGTTAGTGAGTGAGTGGTTAGTGAGTACAGTGGTTGAGTGGAGTGGGCTGAGTGAGTGGTGAGGAGAGTGAGTGAGTGAGTATGGTGTGTGGTTGGGCGGTTGGGTGTATGAGTGAGTGAGACGTTCCAATAGCTGTTCTAAAGAGGACCCCAGCATAATCTTCACACAGAGTGCCGAGTGCAAGATGGCTCATCATTCCATGCACCTGGGCATCCATCCATTGCTACAAGACCTGTCACTGGGGATGTTTTCATAATAACGAAATTACTGATTGAACTCTCTGATCTCTCAATAGGTTTATATTATAAGCGTTTGTACGAAATGAACTTGTTGGGGTTAAGACACACTCAGTGCTCTGGCAAAACTGGGCTAATAACAATATTAGTGTCTGGTCGAGTTGTATAACAGGCCCTTGTACATTGTTCGACTATAAACGTGAACACCAGTGTCTGCACTCACCAGATAAGGGATGAAGGGAACCTTCATTTCAATAATTGATTTTTAAGAAAATTATTTCTATTTCTCGGTTCATAAACTAGCCCTGCTTGAGTAAAGAAATTAAGATTAAGGCATAGCTCATGGCTTAACCAGACCATTCCTTTTTCTTTCAGTCTGCCGAGAATAGCTTAATTAAGGTGACAAGGTGATTTAAATTTTTTTGTTTGCTTGTTGTTTAACGCTGCACTCAGCAATATTCCAGCCATATGCAAATAATCGAGACCGAGACCGACGCCATATCGTTTTAATATTGCTGAGTGCGGCATAAAACTAAACTCACTCACTCACTCATCATGTCACATAAACATTTTAGTTACTGGTGAGCTGATACTGAATTTATTGCTTCCTGTCTGTATCTGGTAAGTACCAGTAACCCAATGACACCAATAGACCTTGGGCTTAGTTATTCAAACTATTTTTTTCTAAATGTTTCCAAGATTGATTTGATGCTAATTTCCTACAAAGAAATCTTGAAGTAAGTTTAAAAAAACAAACCAAAAAACACATCAGAATGCTACCACAGCAGCTGAAAATATAGTACAAAGATTTTTTGGACTTTCAGACATGCTCATTTGTCAAACACAATTGGCCTAGTTACAGTAATAGATATTCCCAGTGAAAATCAAAAAGGCGAAGATACACGTTACACGTTGCCCGATGCTGGAGGTGACTGTCACGTGTCAGCTGTCAGGGGGGACAATTCAATTACTCATTGCTCCTTACAGTGAAATATCAATTGTCAAGCTCAATCTTCTTTCGGATTTGTTTTTCTTCAAGAACGGCTGTGAATGTCAGATACAACCTGAGAGGTGTCAAGGGACTTTCTTCACCCAGACACCCCCAGTTCAGGTTAATCCATTTTGCAGGAAGAAAAAACTGGTGATGTTTGCAGGTCAGTGACAACAGTGAAACATGTGTGTTACATTAATACAGCGAACATTGTTGATATATGACACTCCTTCAGACAGCATGTCAGCCTGTACATTACCAAGACTGGTCAAGTGGATGAACACCAAAATCTACTAAATTTCCTCTTCTCCCTAAAGTACAGTACCCTTTTCAAATGTATAAGTAGATCATATTTTTCTCTTTCCATCAGTGACTTGTACCAAATTGGAAACATTTTTTGCAAAAGAAATGAAAAACATGTGACTATGAGTAATCACCTTAAAATGGGCCCAAAATATTTTCTGATAGCTGCAACTGGGTCCACATTTGACAAAGTTGATATGCCCCAACTCATTGGTTGCTTTTGTGGTGATAATCATTTTCTAAAACATGGGCCATCTTTTCTCATGTCATAGTGATTGAAACTTCCTATATGGCGAAGCTTCTTTAGATCGAGGTCCGTGAAGATCCTGCTAAGAATCGGTCTTCAGGAAGAATTAGGTGTAAGAGGCGACTAATGGGATTAGGTGGTCAGACTTGCTGACTTGGTTGACACATGTCATCGTATCCCAATTGGGTAGATCAACGCTCATGATGTTGATCACTGGATTGTCTGGTCCAGACTCGATTATTTACAGACCGCTGCCATATCAGCTGGAATATTGCTGAGAGCAGTGTTTAACAACACACAAACAAAACATGAGCTTCAGTAAGCAGGACCGAATTCTCCCGTTAATGAATGCTCACATCCATCCAAATCACTGGATTGTCTGGTCCAGACTCGATTATTTACAGACCGCTGCCATCTAGCTGGAATATTGCTGAGTGCAATCAATCAATCAATCAATCAATCATCAATCAATCCATCCATCAATCCATCCATCCATCCATCCATCAATCAATCTTAGGTCGACTTGGTACTGGCTGTGATGTCTGCTTGTATATGTGGTCAGTCATGATGTCAGTAGTGTATCATAGCAAGAACTAGCTGGTACTATTTGCTACAGAACTATTATCAATGGCAATACGCTACACTTATAAATAACCAATTTTTCATTTTGGGGTCCAATACATTTTCCATCATATATAATTATTGCAAAAGGGGGCCAAATGTATAAATTATGATGGTTGATGGTTTGTTCCCTTTACTGCATCAAACTAAAGGAATCCTGCCACTCAGCCTAGTGGACCGCCTCCGTGGTGTAGTGGTTAGAGCGTCCGCCCGGAGAGTGGAAGGTCGCTGGTTCGATTCCCGACCGCGTCATACCAAAAGACGTTAAAATATGGTACTTGTTGATCCCTGTCTGGCGCTCGGCATTAATGGGTACAACAAGGACTGGTCGGCTCGGAGTCAGTATAATGTGTCTGAGTGGGGTATTCATGCTTCACTGCGGCATGGTATCTCAGTGGGCTAGCACTATACATCCAGTTTCAGTCTGGGCTAGTACAAGCAGCCGCACATACACATACACACGCATGCACGTCGTCATATGAGTGAAATATTCTCAAGCACGACGTTAAACCCAATTTCACCTCACCTCAGCCTAGTGCTTGATAGTATGAGGAAAACACAAGGACTGTTGGCTCATACCTTCAGCAATGGCTGTTTAAAACAGTTAGTTTTTCGTAGCAATTAACTGGACCCTGAAGAAATGTTGATGGATGTTGACATATTGAATGTACTTTGATATGATTGCATGGGTAGTCTACTGCTTGAGTCAGTCCATGTTTTACTGCGACATCGTATCTCTGTCAGCTAACACTGTAAAACTAATAAGTCTGCACTAGAATCATACACAGCTACATAAGTGCAGTAATATCGAATACAATATTATCCTCCATTCTACCTCATCTCTCCAAGTTAAGTAAAATTATTGATTCACTGATGAGCTGCTATAAAATATTTATTATATTTTGTTTCCAGAATATAAAGCATTTTATTATTTATAAAACTATCTTGGTATCGATGTACATCACCAGTTGATGGATGGGAGTCACATGAAGCAGGCTTGGTAAGACTCATGCCATACCATTAAGTCACAAAGGACAGCAACACATCTAGTGAGTGGCATCTGAAGGTACTTAGGAACCATAACAATTTATGAGCAGTGTTTGGGCAGTGAAGTGGGCAGGAATGAAAATCAAATAAACAAATTATTGTGGCATTAAGGAGAATGGATAAATAATGCCTCAGATATTTTGCACTCTAAACACAAGTTAGACTTTATTCTTGAAGTCTGAGAGATTGACTGACTGAGTTTTACGCCGCTTTTAGCAATATTCCAGCAATATCACGGCAGGGGACACCAGAAATGGGCTTAACACATTGTGCTCATGTGGGGAATCGAACCCAGGCCTTCAGCGTGACGAGCCAACGCTTTAACCACTAGGCCACCCCACCGCCCCTGAGAGATTGAGATACTCAAGTCCTTTAAGAGTCACTGCTCATTTCTCACTTCGTCTTTCAATTATTTTTTTGCTTGAAGAGCTTTGTGACACTTAAATACATTTACACCTTTCGAGGCTGTCAAAACTTATCGACAGAGAAACTATTTCCAATTTTCCTGAGGACTTCTTAAAAACCTGATTTATACCTGTAGAGACACTTCTGCTTATGGCAAAGACTCAACAAAGTGATTGTGTCATTGTGACAGCCCCAAGGCCTCATTCAACAAAAACATCTTAGCACTTAGAGACTGGTGACCCCATACTGGAGCTAGACATGTTTGTAGTCCTAAGACTGTTTGTTTCGATTGAGAGAATTTACTGATCTGTGTTTCAACCTTAAGGGCTAAATTTGCAACACACACAAACATAGATGTACACAGGCACCGATACAGATACAGACACCTACAGACACAGACACCTACAGACACACACACACAGGCACCAATACAGATACAGACACAGACACCTACAGATACAGACACACATACAGACACAGACACCTACAGATACAGACATAGACACCTACAGATACAGACATATACAGACACAGACACCTACAGATACAGACACACAGACAGACACAGACACCTACATATACAGACACACAGACACCTACATATACAGACACCTACAGACACAGACACCTACAGATACAGACATCTACAGATACAGACAGACACCTACAGACAGAGACACCTACATATACAGACACCTACAGATAGATACAGACACCTACATATACAGACATACATACATACAGACACACAGACACCTACAGACACAGACTACAGATACAGACATCTACAGATACAGACACTACAGATACAGACACACAGACAGGACATACACCTACAGATACAGACACACAGACACCTACAGATACAGACACCTACAGATACAGACACAGATACAGACACACAGACAGACACAGACACCTACAGATACAGACACACAGACACCTACAGATACAGACACACAGACACCAACATGTACAGACACCTACAGACACAGACATCTACACAGACAGGCACCGATACAGATACAGATACATACACAGACACCTACATATACATACACACCGATACAGACACAGACAGACACAGACACCTACAGATACAGACATCTACAGATACACACACAGACACCTACATACACAGACACCGATACTACAGACAGAGACAGACATCTACAGATACAGACACAGATACAGACACAGACACCTACAGATACAGACACCTACAGATACAGACATGCACAGATACAGATACCTAGAGACAGAGACAGACACCTACAGATACAGACACCTACAGATACAGACATCTACAGATACAGACAGACACCTACAGACAGAGACACCTACAGATACAGACACCTACACCTACAGATACAGACACCTACAGATACAGACACCTACAGACAGACACCTACAGATACAGACACACAGATACAGACACCTACAGATACAGACAGACACCTACAGAGACACCTACAGATACAGACACCTACAGACACAGACACCTACAGACACCTACAGACACAGACACCTACAGATACAGACACCTACAGACACAGACACCTACAGATACAGACATCTACAGACAGACACCTACAGACAGAGACACCTACAGATACAGACACCTACAGACACAGACACCTACAGATACAGACAGACACCTACAGACACAGACACCTACAGATACAGACACCTACAGATACAGACATCTACAGATACAGACAGACACTTACAAACATAGAGACACCTACAGACACAGACATCTACAGATACAGACAGACACCTACAAACATAGAGACACCTACAGATACAGACACCTACAGATACAGACATCTACAGATACAGACATACACCTACAGATACAGATATGGACACCTACAGATACAGACATGGACACCTACAGATACAGACATGGACACCTACAGATAGACACAGACACCTACAGACACAGACACCTACAGATAGATAGACACCTAGAGACATAGATACAGACACCTACAGACACAGACACCTACAGATACAGACACCTACATATTCAGACACAGACACCTACAGATACACAGACACCTACAGATACATACACACACATATACAGACACAGACACAGACACACCTACATACACAGACACATATACAGATACAGACACCTACAGATACAGACACCTACATATTCAGACACATATACCTACAGATACAGACACCTACAGACACAGACACAGACCCCTACAGATACAGACACAGACACCTAGAGCTAATCGTATGCTACTGCTGATCAAAAGCCCTACTGCATCTGTGAAAAATGTCAACATCAAGCACCAAACATTTTTTTCTGATAACACACTATAATGTCTAACTTCTCTTCAGGCATTTCAGGTTAGTTTTCAGTCTAGACCAATCAAGACATGACCTACATCATATCCACAGACATGGTTATGGATGCAAATATGTAAGGATGCTTCTTTTCATGAATTTAAGGATGATTTCTGAGAAGAATACATTTAGTTTATCAAAGTTAAAGAATATAACAACTTGTGAATGAAACAGTTAATCTGACGACCACATCAGAAATCTTTAGTCATATCAAAGTGCTTCTTTTTGTCAGCAATGTTGGACAAAAATGGAAGTCGGACAACTGGTAGTCTAGATCATGTACCCCTCTGACCAGTGTCTGGACAAGCCAGTTTACTGTGCTATCTCCCAGATACCCCACTCAAACGAAGTACACTGATTCTGAACTGACCAGTCCTAGTTCTATCCTCTTTATACTGAGTGTAGGCAGGGTAACAAAAAGTACCATCATTTAACCACCTTTGGAAAGATGCATTTTGGGTAAAGACGTCGACCACCCACCATTTTTCTCTATCATGCAAAGAAAATTAAGCTGGCATCCTTAATGCTGTTCATTTTAGTCCGTGACATCTTTGCACTGCTTAAATCTATTTCAATTACACCTTTTCTCAGCTAAGTGCAGTGGTTACGTAGAAGATTTGAAATGCAAATTGATCTCACATTGTAAATTTAACATGCACTTGTAACAAAAACATCTGTCAAATTCTGTGTACAAGATGAGTGCGTAACAGACATGCTATGACACAAGCTCCATCCCACTGCATGGCACATTCACTACCCTCCATGTTTAGAGCACTTGGAATGAAGTGTCACTGTTAGGAGCTTCATTGCCAAGCTTTGAAGTGGATGTGAAAAGGCCTGTTTGATTGGCTCTTACAGTAACATGTCTAAAGCTCCTTACCGTTATATCTGAAAATCGACAGTTTAACTATGTTGGCCAAAGCTTATCAGTAACTGAGACTTGCAAACAAACCACACAAAGAAAACTGACAATGCATGTATGAGAGTCTCACCAGCCTAATGATGTTGGCAAAGTTTTCGGTAGTCTTGAAGACAAACAAAATTGAGGAAATTGGCAATACATGTGTTCATTTGACCAAGCCAAGTGCTGAGTAGCACAGTCAGACAGGATATTCATGATTCCAAAGGTCAGCTCGCTAAACAAAAAGAAGATGACCACTGGCTAAGTATCTACTGTATTTGTTATTTCCGAAGCACTCGCTGATTTTCCAGCAATATGAAGGCAGTCTGTAAACATTCAAGTCTGAACAGACATTCTACCATCTACGCAATTAGGCTATGACGTGTGTTAACAAATCAGAGCCTGACCACCCAATCCTGTTAGTTGCCTCTTACGACAAGCATGGGTTGCTGAAGATCAATTCTAACCCGGATCTTCACGGGTACAAGTTTCTAGAAGCAGTGTCGTCAACATAATGATGATGATGAAGATGATGATGATAGCTATATTTGTTTGTTCACAAGTGGAGACCGCCTCCGTGGTGTAGTGGTTAGAGCGTCTGCCCGAAGAGCGGAAGGTCGCGGGTTCGATCCCCGACCGCGTCATACCAAAAGACGTTAAAATATGGTACTTGTTGGTCACTGCCTGGCGCTCGGCATTAATTGATACAACAAGGACTGGTCAGCTTGGAGTCTGCATAATGTGTCTGAGTGGGGTATTCATGTTTCACTGCGGCATGGTATCTCAGTGGCCTAGCACTATAAAACCAGCTTCAGTCTGGGCTAGTACAAGCAGCCGCACATACACATACACACGCATGCACGTCGTCATATGAGTGAAATATTCTCAAGCACGACGTAAAACCCAATTTCACCTCACCTCACAAGTGGACTGACAATGGTCATCTCACTGACCAGCTTGCTTTAAGGAACATTGTTGCCTGTGCTTCCTTAACTTGGTATCTTATTCACTTGTTTTTCAATGACCTACATTTTATGAACATGACCCCTCTTGTTCTAAATGACCTATCTTTATATCTTAAATGAACCTGCACTTTTTCATAATGACCCCACTTAAAGTGACTCGTTTAGTTCTAAATGACCTCAGTTTGTTTCTTAAATTAACTACCGTTTCAAAACTGGCTATACATTTTAAAACTTGACCACCCTGTTTCATAATGATCAACCCCATTTATTTGACAGCGATCTGATGAAAGGTTTTTTCATCTTTGTCATCTTCAATAGGCACTGCCTCAAGAATCCATATCTGTATCTGACAATATTTTATTTGAAGTAAGAACATTTTCAGGGAATATTTTGAAAAAAGCAAAACCAAAAAACATGCCTGGACCCTAGTTTGACAGAAACAGAAAAATGATGGAAACTCCAAAACAAGGAAGTCGGATAATTTTTCTCGAACCTAATTGACCTACTTCAACCAAAACACAGACAAAACAAAACAAACATTTCAGAGTAAATTAGGCTTAAGTAGATCCAAGTACCCTCATAAAACACCCCCATCCCCCACCCTCACAGACTGTTATATAGCCTGACACCATCCCTCCCCGATCTGCTGTATGTACAGTAAGCGGAGATATGCTTTTCAGGGATACCATGCTTCTCTCGGCCACTGTTTATATTCTGTTACCTTTGTTTTGACAGTTTAACAGAAGTAGGAAGATTTGTGGTGTTTTTTAGGCTGGAACCAACGTCACAATTCTTGGCAAATTATGCTTGAATTTAAACCTGGTGAATCACTGTGTACTCAGACATGAGAATGTGGGTTAGGGCCTTAGAAACACTTATTTGCAGTAAGCTTTTGAAACGCCTCTGGTGAATTTCCTCTTGCGTTTGTGTTGGTCTCTGAGGTCATTAAAGGAGATAAACAAAGACTGCTTTACGTAAACAAAATTTCTCAAGGTTTAATTGTTTTTTAATTGTTATTGTTGCTGCTATGTCTGTCATTTCACAAAAACCATTACATCATTAACACCTGACAAGCATATGTTGGTGATTTCAAGGGCAGTGAGGATTTATCCTAAAACATCAGTAAACAGGTAAAAGTCTTTAATTCAGATTCAAATATAGCAATTCCTGGCACAAGTAAGGCAGATACCCAACCAGACCCCAGACGTCAACTTAATGATAAGTTTTCGTCACATTTATGTCTAAAAGCAATGATTTACCTAATTTAGTAATCAGCCAGTTGCATGTTGTATTAATTCAGTCCTAAACTTGGGGGACTTGGGGACCTGTCTGAATTACAGCCCTAAAAGCATTGTAACTACCAGGTCCCAATCCAACAAAGCATCTTTAGTTCTAAGGCAGCCTTTACAGGCCAACCAAAGAAAACTCTCCCACTGTGCAGAAAAAGGCAGAAAAGCCCACATTAACCGTGGAAATAGCAACATAAACATAATACCTCGTTACTGAAACAGTAAAAACGGCAACAAAAGACTATGAAACTGCAAGATTTTTGTATCAGTGCACTTTGACCTCTACTGCGCATGCGCATAATGATCCGAGCTAAATTCAAATTTCTTAGCAACCTTGAATCGCCTCGCATAGAAAAAGTATTGAATATGTTTAAATAATTGCTGTCAATCATTTCATACAAATGGAAAGTAAACTAAACAAGTGTGCACACAAGTATGATGATGATAAATGCCAAATAACACAAGCTGGAAAATGTCAACATGCGGTCGAGATTTCCTTTTCCATGTGTGCATGCACAAAATCGAAGTTGCAGGCTCTTCATTTTTTTATCCAGTTTTAGCGATATAAAGTTGCCGTTTGTACTGTTTCAGTAGCGAGGTATTATGTTTATGTGGCTATTTCCTCGATTAATGTGGGCTTTTCTGCGTTTTTCTGCACAGTGGGAAAGGTTTCTTTGGTAGGCCTGCTGAACGCCAATACGTATACATTGTCCCACAGCATTTTAGTTCTAAAGCAGCCATTACAATGCTAATAATTAAACATTGACCTGCAACATTTAGTTCTCTGCCTTAGAACTAAAGGTTGCAGGTCAATGTTAAATTATTAGCATTGTAATGGCTGCTTTAGAACTAAAATGCTGTGGTTTCATGTATAATTTAGTTCCATGGCAGAGAGGCCCGTGAAGGTGCGGGTTAGAATATTGGCCTTCAGTAACCCATGCTTGTCTAAGAGGTGACTAATGGGATCAGGTGGTCAGGCTCGCTGTCTTGGTTGACACATGTCATCGGTTCCCAATTGCGCAGATCGATGCTCATGCTGTTGATCACTGGATTGTCTGGTCCAGACTCGATTATTTACAGACCGTTGCCATATAGCTGGAATATTGCTGAGTGCAGCATAAAAACTAAACTCACTCACTCACTCTAAGGCAGAGATAATCAATATGTCAACACTGCCATTCAAGAAACAGTCACAGTTGTGAGAACTCTTTGTGGAATATGACCTTGACGATCATGTAAGTCTAAACCAATGACTAACCTGGATCACTGAAGATCTGGGGCGGTGGGGTAGCCCAGTGGTTAAAGCGTTCGCTTGTCACGCGGAAGACCCGGGATCATTCCCCACATGGGTACAATGTGTGAAGCCATTTCTGGTGTCCCTGTCATGATATTGCTGGAATATTGCTAAAAGCGGCTTAAAACCCACTTACTCACTCACTCACTGAAGATCTATCTAGGCCATGTTTTTAAAAGCACAAGGCATAGAAATCCTGTGGTGACCACTCAAACAAATAAACATAAACATTATTGTGAAGCCTTACTCTATCAACATACAGATTTTTGTTGTTTGAAACAAGACACTGAGAATGACAGAAAATTGGACACAAACATGTACATGTTACAATGACAAGAACTGCATTTGTGTTAAGCAAACGGGGCAACATGTTTACATGCAAAATGACCTTGATATGCTTACAAACATTATCCTGACCTTCAGTTGACTAATGCCTGGGTCTGATTAGACCAAAACAAGATTATTGGATTACCGATTCCGCTTCCATCCTACACAGCCCTATCCCATTAGGACGAACAAACAAAGGGCCCTACTGATTACATGAAGAAGTCAATCAGTTGATTGATACCTAAAAGCATGACTATGGCCGCAATAAATTAATTACGAGATTTTCAAAATGTATTTTCAGAACTATTGCCACGGTACTGTACCCAACAGAATATGTAATGGAAAGTTTAGAAAAAAAAATACAAACACTGTACAACAGTTGACCCAGTTGTTACCATCCGTATTAAAATATTTTAAAACAATAATGATAGGGATATTTATAAAGCGCCAGTGTCCACCCATGAATGCATGCTCATGGCGCTGAGAACCTATGTACAAGGAAAATGAAGAGCAACTGGAAGACGTTAGTGAAGAAAAGGGTCTTAAGATTTTTCTTGAAAGTACAGTAGAACACGGATATAATGAACTCCAAGGGACCAAGAAATTTAGTTCGCTATATCCGATGTTCGTTATTCACATTTGATCGCCATCTTGGATTGTAGAGATGTAGACATTCACAGACATTACCTGTATCATGTTGATAAATATGAAGTTTATTTTTATAATAAAATTGAAATAATACAACTACAACTTAAATAAATTTATTTTTTAATGAAAATGCAAGCTTACATTTATAATGTCCAGATAAACCATGAAAGAAGCAAATACTGTAGCGATTTTTTTTCCATTTGTGACATGTCATGACATGCCCGTGCCTTTTTCCTTTATATTTTCATTTTTATGTAATCAGGATTCCGTTCGTTAACATGACACAACAACAGGAAATACCTCCGTTTTCGAAGCTTCGCATGAATAACATGCGAGGCGAATCGTGTGGTGTCTGGTATCGTTCGACAGCTCTGGAACATCAACAATATCACTCTACCCTCGCCGAGAGTATGTTCACAGTTGTAAAAAGCGATTTTATTGGATAAAGATTGGTTTCTAATGACACTTTTTCGCCACAGTCTGCTATAAGGATCGTGATTGGTCAAATCACACATGTGACCTAAGGCAGCCAATCATACAACGGAAATGGATACCGTCCTCATCAACGAAAACGGTTGTTGAATGGGTTAAACACGATATGTTTGTTTTGTTAATTAATTAATGACCATCAATCAATGTTGATTCACCGCCAACAAGATTGATGTATACTGTACCGCTAAGTGGCTGAGCTGACACTGAGTGAGTTCGCTAATCACGTCGTTAATTGGGTCTTGGGGGTAGTAAATCAGTTCGCTATAGCCGTTAATTCGCTACTCACGAGTTCGTTATTCGCGTATAATTTTAATGATATTATAAAGAACTGTTGACGGGACTTTTAAATTTGTTCGCTATATCCGTTTGTACGCTATATCCGTGTTCGCTATAACCATGTTCTACTGTATCAGTTGTTTCAGAAAGTTTAGAGTTCCATTTTCTGCATAAATATGAATTAAAATCTAAGAATTTTACAAAATATGATCTTGTCATAAGACAAAACATGTAAATATTCAGCTCCTTCATTCTGCTAATTCCAGGGAAAAACTACTATACACATACAAAACTTTATTACAGTTTGAAAGAAAATGGGTAAGCAATGTATATTAGTAGTTTCAATTTGAAACAGCTTGCAACGGTCAAAGCAAGGTGAAAATGGATCACTTTCAGTCAGGTGAGCCAAATATGTATCCAAACAAAACTACGGGAAACACTCAAATCTGACAATTTCCCTATCCCTGTAAACACTAGAACAAATTTACCTCCCTGAATTTACTGGGTGAACTTATCTTGGAAAAACTATCTAATCTAGATTAATTCTGTACTCTAGATTCCAAACTGAGTTTCTGGGACAAAGGAGCAATTAATCACCAGATTAATTAATTGCTTAAGATGCTAATCTCACATGCAGGAATTTAGAGCTGTTCTCATCAATTTAACTGCCATAAACTAATTGCTGTTCACCAAATGGCTTTGTGCTAACTTTGGTAACAACAGTTTACAATGTTGGCCAGTTGTCATGACTTACCAGCTACCTTACCTTAGGATCATTGTTATATTCATTATTTTCATTACCTGAGATTCCTGCCATTGGATATGCTTACATGTGTTAAGAGGAAAGATGTAAATGTAAAGGATTTATTTATATCATTTCAGTTCAGTTCTTACAACCTAAGGCCTTTTTCTTTATTATTTGGTTTACGGATCCACCGACCGAAATGTAGAAAAAAAAATTTTTAAAAATTGTTTTTACAATATTTTTTGCTATTATATGCTGCTGACCTAATAAAGAACAAAGAAAGTAACGTTTTTTTTAGCAAATGATACCTTTCAAATATTCCCTGAAATTATTTTATAGTTTACAAAAGACAATCACACAAATCGTCAGAATTCATAACACCACCATATACTCAAGTGTGCAAATAACATCTCCACATTCCCCTCTCTCGAATTCTAACTAATTTTGTTTAATGTTTTATAAGTTTCTGACTCATGCAAACCAATACTAAGAAGAATGTGACAGATTTAAGAAAACGCACACCGAACCATCATGCTCATGGTCATCAAGTTTTGGTGAGCTATAGATGCTGGTTTGTGTTTGGCATTCCGATCTTTTCATTCCTCATGTTTAGCAAATCAGGACAAACTCACCTGAGAAACAATAACTTATTCATTTGGTTTAATTTGACAAACATTACTCTAATTTTCCAAAAATCCTTCAAATTTGAAGAACTTGTATCTATATCTGTTCCAGATTTAATTTCTTGTGCATCCAGCAGCACATTCAAATTGAAAATTAAGGTTTAACTTAAAACTTGAACAAAAACTATAAACTAAACCAATTCTCCTTATGTCTGGCTACTGAAACTACAGACACTCCTGAAGGCTCAGACATTAGGAATGAAAGAACTGCTATGTAATCACCACATTACTCAAGGCTCACAATCCTTTGAAAATCTGTATTTATCACATCTGCAACAGATCCATTTCATCAAAGATCCCGATCCTTTAACGTCTGCAGAGAATTCCAAATTGTGTAGAGAAAATCATTTAAAGAGCTATTTTTGGATTCATATGATTTGATAAGCATTCATTTGATGGTGAAATTTGATTTGTTTCCAGGGTTTAGGGAACATGAAGGACATGTGACCTTATCAACCATAATCTCCAGCATCTCCTTGGTGACGGCGCCAATCTGGCAACGGTGGCCCGATACTATGACGTGATTCCGCTTAGTAGGGACCACTGATGCCCAATGATGGCACACGATACCACTGCATTAATATATTTTTGTAGATGTTCTTGCCCAGAAAGCAGTATTGCATTCAGTATTTTTTACTGTCTTAACAAAACAGCAATAACTGCTTCTCTTTTTTTGTTTTTACAAATGTCAACGCTATTATCTCCACTCACAGACGTGTGGCTTTGAAGTGTGCCATAGTGCATTCCGAGGTATGCTTTTTGTCATTTTGTGATACAATCAGCAATATTCCAACATAATGATGGTGATCTGTTAACAACCAAGTCTTCACCAGACAAACCAGGGATTGATATCATGAGCATGTTAACATCCTTCAGCTAAGTCTGCAACCACCAAGTTGCTGGGGACCCATGTGTCCTCCTGGAGTCTCCACAGGTACAAATGTTCAGATGCGCCTCATTAACATGTGCCAACCTCAGTACTGGCAATGAAATACCTTACTAGAAATTCTGTTACTTAAGTACGTATGTCCATTTTTTGCCAAGCATTCATCTTGCTGTGTGGAAATATATTTATTACTTTCTGCAAGGACAGAATTTATCAGAATGAGTGAGTTTGGTTTTACGTTGCTATTAGCAATATTCTAGCAATATCACGGCAGGGGACACTAGAAATGGGCTTCACACATTGTACCCATGTGGGGAATCAAACCCGGGTCTTCAGCGTGGCGAGCAAACCACTAGGCTACCCCACAGTCCCTTATCAGCATGAAACAAAATGTAACATCAATCAGTCTCTTAGTCTGTCAAACAAATTTAGTCTGTCATACAGACCCTGAAACAAATACAGACCAAGAAGACCAAGCAAGTCTATAACATGTGGCAAGTCTACATTTCTGTAGTTCCTGAAAATGAAGAAAGTCTCTGGGCTCCAATTTATTACATTTTATTAAAAAAGGAACTTCAAGTCAACTTTGTTTTCCCACCTTCAATCAGCTAAACTCAAAGTCGCCAAACTATCCTTTAACCTTTTGAAACAAATGTTTATTAATTCATCATATTTGGTTCAATGCAGGTAACTAGGTCAATACTTAGGTTTTAGTGTACAGTTTATACTGTATTTCAATGAATGGAAGTTGATTCACAACATTATTATTCTGCCAAATGGTTGTCATCTCTGCTTTTGTCCATTTGAGCTCCTTCTGAATCTGAAGATGGAGAAATACAAAATTATAGGTCTAGCCTAATCAAGACAGCCTCCTTCATGCCTAGAGACCATTTTGCTTTGTATTCAGGGTGCTTACAACACGAACCTGTTTTCACAATCAGCGACAAGACCGACCATGAAACCCATTTCCTGTCTTGAAGTCTGTGGAATGGTGCTGTCACGCACAGACAAGGTCGACCATGACAATGTCACTAACAGAATTCTCAGACAATGGGTGCTGCCTCTGCCATAATACACACACAGGACTTGGAATTGGTTCATAGAAACCAGAGAGAGACAAGAATTTATGATTCCAGCGATTACCAGGAGGAGTAGGTCAAATCATGATCTGAATTCAATATAAACATCTAAATAATAATGCTACTTTTTATTTTTAATTGTAGAAGCACCTTTTTGATTTTGGTTTGAGTTAGTCATGATGTCGGAAAAAACTATTTTATTTACTGAGACTGAAGCGAGTGAGTGAGTTTAGTTTTACGCCGCACTCAGCAATATTCCAGCTATATGGCGGCGGTGTGTAAATAATCAAGTCTGGACCAGACAATCCAGGGATCAACAGCATGAACATCAATCAACGCAATTGGGATACAATGACATGTGTCAACTAGAGGCTGAGTATCATTGGCCTAAGTGGCGAGGCGATTTATCCTGATACTAGTTTAATGAGGTAGAGCGATATATCATGAAATTATTGGCAAGGAACCTGCATGAGACGATTATCATCATGATACAGTGATGGCAATACGATACTTATCCCGATACTTTACAATCCTAAAACAGGACATATATGATAGATAAAATGACTGAATCTTTTTGTTATTCAGCAGAACATGTGTTACATTCACACACACTCAAGTAATAAAGTTTCAGCATTTAATGCTTAAGAAAGTACAATCAAGCATATTCAGTATACCTTGCCTTGCCAATGCTTGCACAGGCAATTTATACAGTAATTTATACCAGAATCACTGCAAAAAACTCATAAGTATGCTTTCTAAATTTTATCTTCTCTTTCTTAACAAAGCTAAGACATCGTTCATAGTTGTTAATAAACGTGTTATTTGTCAAACAACTAAAACATGTTTCAATTACTTAAAGACAAGTCTTTACAGTTCACAGAGTTTGTTCACATGCTTTCACTGATACACTAACTCCTTTGTTCATGTAACAAAGATGGCAGACACAAACAAATTCCTTTTAGGTTCAGTTTGTTTTTAAAATTCAGAAAAATTTCAAAGAGACTCCCTTCCTATTACTTATGCAATACTCCCTACAACTTTAAGTAATATTTAAGTAGTATCGGGATATATCGTCTCTTGTGGCGATACGTCGATGTATCATGGACCCTCACGATATAAATATCCTGATATATTGCCTAAATGTGTTTTGCATCGATGCACTCAGATCGTGTAGCGTGATTGGCGATGCAAACATCGATACTATCGATGAATCGTTACACCACTAGTGTCAACCCAGTCAGCGAGCCTGACCACCTGATCCCGTCAGTCGCCTCTTACGACAAACATGGGTTACTGAAGATCAATTCTGACCCGGATCTTCACGGTCACTGAGACTGAAGTAAAAGTATGAAATATATGTGTAGGTCTTCTTCACATGTAGGTTGTCGAGGAAACAGTCATGGTTATCTGGCTGGTTGATCCTAATAACAGTGAATAAGTGCATTACTGATAATTTCAAACACGATATTGTCAAAACTTAATGTCAACAACATAAAAATAAATTTTTGATTAAGTCTTGATTTAAAATACATGTTTTCTATAACCAGAAAGTGTCAATGCATGACTAAATTTCATATTCAATCTTAGGTTTGTCGACACAGAATTTCTAGTGTTATGTAGTGATTGTAATGACCAAGCATTGGGAAAACGTCATCAACATATATCATGGTTTGTATTATGTACACACCCTTTATACAGCTGTGTGGTTGTTTCTAAAAAGTGTGCAAATTACCATATTCTTTAAGAAGCACTTTACCAAAACCGATTAACTATAGCCCTATTATATTGTTACCTTCAGTCAAAGAGTCTGGCATTCCTTTACTTTTTTTAGTAGTATACAGCATATATCCATAATATCTTGCACAAACATATTTAGAGTAATAGTTAACACAGAAATATATTAGGACATCAATATACACTGGTTTCAAAGTATCAAGGTATGCTATATCTTGATTTAATAATGCTGAACTGATAATTCAGGGTGAGACTAAAAAAACACCAATAATAGCCTATAAACAAAATGTGTGTTTTGAGAAGCATTAAAAGTCACCCTGCAGGAAGTGAAGTAATATTGGACCTTGAAGGGACAAGGAATTGTATCAGGGAAAATATCCCCCCATCCCCCCAAGATACTGTCTGCAAAAAGAAATATCAACAAACAACAACATGGATGCATTTTTTAGACTTATAGTTTTAATTTAAAAAATGAGTGAGTGAGTCTGGTTTTATGCCGCATTTAGCAATATTCCAGCAATATTACGGCAGGGGACACCAGAAATGGCTTCACACATTGTACCCATGTGGGGAATTGAACCCAGGTCTTCAGCGTGACAAGTGAACGCTTTAACCACTAGGCTACCCCACCGCCCCTAATTTAAAAAAGAATTTACAGGTTATAATTTAATAAGTATCTGGTTTTGAAGCTGAGGTTAAAATAGAAAGAAAAGTGTTAATTCAGCTGTCACTTGTCAGGCAAAGTGATCAGTCAAGATGCTTATAACCATAGTATTATGTGTATATAGAGCATGGAACAGTCATCTTCAGTCACTCACCTCGGCAGCATCCAAATATATACAAGATCTCGACCATGTTATGTATTATTATTAGACACATTTCTATTTTCCATTTACGTCATGGAATAGTAAAAATAAATTAACAACATGTTCATAATTTGGTAAATATAAATTTCAGGTATTCAAAAAAATGTGCTTCATTACTTCTCACTTATTTAGGTTTTACAAATGCTTGGATTCAGTCCAATTTTAAAATTTTATGAAACCATTGGGTTTGAGATAAAATCACTACCTTCTGATAAAACCAGATGTTTCTGAGATTTCAGGTTGTTATATTCTCAAGCATGATGAATGTTCGTCAGTGTTGCTAGGCATTGCTAGCTTCACTGGCAATATACTTGCGTACTTTCATGCAGTACTTATGAGCAGATCAAATCAATGTTAGCCTTGTAATTCCATACTGAAAGCTACACCCGACAGCTAATATTGATTGCTGGATGTAAATGTCATCAAGTTGAAAAAATGCAGAATTTGAATTTATACATTGAAACCATAACAGGGCATTAAATAATAATTATGTTTCTGTTGTATGCTATTTTGAGGATAACAAGAATTATTTATTGTATATTTATGCTACAATGATAACTGTGAATCACTGACACATTTGTTTTAGTCACTATTTAATGGCACAAAGGCAAATAAACAATCCAATTTAATACTTCTGTGCAAAAACAATCTGTTGGTGAACTGAGATGGGGTAAATGACGTCACTTTCAAAGTGAGTGAGTGAGTGAGTGAGTGTGTGGGTGGTTGAGTGAGTGGGTGGTTGAGTGGTTGAGTGGTTGAGTGAGTGAGTGAGTGAGTGAGTGAGTGAGTTTAGTTTTATGCTGCTTTTATAAATATTCCAGCAATATCACAGCTGGGGACACCAGAAATGGACTTCACTTATTGTACACATGTGGGGAATCGAACCCAGGTCTTTGGAATGACGAGCAAACACTTCAACCACAAGGCTACTCCACCGCCCCAGTCTATAATTAGAATTGGTCCAGTATATACAGGGATGCAATGTAAGAAGCACATATGGTAACTAAGAAGAGCAACCTCTGACCACTTACATTCTGCATGGCACAGCTAAACATACTAGGCTATAGGATTACTTGTTGGCTTGTTTGTTTTGTGTTTTTAAAGTCTCACTCAGCAATATTCCAGCTATATGGTAGTGATCTGTAAACAATCGAGTCTGGACCAGACAATCCTGTGATCAACAGCATGAGCATCAATCTACACAACTGGGATACGATGACATGTGTCAACCAAGTCCAATAATTAATATAAATGGTCGAGGTGTCTTCAGGACGCTCTTGTAAATAAAAAACAAATTTTCATTTCACATTCATAAGCAATCTCTGATTAAAGCAGAGATGATGATATAATTCCGATTTTATCTAGACTGACATTTAGTTATCATATTCAAGAATGTACAAAATATATATGACAACAAGACAAATCCAATTGGGGCCAAGAACAATTTTCCTAAAGCAGAACAAACCTGGACTTGTCAAACCATTTTAGACTTGACTCTTTCTATTATACATCTAGTGAGTGAGTGAGTGAGTTTAGTTTTATGCCGCACTCAGCAATATTCCAGCTATATGGCGGCGGTATGTAAATAATCAAGTCTGGACCAGACAATCCTGTGATCAACAGCAACAGCATTAATCTACGTAATTGAAGGAAGAAGGAAGGAGTGAAGAAAGGAGTGAATGAGGAAGTAGAGTGAGTGAATAAAGATGTGATGGAAGAAATAGTGACTGAAGGAGAAAATGAAGGAATAAGCATACTGAGTGAAGAAGTCAGTTACGGTTGGCATTATTCCAGCTACATCCTTGAATAGACCATGAGTGAGTGAGTGAGTGAGGTTTAATGTTCCAGTTAACCCTTTCCTGTTACATCCCAGCATCACAGTTAAACATTGGAAGAAAACCTGAAGCATCCTCCCATTATGTTCTTGGAGTGAATGAGTGAGTGGCGGCGGTATGTAAATAATCAAGTCTGGACCAGACAATCCTGTGATCAACAGCAACAGCATCAATCTATGCAATTAGGAACCAGTGACATGTGTCAACCACACTCGATCCCGTTAGTTGCCTCTTACGACAGGCATAGGTTACTGAAGATCAATATTCTAACACGGCCCTTCATGGGTCACAAGTAAACTGGACACATGGACAGTCATGGACATAGCAATATAATAAATGGACGGGGATGGACACAATATACTAAACAGTGTGCGAAATAGCCACTGGCCCGCTAGCCCATGGCTAGTAAAAATCCAGTCAGGCTAGTAAAATCTCCACAGTCACTGGCCTGACTGGCTAGTGTATTTTCATGGGGTCATTTTGTCAATATATCACTCTCTTTGACTTGTTAAGTTATAATACTCTTTTAAATCATGCAAGATTATGGCCTGATAATATATATTCGTCATATTAGCAGCTTAATGATGAAACCTGTTTCTACATTCACATTTCGGGCTAGTGAATTATTTTGTGGGCTAGTAACTTTCAAGCATAGCTAGCCCGACTGGCTAGAAAAATTTGGAACCTATTCCGCACACTGATACTAAACAAGACCTTATCCCAATTATCATTGTTTTTATAACTTCTTTTTGATCTGTCCTCATTGATTGATTGTATATACATGTACATCTCTGGCTTCCTGTAAATCTGGTATATATAATATGTTTTCTACACCTGTCTTTAATCACCTGAAGAAGGGGCAAGAAGTAGCCCAGAAACGTTGTGTTATACAATAAAGAAGAAGTTGCCATCCATATACTCGTCTTATGCTAAATATGAAGTTGAAAAAACAATTACTTTCTTCAATGAAAAGTTTTAGACTAGTCTGTCTCACAATTCCGCAACCACAATATTTTACCATTACTAGCCAAGCCTTAAATGAAGCAAGTCTAGATTTCTGCATCTGAATCTCCCTCAATGGCGCTCCTTTTCAATTCAAATGGGATTATTTGTTACTGAAACTTATACATATTCAGAGGATAAGCATTGGTCTAGTTTTAGATTTGCACTCTTTGATTTCAAAAGGTCCCCCTAAACATCCAGAGAGTGTCCTGAACCCCGTTTCACAAAGCGATCGTAGCGCTACGACTGTCGTAAGTCTATGTTAAAGTATGGGGTTACGATCACCCTAGCGCTACGATCGCTATGTGGAACGGGGCCCAGACCCACAGCAGTCATGAACTACAGGTATTTTCCTTGGTCTGCTTCAACATGTATAAGAAGCGGTGGGGTAGCCTAGTGGCTAAAGTGTTGGCTCATAACGCCGAAGACCCAGGTTGGATTCCTCACATGGGTACAATGTGTGAAGCCCACTTCTGGTGTCCCCCGCCGTGATATGCTGCTGGAATATTGCTATAAGTGGCGTTAAACCAAACTATCTCACTTGAACATATATAAACAGTGTCCATAACTCCAATAAAATGTGTCTTGTATGTTGGTGTGGTAAGTGAGGTGAGGTGAGGTGAAATTGGGTTTTTACGTCGTGCTTGAGAATATTTCGCTCATATGACGACGTGCATGCGTGTGTATGTGTAGTGCGCTGCTTGTACTAGCCCAGACTTAAACTGGTTTTATAGTGCTAGCCCACTGAGATACCATGCCGCAGTGAAGCATGAATACCCCACTCAGACACATTATACTGACTCGAGCTGACCAGTCCTTGATGTACCCATTAATGCCGAGAGCCAGGCAGGGACCAACAAGTACCATATTTTAACGTCTTTTGGTATGACGCGGTCGGGGATCGAACCCGTGACCTTCCGCTCTCCGGGTGGACGTTCTAACCACTACACCACGGAGGCGGTCTGGTGTGGTAAGTGGAGCTGTGATGAGAGGAGAGCTTATTACATCTATTATGGTAATCCATCTGTAACATGACTGGGAAGTGAGGTTTCTGGAGACTACCCTCACCCCATATGCTCTATGTATGGGACTATTCTGATATATTGGACATCAGTGTCGCGGCGGGAACTCTCCAGCTAGGGTTTCTTGACTCTCAGTTTATTATTCATGTGATATGGATCTATTACCTACAGCTTTCTAATTTATCATACTTCCAAAATAAATGCTTAACTTGATTAATACGAGACAGCATCCTAAACTGACACGGATGTAATTACAGCGTCTGATGAAGACTGGACACGGTCATCTGAGGAGACGGATGTGTCCTACAATATAGATCATGAGAAGCCATTGCAGGAGGACTGTAGATCTGTGTGGTCCAGTGCATTATGAGGGGGCGAGTGAGTGAAGAAGTGACTGAAGGGAGAAGTGGAGTGGGTGAATAAAGATGTGATGGACGAGAAGTAGAGCGAGTAAAAAGAAGAAAATGAAGGAGTGCATAAAGAAGTGGAGTAAGTGAAGGAGTGAGCTAAGGAGGAAGTGAAGGAGTGAGCTAAGGAGGAAGTGAAGGAGTGAGCTAAGGAGGAAGTGAAGGAGTGAGCTAAGGAGGAAGTGAAGAAGGAGTGAGGGAAGGAGGAAGGAAGGAGTGAGGAGGAGGAAGGAGGAAGGAAAAGGAGGAGTGAGGGAAGGAGGAAGTGGAAGGAGTGAGCTAAGGAGGAAGTGAAGGAGTGAGCTAAGGAGGAAGTGAAGGAGTGAGCGAAGGAGGAAGTGAAGGAGTGAGCTAAGGAGGAAGTGAAGGAGTGAGCTAAGGAGGAAGTGAAGGAGTGAGCTAAGGAGGAAGTGAAGGAGTGAGCTAAGGAGGAAGTGAAGGAGTGAGCTAAGGAGGAAGTGAAGGAGTGAGGGAAGGAGCTAAGAGAGGAGTGGAAGTGGAGTGAGCTAAGGAAGAAGTGAAATGAGTGAAGGGGAAGGAGAGGAAGGAAGGAGGAAGTGAAGGAGTGAGCTAAGGAGGAAGTGAAAGAGTGAAATGAGTGAGGGAAGGAGAGGTGGTGGAAGTGGAGTGAGCTAAGGAGGAAGTGAAAGAGTGAAATGAGTGAGGGAAGGAGGGAAGGTGGAAGTGGAGTGAGCTAAGGAGGAAGTGAAAGAGTGAAATGAGTGAGGGAAGGAGGGAAGGTGGAAGTGGAGTGAGCTAAGGAGGAAGTGAAAGAGTGAAATGAGTGAGGGAAGGAGAGGGGAAAGTGGAGTGAGCTAAGGAGGTAGTGAAGGAATGAAGGAAGAAGTGAAGGAGTGAAGGAAGGAGTGAATGAGGAAGTAGAGTGAGTGAATAAAGATGTGATGGAAGAAATAGTGACTGAAGGAGAGAATGAAGGAGTAAGCATACTGAGTGAAGAAGTGAGTTACGGTTAGCATTATTCCAGCTACATCCTTGAATAGGCCATGAGTGAGTGAGTGAGTGAGGTTTAATGTTCCAGTTAACACTTTCCTGTTACATCCCAGCATCACAGTTAAACATTGGAAGAAAACCTGAAGCATCCTCCCATTATGTTCTTGGAGTGAGTGAGTGAGTTTAGTTTTACGCCGCACTCAGCAATATTCCAGCTATATGGTGGCGGTCTGAAAATAATCGAGTTTGGGCCAGACAATCCAGTGATCAACAGCATGAGCATCGATCTGCGCAATTGGGAACCGATGACATGTGTCAACCAAGTCAGAGAACCTGACCACCCGATCCCGTTAGTCACCCCTTACGACAAGCATGGGTTACTGACCACCCAATCCTGTTAGTCACCCCTTACGACAAGCATGAGTTACTGACCACCCGATCCCGTTAGTCACCTCTTACGACAAGCATGAGTTACTGAAGATTAATATTCTAACCCGGACCTTCACGGGTATATGTTTATAAAGTTATTTTTCCATTTTTTCACAAAACATATTCTCATAATATGTCAAAAGTATAATATGTAAATGAAATGACATATTCAATTATCCTTCTTCAAAGTTGAGCAGTATTCTTTTGGAAGAGGTCCAGGGAGTTTAAATTTTTATAGGGATATTTTGTAACTTTCAATAGATACACAGAACCGATTCTTACAATATATCAGCAATATATTTAAATTGTAACATATGTAATTATCAATATCAAAGGTTCAGTAGCACATTACAGCAGGGGGTATTTGGTGTTGGATTAGTGGATGGTCATTTTTTCAGTTACTTAGAAATGTGTGAAAAATGTCTGTGAGAAAAGGAGTCAAGCATTCATATTTTTTCACAAGACATAGTTGAGAACATACATTATTAACTTGGTTGACACATGTCATTGTATCCTAGTTGCGTATATCAATGCTCATGATGTTGATCACTGGATTGTCTGGTCCAGACTGGATTATTTACAGACCGCCACCATATAGCTGGAATATTGCTGATTGCGGCGTAAAACTAAACTTACTCACTCACTCACTGAAAAATAACTGATCAGCTTTGAACGTATCCTACATTTACAAAACCTCTCTAACATATCTTTAAAATATGGACGGACATTGTAAAGTTGAGCTCAATATACACTGCAATGGCCTCCTGTATATTCAGAACCAGCAGGTTTTGGGATCATGAATACTTTTGGGGATATACATTTTGTAGTGAAAACTGAGTTCCTTTAAATAAGCACAGCATAATGCCTCACTCCAAGGTTTCATGCCCAGGATATTTAACCAGACATCGAAGGACTTATTCTGACCAGAATCTCCAGAGGAACTCTTTGAGTGATGGCTGACACATTTCCTACCACAATGGCAGGAACAACATTGTAATGTAGAACTCAGATACATGGCAATGGCCTAGCTATATACATATTTAACAAGACATTGAACCAGAAAACTCATTCTGCCAAGAATTCCCACAGGAACCTTTTCAGCAATGGCTCACATATTCCCTATCACAATGCCCAAGAAGAACAAAATAAATGGCTCCTCGCAGATTAAGACTAATCGACCATCAAGGATCAGGCTTAATTGCTGCCATCTGCAGACCCTCCGATCAGCATCCATGGGTGTGAGTGATTGTCTGTCTGTTCCACAGATCCTGATAGTCTGCAGAACTAAGATGCTTCACCCTAATTCAGGTCAGAAACCAGGTCAGTGTGCTGGCTGCTGCAGTTGATTGTGACCGTCTAATTGTCATATGTACAAAGATCAGGGCAGACGGGACAGGTCAATGGCCCTGTATGACACCCAGGAGCCTGTGCCATGCTTCTGGGAGCTGTTCAACACCTCAATGACCTGAAGCAATGGCCTGATATCACTTAAATCAAGTGTATCACCTCATTTAGGAAGACTTACGGACATTGGCATAAGTGCTTGGGAGGAAGTTATGGTGCAAATGTTTCCAATATGATGAATACATTTTATAACAGTCTTGATTTCAATCCATTTATTCAGTCTTCATGTAACTTGGTAGGATATCAGACTACATTTCATGATTTAAAGAGATCAGGTCCACCCTAGCTCACTCATTTAACTAAAACACTTCTGAAAGCTGTGTAGCTTCCACTCACTCCCGTCAGTTTCTCAACACATTAAGAACCATTTGCCTGACATTTGTTCCACAAATATTTCCTAAACATTAGAGGAAAACATTAGCTTTTCCAAAAATACTCATTCAATCTTTAAAACAAGTAGGCTTCCCTGTGCTAAAAACCTCAACATTTCATAAATCTGAAGGAATGACTGGAACATTAAACAGAACCAATTCTGCATTCCAGAATCCAAAATAAGAACACTTTACACTCGTCCAGAAGAGATATATGTATGTCTGTTGTATCTTAAGCATTCTCCACATACGTCTGTCAGATATTATGGAACAGTGACCACATGCATTCCTTTAAACGTCTTCTTAAAAATATTATATAACCTGATAATGTTGAATCAGAAGGACTACTTTAAGTATGCGACCCAGTAACCTTCTCAAGGTCATACTGATATAATTTCTTGGCCAAGACCATCATGCAACAGGTCCATCTCTACAGACGTCACCTGACAATTTGTCAGTTCCCATGATCAATCTACCGGCACAGTTCCGGCTGCAATTTCCTCAATACTCATGGCATGGCTCCTTGCGGAAACAATAAAACAAACGGTGCTGATCACTTGGCTAACTGACTCCAAGAGGAGAGTTCTCTGGGGAAAGTGAACATTGAACAAAGCCCAAACTGGGTCAGGACATGCCTTCCATTAACCCTCCGTTTCAACTTTTCCAAAGCCAGAATCTGGTAACACGCAACGGAGAACATTTTCTTTTTGTGTCGAAGGATTATCAATAATTGTGGAGTTTTTATCCCAATTTCGGCACTTGATACCTCAATAGAATTCAATTAGATCTCTTATCCTTGCTAAAAGTACATCAGTCAATGACATTGAAAGGTTGCTTTTAGTTGCGGCTGATGAAGCTTGATTATTGGAGAGTGCTGGAGCACTGCAGATATTCTAACATGTACAGTCTAAACATAATACCAAAGGAATTAAGTGTGTTTGAAGTTCTTTTTCACTGAAAAATTAAGAAATGGTTTTACAAATAATTTGACAGAAAAAGTATACTCAATCTAACATTAAAACCAGAATTAGCTTATTGACAAGTTTCAAAAAATTGTATTTCTGTAAACAAATCAAGATTAATTACATTCAGTTTACCTAAACTCTATCTGAATGAACTATTTTGAGGCATTAAAACTATATTCAAGTTTCTAGAGTGAGTGAGTTTAGTTTTACGCTGCACTGAGCAATATTCCAGCTATATCGCGGTGGTCTGTAAATAATCGAGACTGGACCAGACAATCCTGTGATCAACAACATGAGCATAGATCTACATAACTGGGATACAATGACATGTGTCAACCAAGTCAGAGAGCCTGACCACCCGAGCATGGGTTGCTGAAGATCACTTCTAACCAAGATCTTCATGGGTACAAGTTTCTAAAAGCAGTGTCCTCAACATAATGATGACGACGAAGATGATGATGATCATGATGATGATGATTAAAAAGATTAAAAGAAACATGACTATCTCATGCTACTAGGTACCCATTCACTGCTGGGTAAACGGAGGCATATTTGAACAAAATCCTTCGTAAAAGGAGACACAATTATGATGGCACCTGATCATTAAATTTCCCATCACAGGGATCGAATAACTGTAGTACATAAATAATTGAAACGACATACCTTTCCTGGAAAATACCGTTCCATGTCTCCAGTTACATTGGCGTTTTGTTGTGTTGTTTTCTGGTGCTTATAGTGAACTCTTCATAATAACACAATTACCAGTAAAGTACTGGACCTCCGTTAATAACAGAGACAATGCGTCTCCTTGACGTCTCATAACTACACATTGACATTTCATTATCAACTCAAATGTGGTGTGGTTCAGTAGTCTCCAATAGTACTTTTCCACTCAGTCAAGCATCATCTTGTTTATAGGACTTTCCATGGCCTTAAAGTGCAAGCCTAAAACATTATTGTGATGATGATTATGACAGAGGAAATGGCAAATAAAACCTATCACTTGAGTCTTTTAAGTGTAATAATTACAAGGAAAAAAGATATTTTGGTAGAGTAGTTGTCATACCACATTTTAATTTCTTATGCTACTCAATTTTTTATGAGGATATTTTTCCCAGTGATACACAAAGGAAGTGAGTGAATATGGTTTAACGCCGTTTTTAGCAATATTCCAGCAATATCATGATGGGGGACACCAAAAATGGGCTTCACACATTGTACCCATGTGGGGAATCAAACCTGTGTCTTCGGTGTGACAAGTGAATGCTTTAACCACTAGGCTACCCCACCACCCTTATACACAAAAGAGATTTTCATACATGAAATGTATATATAGAATACCCAACATACCATATATATCATATATTTTCTTAATTGTCTGACGTCGTGAAGTGCCGTCAACGGCGACATTGTATATAAAAAGTCCAGTCAGCATTAACATGGTTTCGGTAGGGTTTCATGAAAGTAATTACTGAAATCTGTCGTTTCAGCGACAGTCACCATGTTACTGCTCTCTCAAAGAAATAACAGATGACACATTCTACGTTCAGCGAACACGCAAATTTATTTTTGGGTATCAGCGCAGTGTTTATAACTGGCCAATCAACAAGATCAGACCTTGTCCAGGATCAGTTCAGAAAGGACAGCTGAGTCTATTCAGAAGATTAATTGAATAACCTTCCTATCGCCTTGACTACAGAAGTTATAAAGTGACATGAATTAATTTGCCTTCAACCAATCACATGTACATATTCAGAATTACCCGGAGCAGATTTACAATGAGATATCACTGACAAAATTTGTCACCGACTTTGGATATGTCACCGTGGTTACTACTTGGTACAAGTGTTACAAGAAACACAATTACCTTGGGTACTCTTTGCACTAAGGTGTGATTTTATTACGCCACTGACAATAGCTCATGTTGGTCTGGCCTTACTGTACTCATCTCTCACTGTAACGGTTTGGACAGGGAACGTTGTCGGTCAGCCAGTAGCTGTGACATTTAAAATGGTATTTCTTGTAACCCTATGCTCATCAATCATGGGTTAAAACAAGGGTCTGCTTGGAATCAGTATTTTTGGTCTGAGGCTGTAGGCTAGAACTGTAAAAGTGGCATGTCAAATGCATGCTCACACTCTCTCACACACACACACTCTCTGTCACACACACACACACACACACACACACACACACACACACACACACACACACCCACACATCCTCACACACAATCATACTCACTTTTTCTCTCACACACAATATCTCTCTCTCTCACACACACACACACACACACACACACACACACACACACACACTCACAAACACAATTACAAACACAAACACAATCACAGACATCGTTATATAGGTTCAATAATCTTGACCAAAATCGGACCATCAGACTGAATTTTCTAGCAATTGTCTTTAGTCATAAGTGAGTTTGTTATCCTAGAGGGACACTGATTTAGAACAATTTGAAAATGTTAGGATTGAAAGAAAAGGTACTTCTTTATATATTTGCCCTTATAATCCCAGCACATTTGATTTATTTTCATATTTACAAAAATCTTTGCAACTTCATAAAAAAAGTTCACGATTTGGTTAATTAACAAAATGACTGCAATATCTAGACATTTTATAGATTTTCTAGTGAGTCATATCTGATGGGCACCACCGTTCTTATTGTTTCATTGTTTATGAAATTCTGCCAAGGTGTACAGGTGCCCAGTTCCGTGTCCATCAAGGTCAAGGGAGCACCTGGCAGCTAGTTAGATTGTTGGCATGAAACATAAATCGCTCTGGATCAGTGCCCTTTAAGCTTCTTCGAAAAAGAAGTGCCTTATCTTGGGCTCTAGATTTTCTAAGCCTCTTAGCTCTAAGAGAAGTGCCATACATTAACATTAACATTATCTTGGCTAAGAGAGAGCTTGAAAATCTAGGCTCAGCTCAAAGTAAAGGTCACATTTACTCACTCACTCACTCACTCATTCATAGGAATCACAGTGTTTTTACTTGATAGCTCTGTCACTTGCTCCAGTCTCTTGATATCTCTTCTCACTCACTCACTCATTCAATACTCACTGTATTTACATGACATCTTTTCACGCCTCACTCACTCTACTGACACTGTTTTTACATGATATCCTTTACTTGATATCTTCACTCACTCAAGTCTTATTGTTTTACTTTATATCTCATCTCACTCACTCGAGTCTCCCTGTTTTACAAAACATCCTCACTCACCTCCTACTTGATATCTTCACTCACTCAAGTCTTATTGTTTTACTTTATATCTCATCTCACTCACTCGAGTCTCCCTGTTTTACAAAACATCCTCACTCACCTCCTACTTGATATCTTCACTCACTCAAGTCTTATTGTTTTACTTTATATCTCATCTCACTCACTCGAGTCTCCCTGTTTTACAAAACATCCTCACTCACCTCCTACTTGATATCTTCACTCAAGTCTTATTGTTTTACTTCATCTCATTACTCACTCACTCACCCATCCACTCAACTCACTCACTCGCTCCACTCCACCCACCCACCCACTCACTCAACTCACTCACCCACTCACCCACCCTCTCACTCCCCTGTGAAGACACTACATATCTGGGTTCCTGTTCTTATTTTTTCTCACTCACTCACTCCTCCACCCACCCACCTCCTCACTCACTCACTCCTGTGAAGACACTACATATCTGGGTTCCTGTTCTTATTTTTCTCACTCCCTCACTCACTCCACCCACCCACCCTCTCACTCACTCACTCCTGTGAAGACTCTACATATCTGGGTTCCAGTTCTTATTTTTCTCATTTTTCAAAATGTCAGACACAATGATGACATATCCAAAAATTAAATTAAATAACATAAAAACACGAATACAGTAGTTTTCACCAGTGTTTCACAAGTTTACTCCATTTTCCTTCCAGTGCATTAAAGCCACAATAAGAGAACATAATAAACATCATGTCCTGGGGACTTCATTAATCACATTAACTATTTAGTTTCAATCCTATCTACATCTGAGAACCAAATTGTCCTTGAAGTAATGGTGTCCTGTCTCATATTTCTAGATAAATGGCTGTTCCAGACAACAATTGCTTCATCATCTCATTCCATGAGTCTTGATGCTACACACATATATATTCACTGGCCATCAGTGCCTGGCACATGTTCCGGTGCACCGGTGTCAACCACTTGTATCCACATGCACACAGCCATCTTATCGCTACGACAATCGTAACCTATGTATAAGCATGGGAGTTACGATTACCTTAATGCAAAGATCGCTTTGTGCAAGTGGACCCCGGTCTTGGACTTTTACTTTTAAAAAGCAAATATCTTTTTTGAAAATGTAAAGTAATTTGAGTGAGTGAGTGAGATTTATGAGTGCTTTTAGCAATATTCAATCAATATCACGGCGGGGACACAAGAAATAGGAATTACATATTGTGCCCATGTGGGGAATCGAACCCAGGTCTTCGGTATGACGAGTGAACACTTTAACCACTAGGCTACCCTGCTGCCCTATACAACAGTAGTTATTGAGCTGAGATACCAATATCATGGACTTGGAATCCTGAATTCTGTATTAGCATGTCAGGTCTCTTTATGAGTAAAGCTGGTGCACAATAATTGAAATTCTGTCAAATAGTCAAAGCACCAGTTCTCAGTTTGGTCACTTATCTGAAAAAAAATGGTAATTTTGGAGACAAACACACATCCCTGTCAACTGAATTAAGGTCAAACTTCTCACCATGGAAACAGATTTTTTTTTTACAAATTTTAATAATCATTAACTAGCAAAAGGCACCAGCTGATATCCTGGTCTTTGTGTCTTCCAGGTTTCATGTCAGAATATCCAATAACTTCAGAAATATCACCTGAACAGTTACAGTTAGAGACAGACAGATGCCTGGACAGACAAGCTATATTGCATGCCAGGCAATAAAAGAAGCTAACCTCCATCATAACTAGCGTAACAAAATAATAGCTTCGTCACTCCATCCTACCATCACAAATTCAGCTCATTCAGGCTTGGTTTCACAGAAAATTACAAATTTGAAATCTAAAAAATGTTTCTTAAGTCCAAGCCATGAATATATCCAGCAGGTGACATCATGGTCTACATATCTCAGTGAAGGCCCTTTCTGGTGTCCCCGCCATGATATTGCTGGAATATTGCTAAAAGGTGGAGTAAAACTAAACTCACTCACACTACGTATCTCAATGAAGCTTCAGGTCTTAATTCTCTTTAGTTTCTCAGAACACCCTGAGCTAGAGACAAAAAGGTTGCGACAAAAGCTCAAGCGACTGTGTCAGGTGAGCCAAAAGTTAACATACAACAGTCAAGCCATACACCATGCAGGAAACTCCAAGGACCAACGACAAAAAGACCTAAATATGCCGAGATCTGATCCACAACGAAAACTATTTTGGCTCTGTGACTTCACATCAACTTCAAAATAGACCCATGAAACTAACACAGTAGGCTATCCAAATAATTTCTTCTGTAATGCTGATCTTGTCTTACACACCCATATCTTCATGTAGACAAAGGACTGATTGATTGCCCAGTGTCGTACTGAGTTGGTGTACGTGCTTCCAGACCTGTATCCTTAGTACAGGCAGCAGCAGCGACAAGGATGTAAGTGTTTCCAGCAATGTCTTTATCTACAAGTCAGACTGTGGGGCCCAACATAAGAACCCAGGAACCAATATAGATTCCTGATCTGTACTATTTGAGGGGGGTGTCAGGGTGGCGGTGTGTGTGTGCATGCGTGTGTGCGTGCGTGCGTGAGGCAATGAGAGACTTCCACAGACACAATGTAAGAATTTGGCAAGCAGCCTCCATTATACACTAAGGCTTTGTCTCTAAATATATATAATTTTGATTGTAACAAATACACCGAAGTAAATTGAAAGGGAGCCTCAGGGAGACCTGAACCTGGAGAAATCTAGACTTGCTTCATATAGGGCTTTAGCATTGCAGGGAAGGCCAGGCTGTAGGGAAAATAATATGGTTCCCAGGCGGTGAGACAGACTCCCTCCATTACCATGATGGCATGTTAAGATTGTGTCGTTAAGATTCTCTACTAGACTTGCACAAGTCTCTAAGGTAATAATGAACAGTTTCAATGATAATTTCTAAAAAATATGAATAAAATAAAAATATTGTCCTTCTAACTGACTGCAGTCCATATTCTCAACTAATCTGGATTGGTTCTTTAATTAAAAGCAACATTCTGGATTTGCGGATAGATGTACTGAATGGGCCTATTGATCACATTAGGCAAGGCATATAAGTGCACAAAAGGAGAATAGATTCACGATACAGCCATGGGCTTAGCTTAGCATTCAATTCAGTACAGTGCCCTCAGAGCAAGGTTAGGTTTGGATGTCATAACATTGTAGATATGATGTTGTACTTTGAGATTGTGTGCTTTTGACATTGTAGATATCACTGAGTTTTCGTACATACATTGTAGATATCACTGAGTTTCGTACATAACGTACATTTGAGATTTTGAACATCAAGTGAATCCATTGTGCTAATGTCACTGAGATTTTGTGTATCAGTGAATGATAGTCAATGGTTTTCTTCTTTTCACTCACTGAATAACTATTTTTCACAAAAAGAACATGGTCAGTTGACATGGTGAATATTCATTCCTCATTTAAGTCAGCAGAAACATGGAGCAAGGAAATGTTACATCATATACAAGCTGTCATTTTAGGAAACACCTCTCATACACCTTGGTTGTGCTAACTGACAAAAGTCTTCTCTTGCACTTCACCTGTTTGATAATCTGTGTACCCGTGAAGATCCGGGTTAGAATATTGATCTTCAGTAACCCATGCTTGTGGTCAGAGGCGACTAATGGGATCGGGTGGTCAACCTCTCTGACTTGGTTGACACATGTCATCGGTTCCCAATTGTGTAGATCGATGCTCATGCTGTTGATCACTGGATTATCTGGTCCAGACTGGATTATTTTCAGACCGCCGCCATAGAGCTGGAATATTGTTGAGTGCGGCGTAAAACTTAACTCACTCACTTTAATAATCTGCAGACCTGCTTGATGTTTTATTAGAAAACACTTCCCCTTGCTGACAGAATGATGAAGATCTTTACGATATTATCACAATAAATCTCTGACAGAAACACTCATATGCTGTGATAGATTTCTCCGACTGCCCCAGTGTGGCTGAACCCCTGTAATATTCAGTTTTCCTAAACCGACCCAGCATTCATTTTCCCATTACTGTCATAGACAATTACCGTACAACCGTCTCAACATGGGTCTTGGAAGCTGTTAGGATCTCTACTGAAATGACTTTCAGGGATAATGTCTGAGGCATGTAGTTGATTGTGGTGTGACGATACACATGATGAGGGGTAAACGGGGAGTGAAATAGGGTTTAAATTATATGTGCATGTGTATGTGTTGGTGTATGCATGCATGTATGCATATATGAGGTTGTCAAGCGTGCATGCATGCTAGCGTGCGAGCGAGTGAATTTAGATTTACGCCGCACTCAGCAATATTCTAGCTATATGGTGGCGGTCTGTAAATAATCGAGTCTGGATCAACAGCATGAGCATCAATCTACGCATTTGGGATACGATGACATGTGTCAACCAAGTCTGCGAGCCTGGCCACTCGATCCTGTTAGATGCCTCTTACAACAAGCATGGGTTACTGAAGATCAATTCTAACCCGTGCATGATAGAACTGTTTGTACAATGAATTCATCTCTGAGACACACCCCTTAAACAAATTCAGATGAAAGTTCCATACATCAGACTCCGGGCAAGAGTCCAAGCACTATATTAAATGTAAAACAATGCCAAAAAATTAACAAATCAGTTGACTCAAACCATACCAAATGTCATTCCATTCTGGACAAAAATGAATTTTAATAAAATGTAAATATGGTTCAAGTACTGGCCATGTTTAAAATTATATTTGAACCTCTTTCATGAATTATGGCATGACATCATTGGTGGAGACAAGCATGTGATGACTCAGCTTCAAAGGTCCAGTGGTTTCTGAGCAGGAACCCATGAAGATCGGGTTAGAATTGATCTTCAGTAACCCGTGCTTGTCGCAAGAGGTGACAAACAGGATTGGGTGGTCAGGCTCGCTGTCTTAGTTGACAACGTCATCGGTTCCCAATTCTGTAAATCGATGGTCATGCTGTTGATCATTAGATTGTCTGGCCCAGACTCAATTATTTACAGATCGCCGCCATATAGCTGTAATATTGCTGAGTGTGGGTTTAAACGAAAAATATACTAACAAATCTGAGCAGGAAATTTTCATGATGGATGACACAGGATAGACAACAGACACACAAGCCATGACAGGAACATACTTGACCTTCATCAGTTCTGAATGAAATGATGTATGTGTTCAGATGGACAAATGGACTGTATCAACAACATCACATCAACATGGCCAGCATCAAACCATAATACAAAATCTTAACACAAGTGTTCCTCTTGACCTTCATTAAGTCAACAAACATGCAGCAAAATTCCATGAAGAAACATGAACAGCTTTCAAGAGTCCACAAAATAAACGTCTCTTCTGTTCCAGACACAAAGACCCCTTTCATTTTTATCTAAGACGGACTTCAATCTAAGAAAATGCCAATAATCTAGGTTGCTGGATAGCAGACGGCACCCAGTTCATCACGAGGCAGATGCAAGTTTCATTTTAAACAATCAATGGCTTCAAAGTAATGCTCCTTAATCAAATAGAAGCGACAAAACCCTTTCCACATCCATAATAAATCTCTGCTAAAAGCAGAGTGGATTGTAAAATTGTGACTATATCATGAGTATATATTGGTTTCAGCAGTATTACAGCTGTACGATCTCAACCATCAGTGGCGTGATATGTCGTCACAGTTCTGGGTATCTGGACTTGCTTCCCCCAAATGAGAAGCTTCAGAACAGACATTCCTGTAGGCCTTCACAAGTTAGTACATTTTTGTCTTCATGTCTCGGCAATGTTAGGAGAGTAGCAATTTGTTAATTTGTATGAACATCTAATTTTCTTATAAAATTTCATACTTTTAATTGCACTGTTTGGATGAACTGTCCACACTGTATATACAATGAAGTAAAGAAAGTCGATGTTTATTATGTTATCTTATTGTGGCAGAAGGAAAATGGAGTAAACTTGTGAAACACTGGTGAAAACTACTGTATTCATGCTTTATGCTATTTAATTTAATTTTGGATATGTCATCATTGTGTATGATTGAGTTGAGTGAGTGAGTTTAGTTTAACGCCACATTCAGCAATATTCCAGCAATATGGCGGCAGTCTGTAATTAATCGTGTCTGGCTTAGACAATCCAGTGATCAACAGCATGAGCATTGACCTATGCAATTGGGATACATTGCCATGTGTCAACCAAGACAGCGAATCTAACCACCCCATTTCGTTAGTCGCCTCTTACAAAAAGCATGGGTTGCTGAAGACCAATTCTAACCCGGATCTTCACAGGTAAAAAAAGAAAGAAGTGTGGTGAGGTGAAATGGAGCTTTTCTCCACATTCAAGATTATTCAACTTGTATTTTATATTACATGACCTGGATACCTGTGTGCGCGCCTGCATGTGCATGCATGTGTGCAGGCATGTCTGCATGTACAGTCCAACTGATGTCAAGTAGTGGTAGCACACTGACATACTAGTGAGTGAGTGAGTTTAGTTTTACGCTGCACTCAGCAATATTCCAGCTATCTGTAAATAATCGAGTCTGGACCACACAATCCAGTGATCAACAGCATGAGCATCGATCTGCGTAACTGGGAACCGATGACATGTGTCAACCAAGTCAGCAAGCCTGACCACCTGATTCCGTTAATCGCCTCTTACGACAAGCATAGTCGCCTTTTGTGGCAAGCATGGGTTGCTGAAGACCTATTCTACCCCGGATCTTCACGGGTCCACTGACATACTAAGCACAGTTTAACCTGGATACCCTAGAAACACATACAGTACACCCTTTTTATAATACCCTGGTTATAATGCCAAACTGGATATAATACCATTTGCCAATGTGTTTTGGAACAAAAGTCATTTTTTACCGTGGTTATAATGCCAATTACACTGGCTGCATGTAGTATACATACCTTAATTGGTTAACTGACTGACTCAAATTAATTGACCAAACTCATTAATGCTTTAAGTAGTCTTGTAATCCCAGATAGGATAACACAGGTTCATTACAGGAGACATCAGCTCAATCATCTTGTTGATTGCATAGGTCCTCTAACTGTCCTACCTGGTTATAATACTACCCTGGATATAATGCCATATTTTCTCCTGGACAAACAGTGGCATTATAGCCAGGGTATACTGTACTACATTAAGCTGATCAGTCCCTTAATCTCCATAATCCTGAGCGCCAATCAGGGTAACAAGAAGTAGCATCTTCTAATACCTTTTTCATAGATTCCATCCGGGTTCGATTCCCCACATGGGTACAATGTGTGAAGACCATTTCTGACATCCATTGCTTGAAATTTGCTAAAAGCGGAATAACATTATACTCACTCACTCACTGAAATCATGGACCTCGAACTCTCCAGACAGACACTAGGCCTGAACACCCCACTCAGACACATTATACTGACTCCCAGCCGACCAGTCCTTGTTGTACCCATTAATGCCGAGCGACAGGCAGGGACCAACAAGCACCATATTTTAACGTCTTTTGGAATGACGCAGCTGGGGATTGAACCCACGACCTTCCGCTCTCCACGGACGCTCTAACCACTACACCACGGAGGCGGTCTCAGAAAAAAGAGGCGAACAAACAAAGTCAACAGAATTCAGAAAGTATTTGGGGACGAAAACTTATGCGAGACAGTGGGTTTGGCAGTGAGCTGTGTAGTTATGACTATCTTAGAATTTATATATTTTGGCCTTACCATCGGCTTCAATCTATCTGCAGGCGTTTGTGAAAAATATTTAATCAAAACCAAAACCAATTCCAGTCCCACTGAAAGAAAGAGACGATGTCAGCAGAAACAAACTGAGCAATATGTTTTGCCAGACTTTTTGATGAGAAAAAATGAGTTGTTTTATGCTTTTTCAGCTTTATTGTGACGAGTCAGCTAGAATGTGAGTGAGTGAGGTGACTAAACCACACCACATCAATCAATGAAAATTAATCATCGACACAGGTTCTTGGTCTGAGATGCTTTTTGAAGATATTTTCAAGAAAATTCTCTGATAAAGCTATACATGTGTTAGATAGCTTGGTGAAATCTGATGCAACATTGCAGTTAAGATTATGGCACTTTTAAACATGCAAGGAGGTGATTCAACTGTGAAAAATGGGAAATTGTGAAAGCATTCTTTCATTGGGTTCATTCACACTATGAATGACTGACTGAGTTTAGTTTTACGCAGCTTTTAGCAATATTCAAGCAATATCACGGTGGGGGACACCAGAAATGGGCTTCACACATTGTACCCATGTGGGGAATCGAACCTAGGTCTTCGGCGTGACACACTTTAACCACTAGGCTACCCCACCGCCCCTTCACACTATGACAATACTGAGTATAATAAGAAAAACTGTGTAAAAATACTGACTTAGTTGATTCAATGCAATTCCCAAAACTTCCATATTTTAAAAAATCCAAGATTTAATGATTTGTAGGATGTGCTAAACCAGGCAGGCACAGTGCGGCAATCTGGGATCTGAACATTATTACATCCTTGGATGTCTAAAATTTAATGAATTGTGCCCCTAAAAGCACTGTGATGTCAGTGACCTTCATATATTATTCATTAGATGTTGATATGGTCAAGGGATACAACTCTTAAAAGTCAACTGTGCTCCTTAAAGCATTAGGAAACTCATGACCTTAATATATTCATCAGATCCTGGTATGGCCAAGGGGTGTAACTCTTAAAAGTCAACTGTGCTCCTTAAAGCAAACTCATGACTTTCATATATTCATCAGATCCTGATATGGTCAAGAGATACAACTCTTAAAAGTCAACTGTGCTCCTTAAAGCATTAGGAAACTCATGACCTTAATATATTCATCAGATCCTGGTATGGCCAAGGGGTGCAACTCTTAAAAGTCAACTGTGCTCCTTAAAGCAAACTCATGACTTTCATATATTCATCAGATCCTGATATGGTCAAGGGATACAACTCTTAAAAGTCAACTGTGCTCCTTAAAGCATTAGGAAACTCATGACCTTCATATATTATTCATTAGATCCTGCTATGGCTAAGGGATACAACTCTTAAAAGTCAACTGTGCTCCTTAAAGCATTAGGAAACTCATGACCTTCATATATTATTCATTAGATCCTGCTATGGCCAAGGGATACAACTCTTAAAAGTCAACTGTGCTCCTTAAAGCATTAGGAAACTCATGACCTTCATATATTATTCATTAGATCCTGGTATGGCTAAGGGATACAACTCTTAAAAGTCAACTGTGCTCCTTAAAGCATTAGGAAACTCATGACCTTCATATATTATTCATTAGATCCTGGTATGGCCAAGGGATACAACTCTTAAAAGTCAACTGTGCTCCTTAAAGCATTAGGAAACTCATGACCTTCATATATTATTCATTAGATCCTGTTATGGCCAAGGGATACAACTCTTAAAAGTCAACTGTGCTCCTTAAAGCATTAGGAAACTCATGACCTTCATATATATTATTCATTAGATCCTGTTATGGCCAAGGGATGCAACTCTTAAAAGTCAACTGTGCTCCTTAAAGCATTAGGAAACTTATGACCTTCATATATTCATCAGATCCTGGTATGGTCAAGGGATACAACTCTGAATGGTGAATTGTGCACCTTAGAGCAGTAGTAGTACTTGGACAGAGCTGACCAAGCTGTTTGTTTAAAGATATGGGAGTCTTTGTTAGAATCGGTTCCTGGTAACCAACCTATGCTGATCCTTAGAGGCAATGTAACAGATCAGGAGACATATTTTTAAGCTGCAGTAACTCCACATGTCAAGAACTGGATTGTCTGGTCCAGATTTTATAACTTACAGGGCACCATCACATTGCTGGAATACAGCAGTGTGCAGTTAAACAAACAATAGATGATGTGTCAGAGATTTTATGGATGCATCTTTCAATCCCTTTTCTGAGTAAGTTAGTCAAATTGAAACACCCTGAAGGCAAACATCTAAAATGTGTAAATTTTGCTAGATTGTTATATAAAAAAACATAATTAATTTAATGCAGAACCATTATAATTAAACACTGTTATTAATATAATTTAAAGGGAATGAAGGAAAGGACTGTCAAGTTCACTATTTTTTTATAAGGTTTTCAAAAAAGCATTAGCCACACACATTTGGAAGAAATTTGGGCATTACTTTGAAGCCACCAATTGTGGAAAATGAAACGTGCCTTGACCTCATGATGATCTGGGTGCCTTCTGGTATCTAGCAACCCGGAGTATTGGCATCTTGTTCGAAACGGTTTTTAACTTATTTCTCAAATTCAGACATGATTTAGTCTTGTATCCACTGATTAAAGTAAATAGAAGCATTAATCCTGTAATTCATAAAATAAAAGTATCCTCTCATAAACTGACAATTGCAGGAACTTTTATAACATGAATTTGAAAAAAGTTAATTCCAGTTTTGGAATATTCACATTCAATACTTGGGTCTGGATTGCTGCTTGCAAGTAGGTTCTTCCCAGGGCATTACCAGAATTTAATTTCGGTCAGGTGATGCAAGAATTCCTCAAACATTTCTTAACCTAGAAAATCTGACACCTTACAATATCTTTCAAGCAAAAGCTGTACATTGAAAGTTGGACAGAAGCAGAACTATTCTGTTTGTCTTCCCATCAATATCAGCTGGCGATGTTTGCATGTGTCTCGTGGTTACGGCACTGCGTCAGTAGTTACGGATGGCACAGTGTCACTGGGTTTCTGGGGTGTAACCTGACACGTTATCAACACGCTATTGATACATCATGTGCTGATGGTGTGATCAGCAGGTGTGTGTCTATATTGATGATGTTAATCACCAGCCTCCGAAATTATACAACAGCATCTGAAAATATACAAAACCATTTCGACCCTGAGCAATTTCTGTAGCTGTTATCTCCAACATGCAATACCTGAAAAAATAAAGTCTGATTTTCTTTGATATGAACACATTGATAACTGACTACCTCCGTGGTGTAGTGGTTAGAGCATCCGCCCAGAGAGCAGAGGGTCGCGGGTTCGATCCCCGACCGCGTCATACCAAAAGACGTTAAAATATGGTACGTGTTGGTTCCTGCTTGGCGCTCGGCATTAATGGGTACAACAAGGACTGGTCGGATCGGAGTCAGTATAGTGTCTGAGTGGGGTGTTCAGGCGGAGAGTCTGTCTGGAGAGTGGGAGGTCCGTGATTACAGTGAGTGAGTGAGTATAGTTTTATGCCGCTTTCATGCTGTCTGAGTGGGGTATTCATACTTAACTTCGGCATGGTATCTCAGTGAGCTAGCACTATTAAACCAGCTTAAGTCAGTACTGCTTCTTAAAAACTCTTTTGAGTCGCATTTAGAAGCTGGTATGATGTATTATGGATAGACAACTTCTTAATGGATGCAAATTGTTTCGGTGTAGATGCTAACACCTGCTCATCACTTGCTTGATAATGGTGCTTTTTAAAAGTTATAAATTGAACATGATTCAGGAACTGGGATCATGGATAAATATGACATATGAAAAAAAACACATGAAAACAAGAGGGTCAAACATAATATGATACACTCCAAAGTCTGATCTCCTCCCTGTAATAGCTGCTACCTGAAACTTAGCATAGGTAAGTAGATCTGACCCAAACTCATTGCTTGACATGGGCTTGTTCTTCCAGGAGGGGCGGCTGGGTAGCCTAGTGGTTAAAGTGTTTGCTCATCATGCTGAAGACCCGGGTTCGCTTCTTCATGTGGGTATAATGTGTGAAGCCCATTTCTAGTGTTTCCCAACGTGATATTGCTGGAACATTGCTAAAAGTGGTACAAAACTAAACTCACTCACTCACTCAGTCTCTCAGTCACTCTTCCAGGAAGTCAGCATTATGAAATGCCAGATATCTGCAACCGTTTCATATGAGAGAGGTCAAGTTAGTCATTAGTGAACCTGAGAAGATTGTAATGGCTTCACGTGATGTTCCACAAGTTATCACAATGTCGCATGGGCAATACCTTAAATAGAAACAGCATAAGATGATGCAAGTGTGGTGCGAAAGGTTCGTCTGGATTACCGAGGATCATCTGGTACTGGATGAGGCTATATGGAAAATATTATATGTTTCTTGGTCACAAATATCTCGAAAGTGATAGTGTTATAGACAATGTAAGTCATAAAGCATTTTAGCCTGTGGATAACACAGTATGAGTGCAGGAAAATTGAAAATATTTCATTTTATTGATAACATGATTTTTGACAGGCATGCAAGGTTTAAAGTGAAAACGCTGATGCCTACTTTTCAGCCTGCACCTTGTGCTATATGCAATACTGTTAAAGGTTTGAAACCAGAATGAAGAAGTGCTGACTAGACAGATGTTACCTGATCATAAATTAGTCAAGGGTCTGTTTTTGACATGTTCCAATGTACCTTCTTGGTATATGTATATTTTGTAACTGTAAATTGTATTTTTCTGTATTATTAACTATCCTAAATGAGATTAGTAATTCATTCATTCATTCACTCACTCACTCACTCACTTGTCCATAAGCTTTCATTGGTTAAATAAGTAAACCCCATAATAAAACCTTTGTTCCCCGACTTCATTTTGTTATTGATTTCTTACAAAATCAATAGAGTCCCCATAAATCTGTCACAACATTATGTTATCTGAACCTAATATTTTTCAGCACAGGTGATCGTTTCTCAGATAACCTCTTCCTAAAAAGCCTGTAATAATAATCTTCATGGGAAACATCAGAAAAATGTACATACAAAATTAATATTTTATCTTTGACATTCTACAAAATATTCTTTTGTTATCAGTATTGTATTGATAGTTTCTAAAAACGATATCCTGAAATACCATCCATGAAGAGGTTATTGATTCAACGTTGAGATAAAATAGCTCTTGAATAATTGATGCATACTGAAGAGAACTCTTGTGTCGCAAATATTCAGGGCACCTGCTCAATGCTAGCGAATGTAGCGGAGTGAAGCCATATTCACCAATATGTCAACCGCCTCTGTGGTGTAGTGGTTAGAGCATCCACCCAGAGAGCGGAAGGTGGCTGGTTCGATGCCCGGTCGCGTCATAGCAAAAGACGTTAAAATATGGTACTTGTTGTATGGGTACAATAAGGACTGGTCGGCTCGGAGTCAATATAATGTGTATGTGTGGGGTATTCATGCTTAACTGTGGCATGTTATCTCAGTGAGCTAGCACTATAAAACTGGCTTAAGTCTGGACTAGTACAAGCAGCCACACATGCACGTCATCATATGAGCGAAATATTCTTAAGTACAGACGTTAAATCTCATTTCACCTCACCTCACCAATATGTCATCATCATCATGCTCTGCAATGTCTTGTCTTGGAGTGTCTGTGGAATGGTTAAAGCGTTTCACAAGGGTTCATATTTTGGGTGTCATCCTTACCAAATTATTCATAAGAGTCAAAATACAACTTTTAGAATCATGATAATTTAAGTATCATTATTACAATGACTGCTGTTTCCACTTACATATCCCAAAGTATTCATATTCTTAATTGGGGCGGTGGGGTAGTTTAGTGGTTAAAGCGTTGGCTCGTCATGCCGAAGACCCGGGTTCGAATCCCCACATGGGTACAATGAGTGAAGCCCATTTCTGGTGTCCCCCGCCGTGATATTGCTGGAATATTGCTAAAAGCGGCGTAAAACCAAACTCAGTCAGTCAGTCAGTCATATTCTTATTCTTCATTGATTTGTGGCCAGACTGCTGCAGCACTCAACATTTTACCACTGCTTCAAACATTTTCCACCATTGACAAGCCCTACAAACAAGTCTCTCTGCGGCCACATAATAAAGTCAGTGCTAAACTCCCATACAAGAAACTACTGGCAGACAGGTACAGGAAATCTGGACATATGTACGAGTTTAGTATGATAAAATAAGCACTGTATGTACACAAAATAAATGAAAATGGAAAGCACTTCATCTCAATGAACGGAAGGAGGAATGTTTTTTTTAAGTAGGGTTTATAACCTGGCTCATGTTCAAACCATATTCACTGAGTTTGAAAATGAATCATAAACAATATTTTTGTTGGCCTACCGGTACTTAAAATGCAAAATGCACGTTGAAAATGTATAAGACTGAAGAGTGGATTATGACCCTATATGACGATGAATGTGATGAAATAAGGAATGTTGTCAATAAACGTCTTCAGATTTCCCAACATATCGGAACATTTACATGTAACAGTATGCTGTGGCATGTGTTGATTCATTCTATTAGTGCGTTCGTGCGTGCGTGCATGCGTTCGTGGGTGAGTGAGTGTGGTTTTATGCTGCTTTTAGCAATATTCCCGCAGTACAAGTGAGTGAGTGAATATGGCTTTATGCCTCTTTTCCACAAATATATTCCACAAATATCCCGGCGCGGAACACCAGAAATGGTTTCACACATTGTACCCATGAGGGAACCTGGGGATGCGATGAACAAACCAGCTCACCATCCCCTAGTTAGTAGGAATCTGGTTTGTAGAACAATCTCTAGACTAACATCTTGTCTCTGAAATGAACATGTTTTACAGAAAAATACTGTTCATAAAAAATAATCATAAAATATAACGAAGAGGAGCCCAGAGACTTTCTTCATTTTCAGAAACTGTCTAGACTTTCTTGGTATATTTGTTTCAGGGTCTGTATGACAGACTAAACGTTACCTTCTGTCAGCTGGCCATGTCAAATACAGAGAAAGTCTTGCTTCATATCACTAACTGATTTTAATATAAGTGTAGCAGGATAACAAAACAATCTCAGTCAGATGAACATGCAGCATTCAGCAAAATTCCAGCTGACAATACTAAAGTCTTGGAGAACCAGTGAGTGAAAGAAAGATGATGGTCCACTGGTTGCATTCTTTGTGATATAAGTTGTACATCCACAGAACCATCTCACTTGTAGGGCTGTATATTGGCACATAAACTGTATTGCAATATATTGTGATTCAGGGACCCCTATTGAGATAAGTATTGCAATATATTGGGACCTTAAATGTTTGACAGTAAGTGGCACTAATTGTGCATGTCAATCCTATTTTCAATATTATAAGTCCCTAAACGTATATGTTATGGTTCTGATAACAACGATCTCAAAATTAGGTTGCATAGTCCTGGATTCTATTTTCCTTTTTATACAATTTATAGTATTACAGTATGTCGTTTTGTCACTGAATAAGGAAGAAAAACATTTGCTGTGAATGAGAGTCTGTGTAGATTTTAATTCAAACAATAAAGATAATCATAAAAACTTCATATATGTTCTTTACCCAATATACCAATTCTTACAAAAAATATTTTAATATGGATCGTTTGAAAAGCGTATTGCGATATACCGGTATACCTGTATACCATGCAGCCCTATTCACTTGGTATTCAATGAGCCATGTGGATATAATGTCTCTATTGATCTAATAATATATTTGGGGCGCGGTGGGCGAGCTTGCTAAGGTCCAAGGCTAGTGATCCAGCGAGGTTCATGTGCCCGGGATCGAGCCCACCTGTGACCGGGTGTAAAAACCTTGGAGTCAACTTTGTGTGCAGACTCTTTCAGTGTTGTTACAACCCCTAGTGTACAATACACAACCCTGTGCACTTAAAAGAACCCAAGAATCCATTGATATATGACCTGATGGTGGCCACATGAATACGTGCAAACGCCTAATTGCGGGTACAGCAACATGCACTAAATTTGGACAAAGTACTGTGACTATGTGTCCCAGTCCACCCAGGAAATCTGCAATAACTCGGTGCGCCTTGTGGCAGCAAGAGTTGTATGATCCCCAGGGAGCTGAGATTGATAATAAGATGTGCCGTTGAGATCGACATTCAATGATCGAGGGAAAACTTACCAGCGCCTTGAGCATGCACTAGTACATGGATATGTGCGCTAAATAAACATCCAAAAAATAATAAATAGAAATAATAATATTCATATTTCTACACATGTCTTCAACTGACCTTGTGTCCCCTGAAACCACTGCCTGTAAATAGATATACTTCCTATTTCTGTTACAACCCAGCATAACATTGCTTGTTTTTTTTCTTGTACAGGATGTATTTCCGAGTCTATTTTCTGCCTGTGTAACCTAAAATAAAACTGTTACACAACATACAGGTTCATACTTAACGCAGAGAGGACTAGACTCCAACTGATTCACATTCCTAGCAAGTTTGATGAGGGGTAAACGCCCCTTGTACAGGAACCTGGCTCATCTCCTGTATGCTGGCAACTCAGTGTTGGCTTTGTGATGCAGGAGCAGTTTTCTGTTCTTTGATGTTGGCATTCTATTATTTTTATACTTTGTAATAAATATTCCAGATGTTGATATTGTCCTTCATTCCCACAAGAACTAGTTGGTTGGTTGGTTGGTTGTGTAATGTCGTACTCAGCAATATTCCAGCTCTATGGCGGCGGTCTGTAACTAATCGAGGCTGGACCAGTGATCAGCATCATGAGCATCGATCTACGCATTTGGAATATGATGACATGTGTCAACCTGGTCAGGGAGCCTGATCACCCGATCCCATTAGTCACCTCTTACAACAGGTATGGGTTACTGAAGATCAATTCTAACCCGGATCTTCACAAGTACTAATTCTGGGAAGTATTTAGACAGAGTCACATTTGTTCAAATTGGTTTGGGCTGTCCGTTCCATACTTGAATGTGTACATTTTTTACATATAATCAAGTACACAAGTATGTAAAAAATGAGTGAAGAAAGATAGACAGATAATAACTACAAGCAAGTCCTTTACCAAAGCTCATGTTTTACCGCTTGTTGGAATTGTCTTAGTATGAGGTGGTCAGGCTCGCTGACTTGGTTGACACATCTCATCGTATCTCAATTGCATAGATCAAGAAAGAATGAAGACGGCACAGCACAAGTAAATGAATCAATAACTTGTGTCGGCACGTGCTTGGCATACACCTGGCTGTTCCTCTCTTTGCACTCCTTTCTCATTAAACAAATAGTGAAGTGTGTAAATATTTTAATAATAGTTTGTTAAATTTTTAAAAATATTTTTAGGACAAATTCTGAAAAAAAACTCTGATGTTTTGATTATGATCAGCATTTCACTGAGTAATATATGTTTATTAGTTTTCGAGTTAGATTGCAATGCATCAGTCCGCTTTTGACTGTAGTGCACACAAATTTTACAAGTCCAAACCATGTTTGTTTTAATATGAACAAAATAGAATTCTCTTTAATATTATACGGGACAATTTCTACAAAGTTTTGTTCCTTTTGGTAAAAAGTGTGTGTAAAAACAGTTTCCCTTATCAGTGAAATTCCTGTGTTGTTGTAGTGAATCAGAAACACACAAAAATACCAAGGATAGAAAAAAATCAAGGCACCTCGGAAATAAAGTTCATGTGAGCTGTCTGTACAACATGAGACTGCATGACTTCTGCTAATCACAATCCTGGAACACATGCTAGAATTACAGGCTGCAAACGCTGCAATGGCTATGTATAGTTCCACAGATCTAAATATAGACACATTTAGACCTACTAAAACAAGCCGACAATCAGACAGACATACAACCCGACATCAAGTAGTTCCCATTTCTCACGGGTCTGATCACAGCCTGGGTGGCAGGACTACTTTCATTCTTGGATCTCTGGCAAACTTATCGTAACACTGTGAAGTAACAGTGCCACTGCAAGCTAAGAATATCACAGTGAACTAATAATACCATTGTTGAACTAAAAATAGCACTGTAAGTTAATAATATGCCTCACGGAGAACTAAATATCATTGTGAACTTACAATATGAATGTAAACTGATACTGCTGGTTAACCAATAATATCACAGAGAACTAATAATACTATTGTGAAATAATAATACCATTGATGAACATAATGGAATAACACCATTAGTGAACTAGTAATATCACAGTGAACTAATAATACCACTGTAAGTTAAAAATATCATTAATGAACTAGTAATATCACAGTGAATTAATAATACCACTGATGAACTAATAATACCATTAGTGAACTAATAATACCACTGATGAACTAATAATTTCATTAGTGAGCTAATTATTTTTAGTGAACTAGTAATATCACAGTGAATTGATAATACCATTAGTGAACTAGATTGAATATAAACACCTTTAGTGAAATAATGTCACTGTGAATTTATACCATTGATGAAGTAATAATACCATACATGAACTTGTAATATCACTGCGATCTAAAAATACCACTATGAATTACTAATATCACTGTGAACTAATAACACCATTAATGACCTTGTAACATCACCCTGAACTAATAACACCAAGGATGAACTAATACCACCACGGTGTTCCAAAACACTGAACACAGAGGTCAATAATGATGGCAGGAGTTGAATAATAATAAGGGCATTTGTAATGCACTGAAATCCACACCAAGGCAAAGGCATGCTCAAAGCGCTACAATCTGATTATTATTACCCTGGATAATCCAAGCTGCCTGTGAGGCGCTAGAAGGTTAATAGTCACATGACTTATCCCACCAGGTACCCATTTTCTGCTGGGTGAACAGAGGCAATTTTTGAACAAACCTACTTGCCTAAGGTGAGACCACATGTGTCACATGTGCTTCATTGTGGGGCAGGAGTGAAGTCCTAGAAACTCTCAGGAGTCAAGATGCCAAACATGGTCATCCATCCAAGGACGTTGCTTAATTTCATCTGATTTGTGACCTGAGCTCTATGCACAGGACCACACACCACTAAAATGTCAATATGTCTGTCACAGATAGAAACCTACATCATAGTCTGTCATTCTCAGCTAGTTGCACAAATTGCAGGGATAGAAAAAGTTTTTTTCTAAGTGTGCCTTAGGGCACCAGACAAATATTTAAGGTGTGCCTTTCAGAAATCGAGTCACCTGTTTTTAGAATAAATGACAATGATGATGATCATTTGAAATTTAATGCTAAATAAAGAAATGGGTTTATGAGCATTCAAATATGTATGGTATCATTCAATGTGGAAAAAAATAATTGTGTTGGAGATTACATGACTAAATGTGAGTTATGTCTCTAAAAAATTAGGCTTGTCAAAAGGGCATGAGAACATTTTTTAGCCGTGCCATTTCTATATTTACCGTGCCATGGCACACTAATATATGGGGTATTTCGAACCCTGAATTGTATTATTAGTGATAAATTATGTCCTATATTTTTATTGCAAAATGAATCATTCTAGTAACAAATGGTGTCTTATCTTCTACAGCTTGTCTGTTGCATGTCAGTATTAAAGAAATATATACTGAGTCAAAAAGAAACTTCATATTCTTTCTTCAGGGCACTATAAAAGAACAAGAGATGGTAAGATGGTTAAATTGTTATTATTTCATTGCTGAGATCTGTGTGATGTACTCGATACACTGACAGTGCCATAATCAGTTCCATTAGGCTACACCGCCATTCCAAAACATGGGTATACAGAATGTCAAGTCACAAGAATAAAAATGCGAAATTTCTCAGTTCAATATCGTTCGTGTATGGCTGCCCCGCGCATTCACCACTGCCAAACACCGTCTCCTCATCGACTGCCTGATGCTTGTGAACACGTGGTTGGGGATTCTGCGCCATTGCTCTTCCAAGGCAGAGCCAAGTTCCTGCAAATTCTGAGGTTGGTTCCTAAGACCACGAAGCCTTCTCCCAAGTGCATCCCAAACGTGCTCTATTGGATTAAGGTCAGGGGACCTCGATGGCCAGTCCATGACGTTGATTCCAGCGTTTGGAAGGAAATTTCGTGTCAACATCGCGGTATGCAGCCGAGCATTATCATGCTGGAACTGTAGACCTGGGCCATGAACCGTCATGAAAGGAACGAGTTCAGGGGTGAGCACCTGGTCGCGGTAAGCAGCAGCTGTGAGGTTTCCACAGATGACCAGAAGTCGGGAGCGGTTGTTCCCACAGAAAGCACCCACACCATGCAACTTCCGCCCCGAATCTGTCGACTTCCTGTACACAACATTGGGCATACCGTTCCGACTTCGTCTCCAGACTCTATGCCTGCCGTCCGCGAATCTGAGGGTAAACCTGGATTCATCGCTAAAGACGACTTCGATTCCAGTCTCTCTGGGTCCATCAGAGGTGACGTTGGGCCCACAGCAGGCGTTGGCGTTGATGAAGCGGCGTCAATATTATTACGATATGGGCGTCGAGAATGGAGATTGGCAGCCATAACCCGATTTCGAATGGTCTGTGAGGACAGTCGACCTCTAAACATCTCAGCCCTGGTTCATGTAGCGGCAGAAATCTGTCCGTAGGTGGCGTAGGACGATTTGACGGTCTTCTGCTCGTGGCGTCACGGGGGCGACCGACCTTTGGCGATCAGAAGTGGTGCCAGTTTGTTGTAGGCGACCTGCAAGTCATACACAGTACGGCGGCTGCATCCCATTAACTCTTGCGACGTCAATAATAACTGATCTTCCCGCTTGCAAAATGCCAGCGGCCGTTCCGTTGCACATTTGACAATCAGTGGCATTTCAATTACCGTTAGAACTGTGGTTTAAAAGTGTTTTCAATTCTTGAGGCCAATGCAAACACGTGCATATGAAGAAAACTTCGATGCGAAGATCACGTGATTGACTGCACGTGCAAAACCTGATTTGGCACTAACGTCATTTGCACGACGAATGGATGGGTTTGAGTGGGTTTTGCTAACGTTTTTCTAGAGTCGAAAGATAGGGATCCCATTTCGGATACATAGATGTATCATCAGAGAAAAATTATTCATTATTTTTCAAATTACATTTTGTGAAGTTTCTTTTTTGACTCAGTATATGTCCACTTGTTGAAACAGTGTGACACTTGCCAGGAAATGTATAAAAAATGGTAAATTTTCCCCAAATATTTTTTCAAAATCTGCATGACTTGGGAATTATCTATGATTAGAAGCCATGGTGGGAAAAATAGAAAAAAAATCAACAAGCACAGGTATGGCGCTGACAGCACATGTCAGGAAAGTCTGGAATTCACCATCACAACAGAAAAATTACTGGGAAGTGGAAAAACATATATTTGGCGGTCATGAGGGACCAGAATGTGAGGGTGAGTGAGTGAGTCTATGAGTTGGCTTGTCAGTTAGTAGGTGGATTGGGAGGTCATCTAGTAACTTGAGTGAGTGAGTGAGTGAGTGAGTGAGTGAGTGAGTGAGTGAGTGAGTGAGTGAGCAGCAATGAACCATAGTTAAGTCATCTTAATGTGGGGAAAACCTTAAAAAATCTTGTGTCTTATATTTTTTCAGAAATATGGTTCATCCAGAATACAAGATGGCATCAAGTCTTGGACAGAACTGAGCAGGTGGATGAAACACCTCTGTGAAATCTGTGAGTACAGTAATTGTGTTGACAAGTCATCAGTCCACATTGAAATTCAAATATACCGGTACATCACAACAGACTCCTGCCCCACGTAAGGGACACTACTCAGTGCAGGGCACTATGGCAACTTTAAGTACCTTTGTTTATTGTTTAACATTGTTACACTCAGGTATATTATAGGGATCCACAAATAATCAAGTGAGTGAGTGAGTATGGTTTTACACTGCTTTTAGCAATATTCCAGCAATATCACAGCGGGGGACACTTGAAATGGGCTTCACACACTGTACCCATGTGGAGAATCGAACTCGGGTCTTCCGCGTGACAAGCAAACACTGTATCAAGAATGGACCAAACAATCAAGTGATTGATATTGTGAGTGAGTGAGTGAGTATGGTTTAACACTGCTTTTAGCAATATTTCAGCAATATCACAGCGGGGGACACCAGAAATGGGCTTCACACATTGTACCCATGTGGAGAATCGAACCCGGTCTTCCCGCGTGACAAGCAAACACTATATCAAGAATGGACCAAACAATCAAGTGATTGATATTGTGAGCTACGATCCACCACAATGGAGACAATGACACCGCTCTGACTGAAGTCATCAAGCCTGACCATCCAATCCATTAAGTCGCCACTTATGAACAGCACAGGTCATTCCCCCCAGCCACTGATGCATATAGACGACAGTAACACAACCCTCCCTGTCAGCAAGTAGCCTCTCAAAGCCCAATTATAATCCACTGAAGTTAAAAGCCAACACTTATGACTTCAAAAGAAAATAATTTTCATAGATTCAATAATTAGTTGTTCCTTTAAAGCTACAAATCAAAGAAAATAGCTTCAGCAATCATCTGCTGTTATTTAGTGCACAGCGTTCATAATCCTCCAATCCCTGCCAAATCTTCACTTAGCTTCGGCTCTTCAAACAAATAAAGTGTATGTTTTTCTGTCCAATCATCAGCTATAAGTTATGTGTGATTCTCAGTACGGCAGAGAGTTCAGCGCCTCTTATCATGGCTACATTTAACTAGTGAATGACTCATCTTGTGTTAACTCTTGCTAGCCCCACTGTTACACAGTGGAGGAACTCACCCTCATTTAACCCTTGCTGAACTCACAGTTACACAGTGGAGGAACTCACCCTCATTTAACCCTTGCCAGCCACACAGTTACACAGTGGAGGAACTCACCCTCATTTAACCCTTGCTGAACTCACAGTTACACAGTGGAGGAACTCATCCTCATTTAACCCTTGCTGGACTCACAGTTACACAGTGGAGGAACTCACCCTCATTTAACCCTTGCTGGACTCACAGTTACACAGTGGAGGAACTCACCCTCATTTAACCCTTGCTGAACTCACAGTTACACAGTGGAGGAACTCACCCTCATTTAACCCTTGCTGGACTCACAGTTACACAGTGGAGGAACTCATCCTCATTTAACCCTTGCTGGACTCACAGTTACACAGTGGAGGAACTCACCCTCTTTTAACCCTTGCTGGACTCACAGTTACACAGTGGAGGAACTCACCCTCATTTAACCCTTGCTGAACTCACAGTTAGACAGTGGAGGAACTCACCCTCATTTAACCCTTGCTGGACTCACAGTTACACAGTGGAGGAACTCACCCTCATTTAACCCTTGCTGGACTCACAGTTACACAGTGGAGGAACTCACCCTCATTTAACCCTTGCTGGACTCACAGTTACACAGTGGAGGAACTCACCCTCATTTAACCCTTGCTGAACTCACAGTTACACAGTGGAGGAACTCACCCTCATTTAACCCTTGCTGGACTCACAGTTACACAGTGGAGGAACTCACCCTCATTTAACCCTTATCAGCCACACAGTTACACAGTGGAGGAACTCACCCTCATTTAACCCTTGCTGGCCTCACAGTTACACAGTGGAGGAACTCACCCCTCATTTAACCCTTGCTGGACTCACTCACAGCAGCCACAGTTACACAGTGGAGGAACTCACCCTCTTTTAACCCTTGCTGGACTCACAGTTACACAGTGGAGGAACTCACCCTCTCTTTTAACCCTTACACAGTGGAGGAACTCACCCTCACAGTTACACAGTGGAGGAACTCACCCTCATTTAACCCTGGACTCACAGCCACTCACAGTTAGACTCACAGTTACACAGTGGAGGAACTCACCCTCATTTAACCCCTGGACTCACAGTTACCACAGTGGAGGAACTCACCCTCATTTAACCACAGTGGAGGAACTCCTCATTTACACAGTTACACAGTGGAGGAACTCACCCTCATTTAACCCCCTTTGCCACACAGTTACACAGTGGAGGAACTCACCCTCATTTAACCCTTGCTGGACTCACAGTTAGACAGTGGAGGAACTCACCCTCATTTAACCCTTGCTGGACTCACAGTTAGACAGTGGAGGAACTCACCCTCTTTTAACCCTTACCAGCCACATACTTGGAGGAACTTGTTGAAGGTATTCAGTTGAATAGCAGCAAACCATGACACACTGGATGGAATACAATCTCAGTAGGAAGACAGGCAACAGATAGTGGAGAACTGTTCTACCCTAAAATATCCATTTTCATGAAACCCAAAGTTTCATTCAGATATGTTGAAAATGCAGTAAAACTAGATACACAAGTTTGCAAAATCACAGTCTGTAGGTAGTCAAAACATCAAAATTGACACAATTTCAAAAGGCTGCCATGGTTGAAAATAAAAAATAAATGATGAATTGATAACTTCAGACAAGCTGATACTGGTAATTCAGCGATGAAAATGAAATATCTACGTTTGTTACATTCAGAGAGCTGACAGTGTACATCACTTATTCTTCTCACTACAAGGCAGGTGTATTCTCAAATGTATGAAACTGACCAGGGTACATCATCATAAGTGGGGGCGGTGGGGTAGCCTAGTGGTTAAAGTGTTTGCTCGTCACGCCAAAGACCCGGTATCGATTCCCACATGGGTACAATGTGTGAAACCCATTTCAGGTGTCCCCGCTGTGATATTGCTGGAATATTGCTAAAAGCGGCATAAAACCACTCACTCACTGACTAACTCCTCATCACATTTCGCCTCAGCAAGGTCACGCTGACAAATGTTTCTGTGAAACTGTATAACTATATATGCATAAAGGAGAGAATCTATTTTTCTTAGAAACAGCAGAACCTTGACTTGCCAAAGTTTTTTAACTGTCATGTTGTTGTTTTTTAGACAATTATGCATCAATCTTTGTTTGACATACTTTATCATTCAAGTTATGTTGTGTTTATGTTCCTGACAACTGGCTTTTAACGTTTTGACAAGAAAAACACCAACTTTTGTCTTGATTCTTGTCTGCATGAAGGTGATCGAGTGATTATTGCTAACTATCACATCAGCTATTTGCAGCTATTGGCTGTGATGGCAGAAGCAAAAACATACCACTCATTCAAAAGTCCACCCTGCACTGTAAACCCACATGTCTCCAGGAGTTATTTCCCTTTAAATGACAGGAACCATTCCAATGGCTACAGAACCAAACTTACAGCAAAACTGTGAAACTGGTGTATAGGGGATGCAACACAGCAAATGTTGAATATTTATCTTAAATAGATGAGCAAAGTTGACTTTTTGGGGGAAACACTGAAAAAAATAATGTGAGATAAGCACCTTCCTAAAACGATAACTTTTGAAAATACTTATTCATTCACATATCAAAATCCAACAACATTTACATTTATTTCCATTTGAGCGTTTGTCCATTTTTCCTCAAAACTGGCCTAGAATAGGCTTGAAAAAAAAAAATTCTACTTAAGATTGTTAAAAAGACAAATTGACAGCCCCAAACAAGACATTGTTGAAGGTATTTGTTTACAGTTAATAACAGTTAGGCTCATAGATCTAATTACAGAAATATGTAATTTTGCTATTGTTGCTGAAAAAGTAGAGTCCTAGGATCTGACCTCCCTCCAGAATATCAAATGGTCAGTCCCAAATTGTTTTTAAAAAGCACTTGTTTAAAAAAAGATCATCTGAATATTTAATAAAATCCATTGTATAGAGTGCTATGGTTGAGAACACCTAGAATAAATTTGTAGATAATCAGGAGTATTTGGAGACAACAAAATGACAAAAAATGCATTTCTTGAAACTTAATGTTTAAAATGTTTTAATGAGATGTTAGGCTAGATTTTGTACCAATAAAAGATTAGGATTTATTTTTTGAGCGGGGAAAATTAACTTTTTTTTTTTTTCTTATTCTTGAAAAAATATGACTGGAGGATCAGTAAAACAAGAAACAAAATTGGTCTGGCCTTAGATATAAAACAAAATGTTATTTGTTAGCCTATGTATAACAGATGATAAGCTTGTAATGATGTGGCACATGCTACTCAGGCGATGGCAATAAGTTCCAACACAATTTGTGAAAAAGTGAAATTTCCACTGTTTTGATTCCCTCTTCTTGTTTCATAACTAAAATTTACTCAAAGTTTTTGTAGGACAGTGAAAGCACATGTCCTCAAAGTTTCATAAAAATTAAAGTCAAAGGAATTGTACGGTTGCCATAGTCAATCTCACTTAAAATCAAATCTCAGTTCTGAACAGTCAGATCACCATTAACAACAACCATAAGGAGAGCGGAAGGTCGCAGGTTCGATCCCCGGCCGCCTCATACCAAAAGACGTTAAAATATGGTACTTGTTGGTCCCTGCCTGATGCTTGGCATTAATGGGTACAGCAAGGACTGGTCGGCTCGGAGTCAGTATACTGTGTCTGAGTGGGGTATTCATGCTTAACTGCAGCATGGTATCTCAGTGGACTAGCAATATAAAACCAGCTTAAGTCTTGACTAGTACAAGCGCCATACATGCACACGCATGCACGTCGTCATCTGAGTGAAATATCCTTAAGTATGATGTGTGGTTTGTGTAAAGCCAATTTCATCTCTTTGATTCCCCGCATGTGTGCAATGTGTTAAGTTATTTTTCTGTGCCTTCCCAACCCTAATGCAGCTGGAATTGTTTCAGCCTTGGGTTGCAACTTGAAACTATACTTGGAATATTGCTAAAAATGACAAAAACCCAACTAAGTGACTCACTCATCAGATGACCCTCACGACAAGCATGTTCCTGAGATGTTTCTTGACCAAAATTATTTGCAGGTGTGTTAATATAAACCCAAGTATTGCCTCTACTTGATGACCATATCATGATTTTTCTTTGAGTGCCTAACTTCATCTTAATGATTTCACTTCAGACACTTCATGTGTTTCAAATACAACATGCAACATAAACCAGAATATCTCTCACATTTAATCATCCATGTTATTAAATCATCACCTCCCCTGGAACACCACTCAAAGACAAGTTGGTCATTCTTTCTCCTTCCAAGCATCATTAAAATATCAAAATGATAAAATTAAGTAATAAAATCAGGAACATAACGACCTCATGATTACAACCAAGCATCCCCAAATCAATCTTGGATCTTCATCATGACAACACTGGCTCCGACCACACAGACATTATACTAACATGTCTCATCCTGAATGTGTAATGGTAGAGAATATGGCCGATCGGAACCAGGCTGTTCTCGTAAACTTAACATAACTGCTCCACGAGTTAGTCATAGATTATTCTGGATAGGAAAATTGCTTATAGAGTATCGGCGTGCCATCATGCTCAATGCCATCAAAGATCTCACAATCAACAATGTTATCCTGTAGGTTTACAAATAAACACATTGTGGTCTAAGGCCATTTTGGTTCCACAATTGGTCTGTACTGGGTCCGAAAATGACATAGCATGTATATTGCGTGATACTTAACAATCGTGGTGAACATAACTGAGTGTTTGTTCTGAGATTTTGTGTGAGAGGTACAATTGTTGACAATTGGGATTACAACTTTAAAATCATAATGGATGCTGTCGAAACATAAGCCAAAAAATGGACCAAAAGAGAAGAAGAACCTGTGGAATGTCTTTCAGAGTGGGTTAAGTCAGTATGTGATGTTGTCATTGGTAGAATGCACAAACTGAAAATGAGGAAATGATGGGTGCCACCGATGGGGCAGGATATGCTCACCTTTTCACAAACACCTGGTATCATCACTATTTTATAGTGATTCATAAACACATGCTCTGTCATCGCATGGTGACAATCACTGGATTGTCTGGTCCAGATTTGATTTGTAATACAGCTCAAAGAAATATAGACCCATAATATACTGGTAATGTTAATTAACAAATGTATGACTGTTGATATCTAAGCCAAATGAATAAATAAATATTACGGCAGGGTTGCAACTTAGATGGAAAAATATTACCTACAGTCACTTACCTGCATGACAGAGTTCTGTTCAGTATATCATACATTAATCATTGGATGAGGGAGTTATCTAGAATGTTTAACTTAGTGCTCCAGGGAGACATACTGTGAAAAAAAGCTTTATCAACAAAAATGACACTTAAAACAAAAATATTTGTATCTATTTCAAAGGTATTTTAAGATTATACTCTAACATTGTATTCAAAGCTTTCATGGAAGCTGTGGTGGCACTGATTTCATGTGCCGATGATTTTGGTAAGACTCTGAGAGTGTGGGTTTGAGTCCCAGGTAGGATTCAACCCCCCAAAAAGTACTAGAATCTGTACTTTACAGAGAAAGTGTAATCCCAAATATAACATATGTTACTAACCATTATCATATCTTCCCCTATATTGGTCCTGTAACTTAAGCTATACTATATCAAAATAACAAATGAAATTTAAATTACAATTTTGGAATTTTTACAAACATTTGCTGCAGGCAGGGACTGAATAACATCAGCATGTCAATCTCCATTCCATTCATGATGAGGAGGTCCAGACAACAACAGATGAAGTTCCTTAGATTAATAAAGCTCAGGAAACCATGATACAGAAAATAGAAATCTCCTTCCACTTTATCCTGCAACATATTTGGTACAGCTGCTTCTGAAAACTAGATTAACGTTAAAATGTTCAAAAATAGTCCTGCACCTCCTGATCAGTAACCATTTTTACCCCAACAGATGTAGCTCTTGTTCTTGCAGGTGAACAAAGACGGAAAAAAAATTCAAACTGGAATTTCAATTTTAAAACAATAAAATTCACACACAATGAGTCACAGTGCTAAACTGAACTTAACCTGAAGCTGGTAATGACAAACATGTTGTCTCAAAATAGCTGCTAATGAAAAGATAGGTAATTGGCAGAAATTCAAGATGGCTGCCGAAGGACAGGCTGGACCTGTAACTGTGGCGATGTTTATAGTAACGTTGACGTACATGATCTCATTCACAAGCACCTTGCAGACGGAAATATGAGTTGATCGGAAACACCTGCATGCTGTACAATTAAAGTGCAGCCCTATCTTTGTAGATTAGTTTTTTTGTTCAATCATACAAGTATACCTGTTTTGTAGCTTTCATTATCCTGGTTGATAAGTCGCCTCATTCCTTGATTTAAGTTGTTTGAATCCTAAATCTTTCAAAAACTATTTCCGCCTTAATTTCAGATAAGCAATAATTGCCTGGAAATAACTACACTTAAATGTGGTAGATGAGAAATGTACTTTTTTCTGCAATGTATGATGTTTTAGCAGTAAGCTGTGAAGATCGCATGGGGCAGGACTGACAAACAGTAAACATTATTCGTATTGGATTATGTTTCATTCATAGGCCATTTTCATGAAAGTTATAATTTTTATAGTACATTAGTCAGTATTACATTTTATCCACTGATAGATCATGTCCATTACCATCAGTGTGAGAAATATTTTTCGAGAACAATGGTCTCCACTGAGAAATGGACGGATGGCCGCAAAGACAGTTGGATGGATAGTCTGTCTCACAGTCCCTGAACCATATTATTTTCCTTACAGCCTAGCCCTTCCTGCAGTGCTAAAGCCCTAAATAAAGTAAGTCTAGATTTCCCCAGGTGAATCTCTGGTCTCCCTTGGGCTCCTTTTCAATTTAAATGGGTTTATTTGTTACAGTCAAAATTATATATTCAGGGATGAAGTGTTAGTCTACTGGATGGAAAGAGGAATGGACGAACCCAATATCCCCTACCCATTCCAAAGGACACTCTCACCTGTAGAGTTTGAGGACAGAGCAGCCCCTGCATGTGAAAGAGTGCAATGGAACTGCTAAGTATTGTTATGATTTGAGATTCAAACCTGTTTATGATATCCTTATCAGAACACAGCACCAACATCATAGGTATTGGAATTTCAACAATACATTTGCTATCATAGTTGTGTAAATTGATGCTCATGCTGTTGATCACCAAATTGTATGGTCCAGCTGGAATATTGCTGAGTGTGGCTTTAAACAACTACAAACAAATAGCTGTAGACAATAATTAAAACACAGACCTAGATGGAGGGTTCAGGGGTAACCAGTGCCAATCGCCTACCTCACCCCAAACAAACAGAACTGGAGAAAGGATTTAGGGGAATCCAATGCCGCTCCCTGCCTCACCCCAATACCAACAGATCCAGAAACATGGTTTAGGGGAGTCCAATGCCACTCCCCTACCTCACACCAATACAAACAAACAAATCCTTTTGCATCACAGACATATGTAGAGGTATACATACTTAAACTTAAAAATTGAGTGAGTTTAGTTTTAGGCCACACTCAGCAATATTCCAGCTCTATGGCGGCGGTCTGTAAATAATCCAGTCTGGACCAGACAATCCAGTGATCAACAGCAGGAGCATTGATCTGCGCAATTGAGAACCGATGACATGTGTCAACCAAGTCAGTGAGCCTGACCACCCGATCCCACTGAAGTCCATTCCTATAAATAATATAAACAATAACTTCAAAGTCTGCTTATATATTGATAAACTGTAGACAGCAATTATTGTTCAGTGTGTAACAGCCATTAAGTTCCTGAGGCCCATGCACCACAGACCTTTTGATCCAGATTGAAGTGGGATGAATAAACAGGTTAAACCTGTCAGGAAGATGACAAGGTAAAGATGTTATCTATGGGATGGGTCCACACCCTGCTGCAAGTGTAAATAATGCAACACATGCACTGCCCATTGTGTCATCAGCCAATCAGATAATTGCTTTTCTGCCTCATTTTCTGGTTGTTTATGGAAAATATTCACAACCATTTGCATGCTCAGACAATTAAATGAAATCACTTGTAATCTACGTTTCCAACTAAAAAATAGCATCTAATAATACTCATATTGCTTAACTGCCTTTCATAGTACATAGATTCCCCCCTCCTACACTCACTAATTGTCCTAAAAACGTTTACAGTACATGTTCTCATCTACCACCTCCAGGTCTGGCATTAAAATATGTTAATTTCAGCCAAAGTGTTTTGTTGATGGACAAAGCTGAAACCTTACAAAACAAATAAACAGAAAATACAATCCATATTTCAAAACTCTTTCCAAACATGACATCAAACGTTTAGGTCAGGCTGACCCCGTGAACTCAGCTGACCGGCCGAACGTCTGGCCCGTGCAAAACGTGTACTTCAATCGCTAGATATTCCCATCTCATGTTACAATGATTATGTTCAACATAAACTTTCACCAAAAAAAAACATCATCATATCACGAACAGGTGAGTCAGCTGATCATGAATTCAACTCACCGAGTCTTCTCTGTCGATGTATTCCAACTTCTCAATCTTTAAAAGCCATTTCTTGTCGCGTGCTCTTCTCGCCATCACGTGACCTCAAGTCGATGATAACGGTGTCAACTCTGCTGGTGTGATGTCATCAATGTTCAAACGTCATGCACACAAACTCTATGCGTAACGACTGAAACAACAACTTGTTCTCAACACTGCTTGTTTACGTGCCTCTTGACATTGTCTTTGAATATCGCCTTGAGCGCGTGAACTCTACAATTTCGCACGTGATCTGCCTTAGCTAGTGTCGGGTGTCGTTCATTGAGAGACTTACCACACCTGTTGAATCCGTCACGTGACACACATCAACCATTTTACACGCGGGGCATGGTATTTACTAGTTTTTCTAACAGAAAGGCCACAAGAAAGTCAATCGTCTCTAACTTCCTGCCCCCGGAAACTCTTAGACGTTTGGCATGGGCGAGTCCATTTTGGAAGCGATGGGGTACAGGTAAATTAATGGCACAGCTCCATACTTGAAAACGTTAAATATTTAAGTCCAAAATATCGATTACTATTGTTTCTGACAGTCATGAGTAAACTGGAATTTAAGAAAGTAGGGAAAAACTGTTTCGTATCAATGCGCGATAAGCTATGGCCCCTACAGGAATGTCCCAAGATCTGTGCGCATCTTGAATACCACGTCGAGCGAGAGCACCTTGAGTGAATGTATGCTGGGTTCTGCGGAGATATTAACGCTATGCGCAGACCTACAGGTGGAGTTGGGCAACATGGGAACATTAAAATATCATTTCATGTTGGCCATGAAAAGACAGCGTTTGGACTTCTTTCGGAGCCATATTATACCATTACTCAGTAGCCATTTAAAATGCTTACATGAGAATAATACTTGGATTCTTGTTAATTTGAAGTATGTGCATTCAAAGAACCGAGTTGTTAATGTTCTACACAACCATAATCGCAGGCCTTGTCTCCAGGCGTGTTAGGGTATATAGTGACATAGGAATGTAGTCTGTTCCAGATATCCTGAAACTATGTAGAGATGCCAGATAACTGGGACCAGGGTTCCCCATCCTTGTGGATCCGTCAAGGTTCGGCTTAGAGTTGTCTTCAGAACCCAGTGCTGGACGAAAGAGGCGACAATCCTTGTGGACTAGTGAAGGTTCGGCTTAGATTTTGGTCTGGTTGATGTTTAACGCTGCACTCAGCAATACTCCAGCTATATGGCGGCGGTCTGTAAATAATGGAGTCTGGACCTGAAAATCCAGTGATCAACACCATGAGCATAGATCTACGCAATTGGGATATGATGACATCTGTCAACCAGGTCAGTGAGCCTAACTTCACAATCCCGATAGTCGCCTTTTACGTCAAGCATACCTATACGGCTTAAAATAGATCTTCAGCACCCAATGCTTGACGTAAGAGGCGATAGTCTGTGTGGACCCTTGAAGGTTCGGCTTAGAATAGATCTTCAGTATCCAATGCTTGACGTAAGAGGCGACAGTCTTTGTGGACCCGTGAAGGTTCAGCTTAGAATAGATCTTCAGCATCCAATGCTTGACGTAAGAGGCGATAGTCTTTGTGGACCCGTGAAGGTTCAGCTTAGAATAGATCTTCAGTATCCAATGCTTGACGTAAGAGGCGATAGTCTTTGTGGACCCGTGAAGGTTCAGCTTAGAATAGATCTTCAGTATCCAATGCTTGACGTAAGAAGCGACAGTCTTTGTGGACCCGTGAAGGTTCAGCTTAGAATAGATCTTCAGCATCTAATGCTTGACGTAAGAGGCGACAGTCTTTGTGGACCCGTGAAGGTTCGGTTTAGAATAGATCTTCAGCACCCAATGCTTGACGTAAGAGGCGACAGTCTTTGTGGACCCGTGAAGGTTCGGCTTAGAATAGATCTTCAGTATCCAATGCTTGACGTAAGAGGCGATAGTCTGTGTGGACCCGTGAAGGTTCGGCTTAGAATAGATCTTCAGCATCCAATGCTTGACGTAAGAGGCGATAGTCTGTGTGGACCCGTGAAGGTTCGGCTTAGAATAGATCTTCAGCATCCAATGCTTGACGTAAGAGGCGATAGTCTTTGTGGACCCGTGAAGGTTCGGCTTAGAATAGATTTTCAGCATCCAATGCTTGACGTAAGAGGCGATAGTCTGTGTGGACCCGTGAAGGTTCGGCTTAGAATAGATCTTCAGCACCCAATGCTTGACGTAAGAGGCAACAGTCTTTGTGGACCCGTGAAGGTTCAGCTTAGAATAGATCTTCAGCATCCAATGCTTGACGTAAGAGGCGACAGTCTTTGTGGACCCGTGAAGGTTCAGCTTAGAATAGATCTTCAGCATCCAGTGCTTGACGTAAGAGGCGATAGTCTGTGTGGACCCGTGAAGGTTCGGCTTAGAATAGATCTTGAGTACCCAATGCTTGACGTAAGAGGCGACAGTCGTTGTGGACCCGTGAAGGTTCAGCTTAGAATAGATCTTCAGCATCCAATGCTTGACGTAAGAGGCGACAGTCTGTGTGGACCCGTGAAGGTTCAGCTTAGAATAGATCTTCAGTATCCAATGCTTGACGTAAGAGGCGACTGTTGATATTTGGAGATCAGGCTCTCCGACCTGGTTGATGCGTGTCAGTGTATCCTCAATTCGTAGATCGATGCTCATGTTGTCAATCACGGAATTATCTGATCCAGTCTCGGTTGATTTCAGAAAGCCGTTATTAACGGAGGTGGACAGCCCGAGACAGAATATATCCCCTCTACCCCAGTACCTCACAACGAGTATATAGCGGACATAAACTTGTAACGGTTAACATCATGGCGGCATGAACACAATCGAGTCTGGACCAGGCAAACCAGGAACTAAAACCGTGGGCACACATGCCATCGGGGCACACAATTAGCCCAAATCAGACAGCCTGTCCACCCGATTCTCATTTCAACCGGCTTTAATGCGATAGCTTTCAAGTTTTCTATCAAAACTCAACTTGTCAGTCTCCTTACTAATCAATTCATAAACTACCTGTAATCGCCATAGGTGTTTTATAGCGAAACGGCATTTCTTGAAAACTTGCCTCTCTAGTTCTTGCAGCATTTCTTGAAACCTTATGTTTAAAACTGTTTGAATGAGATGCTCGATATAGAACAGACCGCCTCCGTTGTGTAGTGGTTAGAGCATCCGCCCGGAGAGCGGAAGGTCGCGGGTTCGATCCCCGGCCGCGTCATACCAAAAGACGTTAAAATATGGTACTTGTTGGTCCCTGCCTGGCGCTCGGCATTAATGGGTACAACAAGGACTGGTCGGGTCGGAGTCAGTATAATGTGTCTGAGTGGGGTATTCATGCTTCATGGTATCTCAGTGGGCTAGCACTATAAAACCAGCTTCAGTCTGGGATAGTACAAGCAGCCGCACCTACACATACACACGCATGCACGTCGTCATATGAGCGAAATATTCTCCAGCGCGACATTAAACCCAATTTCACCTCACCTCGCCTCTAATTCTTGTAAAAAAAGACTTTAGTTTTGTATAAGGGTAAATACGGGGGACTATGTAAGGAATTATTGAGTACTGAGGAACCCTCAACTTCCTGGAATGGGATGTGTATACACTACAATAGTCTAACGCTACAAGAGCTGAAAACGGGATGCGCTTTGGTTCCTATACTATAATAGTGTGAAGTAAACCACTGGCCTCAGTGGGATAGGCTTGGAGCGAGTAAGGAGTGAATGAGTGTGAAGGATTGTGCAACGTTTTTTATCAACTTCCCAGCGATATCTCAGGGTATAACAAGAAATGGACTTCACATATTGTGCCCATGTGGGGAATCGAATCCGGACCTTCTGCGCGAAGGACGACCGCTTCAGCCACAAGGCCACTCCACCTAACCATAGTTACAGGGAATGAAACACCAGAACAGTCGGTATCGTATACTCGCAACCTTGCAGCACTCGAAATATTACCGCTTGTATTATCGTCTTAATATCTTCAGTCCAATGCTCAGCCACTTGAGTGAGTGAGTTTAGTTTTACGCCACAATCAGCAATATTCAAGATATATGGCGGCGGTCTGTAAATAATTTAATCTGGACCAGACAAGCCAGTGATCAACAGCATGAGCATCGATCTACGCAATTGGGAACCGATGACAACCAAGTCAGCGAGCCTGACCACCCGATCCCGTTAGTCGCCTCCTACGACAAGCATGGGTTACTGAAGTCTAATCCGGATCTTCACGGATCGCTGAGTCACTTTTAGTGGAAATCGTGTTGGCTGAGTGGGTTAGATCGCTGTTTTTGTGTTCGGGTGATTAGGTGAGTGAGGTGTGAGTTTGAACCCGGGATGTGACTCAACCCCAAGCAGTACGGAATGTTTTTACTGAGAAAGTGTCATCCCAAATCCCGCATGTTTCTTGTTTTGTTGGGGTGTTGATTGTTGTAACCTTGATCAAACAGGTTATAGGGAAAACTTGTGAGACACTCATTAAATACTCATTAAATCGTCGAAAGAACGTGCTCGACTGTACCACCGCACCTGGGAAATGTAGACACCCAAGCGGGTTGGTTGGTTGTTGTTTTACGCCGCGCTCAGCAATATTCCAGCTATTTGGCGGCGGTCTGTAAATAATCCAGTCTGGACCAGACAATCCAGTGACCAGCATCATGAGCATAGATCTACGCAATTGGGAACCGATGACATGTGTCAACCAAGTCAGCGAGCCTGACCACCCGATCCCGTTAGTCGCCTCTGACCACAAGCATGGGTTACTGGAGATCAATTCTAACCCGGATCTTCACGGGTCGTAGACACCAAAGACTGATAATATTCTGTGAGGTATATGACTAAATCCACCATCCATCAGACAGATTACTTATACCATGTACACGTTGTCTAGCACGTCTTTTTTTTAACACGTGAGCTCGTTACCATTATAAAATGATTCATTCCAAAGATGAATAACCGTTCCAATATGGCGAACTATCTGTCCGCCTCCGAGGCGTATTCTCGAAGTGATAAGACCGATATGTTCAGATTGTAGCGCACATGAGCGGACTCAACCGATGGGAAACACGAAAGCTGATAAGGTTCATCCAGAATTCTATGTCAAAACAAAAATACCAGTGAGTCAGTGATAACCTATCGGAAGGCAACAGCAAGCGTACACACAATGTTATCCCCAGATACAGGGCACAGCAAACAGTGGCCGATTGCGGAAGCTGGAGATGCTTAACAATTTGAAATGGATGCTCAAGAGTGAAAACAAACAAAAATTAAGGTAAACAACATGATTACTCGTTCCGAAAAGTGAATGTTGCATAAAGAAACTGAGCTAAAGAGTTTACTGAATGAGTGAACGACGCATTTAACATTACAACGGCTGTATCAAGACGTGCACAATAAATGAGTTTGGGGAATCGAACCCGGGATTTCGGAATAACGAGCGAAAGATTTAACCACTAGGCTACCTCACCTCTCTTATTTCGGGTATAACTGAACACTCCTTTATCTGACTGTAATCAGTAAAGGTCGATCCGATCACACGTGATTTCGCAGACACCAAGTGAGTGAGTGAGTTTAATTTTACGCCGCTTTTAGCAATATACCAGCAACATCACGACCTGGACACCAGAAATGGGCTTCACACGTTGTACCCATGTGGGGAATCGAACCCAGGTCTTCGGCTTAACGAGCGAACGCTTTAACCACTAGGCTACCCCACCAACCCCCGTAGGCATCAAGCTGGGTCCACAACGCTGTGTACCTATTTTGGAGGATTTGATGGCGGATCGCATGATCGATAACTTCAACTGAGCTGCAGGGTTCCACAGACAGATAGAGCGGATATTGTTATATACCGCAGTATGCACAGTACACTGGAAAGAGTAAGCTGATATTGTTTTATACCTAATTGTACGACCGAAGTTGTAAACGAATATTGTTTTGTACCGCACATTACAGTGGAAGCGGTGGACTTATATTGTTTTATACCGCACTGAATGACCGGATAGCATTTACGTCACATACTGCAACAGAATGGATGAACTGATGTTGTTACATGCCGCATCAGGATGGTACAATGTAATCCGAAGCTCGCAAATAACCCCAAAATCCGAAATATACATAACGTGAAAAACAGCTCTCCCATCATTATCTAACGGCCTCGTTATTGTAGCGGCTTCGTGCGCGTCTTGACTCGTCTGGCCACTTAGCATCGTCTTCAACAGCTGCTCTTAAAGTGAAAGAAGAAACCAACCTACTTGCACCCCTCTTTACATTTACAAAAGTACACCTTCAGACCATTGTAACATGAATTACGACATGCCGTAAAGCAGCCGGTGTCTGGCTGAAAGAAAACATTTCTCGATTTGGGCCAAGAATGTTTCGCTCCAGCCCCAAATGCGAATAAAGCAAGATTGGTTTAACGCTAACTAAAGTAGTGCGGGAAGACAGCTGATGAGCGTTGGTCGTGTCTGTGATGGAGAATGCGGAATGCATCATGTTAACGAGCGCTTTTGTTTTGGTATTCTGTTTTATGGTTGCTTTTCACGGTCACATATCAGTCTCATCTGAATTGGGATTAAGTTTTGCTTCCAGGTGACTGAAATACCTTTTCACAGATGGGGGGCAATGTTACCTTCGTCATTCAATATTTGTTTCCCATATACGGACATTATAATGAGGAGCTCTATAACCGCGACATCACAGCTGGTTTGAGTAAATGAATATCATTACTTTAGTCGGGGGATACTATACATTAATACAGCTTACATCTTAGTATAATAATGTGCCGCCGCCATATACGTGGAATATTTCTGAGTGCGGCGTAAAACTAAACTCACTCAATCCTTGTATTCATGTGTATCACTTCTTAATGCGGTTCAAAGACTATAAGTATATTTTCTTTTTGTTTTTTCGGATAGTAAGTTATATTTTTCTCCTGATTAAGTCTTATTCTTGTGCCATACATAAATGAGTGAGTGAGTTTAGTTTTACGCCGCTTATACAATATTCCAGCAATATCATGGCGGGGGGACACCAGAAATGGGCGTCACATATTGTACCCATGTGGGAAATCGAACCTGGGTCTTCAGCGTGACGAGCGAACACTTTAACCACCGCCCCTATGCATTAGAAACCTGAGGCGGTGGGGTATCCTGGTAGATGAATCGTTCGCACGTCAAGATGAGACTGTGGTTTTAAACCGACATACCCACATATTTTATAGAGTGTATTCTAATGAGTGAATTTTGTGTAACATCAGCTTGAAGTAAATTACAGGTAAATCTCGACGTATCAAGGCAATCTTGGGTGAAATCACAAACGTTGGTGAAACCCTCTAACACGTGTATGGGGCCCACAAACCAACGATCATATTCGGGGATATTGTTGGATTCGAACACAATCATCGGAATCTAATCTTTCCATGACAATCTGCTCCCTTCCTGCTCAGTTCTTTAAAATATTTAAAATACACGTTTTCACCAACGAAGGCACGATTTTCATGTGCACTTTTTGAGGCCACACTACATTAAAACGTTACTTTCAAGTTCAATGCAAGGCCTGTGAATGTTTTGCTAAATGTGCGTACCTTGTGATCAATCAAACCATCCCAGTTATAATTCAACACTCTTTATACACCTCGCGTGCCTATAGTTGACCTTTACTGATAACTTTATTCATTTCAACAAAAACCACAGGCGCTCTCAGCCTGAAAGACGTCATCTCACATTGCAAACAAACACACACATAGCCTAAGGAGTGTGTCTGCGTGATACCCATCTGCGCTACTTCAAATAGCTGTCGGTGTTGCACGAGAAAATCGTGCTCGGAGTAACCCTCGCGACCTTGAAATGTACAACACCAACAAACACATGCGGGGCACGGTCGCACGTGTTTACGCGTGCTGGGAGGTGTAAAATAGCTATTAACACGCCGTATGAACGGCAAGGGATTGCCGTTTGATGGCGGAAAAGAACCCTGTATAGAAAATACACATCACTGTGAATTTGTTCGAGTACAATTGCAGTTTATATGGCAACTGTGTGTCTGGCTGGCTGTGTTTATTCCACGGCGCTGTAACGAAGTGCGCGTCGGGGCCTTTAAGTACATAATTTCAACTTCACACGAAGTATAGATAACGGGTTATGGAAAGTGCACTCTCTTGTCTGTTACAGCTAATAGTATACTTTGGGTACGTTGTTGTGATGTCTTCGTGATCCCACATGCCGGGTTTGTTTTCAAAAGTAACTTTAAACAAATATTATCATTTTCACCTGATAAAGGAAGCGTTACATAATAAATGTTCATTTCTCGTTTTTTTATGTATATGTTTATGTGTATAAACATGCATATGCTTTTTGAATGAAAGCCACTGTTTACAACTTTGTATTTTATACAGTCTAAGTAAACTTATTATATCAGTATAGCAGTGTACCGAATAATAATGAGCCTAAGTCTACTTATACTGTATTTTATATAGACCCGCTTATGAAATGTGCATTTCATTTTAAATGAAAATGAAAAACAAAACAAACATAAACGATTAAATAGGCCTAAATCTCCAATTCTACATCCGCAAAAATATTTACAAACTACGAAACATAATGATATGTGAGGGTACTTTTCACATTCAGGTTGTGAAAAAAGAGCAGTACCGGATTTCCTCTAATAAAAGCCTCGAAGCGAGCCAGCATATTTGCCCACTCTCCTACCCAGAGTTCCATGTGGCAAGCCAGCATAGTACCTCTGCCACAAGCCAGAAAAATGTGACGATTTGTCACATCTTGCAATGTCCATTCAATATAATGTACAGATTTCTTTTACTCTTTTATTTTTGACGAGTCTACACATCTAACTAAACATCTTTAATAGAATGGTTTAGTTTCACTGAGAAAATATCCAAAAACATGTAACACTATTTCGAATTGCGTAGCGATCCTTTGTTTACATAGGTTGTATTACGCCACGTGCTGTCATCGAAGCCGACGGAGAGCGAACGATGCAGCCAGTTTGATATCTAAATATGTACTGTCATAGACCTAACTGTCGCAGTTGTGGAAGAATATATATGTAACAATGTAAAACATTATGAAGAGAGTGCCGAAAAGCTTTCGTGAGTCCAGGCTATTCTTATTATGAATATGCGCGTTTGATTACAAACAAGAGAAAAGTCCGGTCACGTGATATGCAAATTAGCCTGTGGCAGTGATGTTATCTTAAGTCATCGCTGTGCCGGAGTGCGCATTTTGCCCTGTGAAACTCACGAGGCACTACTTCCGGTACTAAGTTCCCGGCTTCCTTTGCGCGCGCCAACTTTCGATATGCGAGACGGGGCCCAGCTTACTTCCGGTACCAGATTTCTGGTTACAAGCATTATATTCAAGAACCAGTTCTGGTTCCAAAGTGCGCGACCACCAAATGTGACTTTATTAGACTGGGCCAAGTGTACAACCATGCATGGCTGTCACAGCTATTTATATATGTGACGTGCGTGTAGATCTATGGTCTATGTTTAACATACATAGCGATAACGGGTTCCTGTGGCTGTTGATTGTCGTAATAGTTGGCTAATTTGGGGATGGTTAGATCGGAAATGTGTTACTCCTGTAAGGGTCATTACTGTCCTTACTGTCAACTGACAACAATGCAACCATTTGAAAAGATATGAAACGTTGTTTGTCACCGGAAGTAGTAATGTGTGGCAAAGTGCCGTGACCTACTTACGGGCCCTATACAGCTCCTGGTGTGTTAGTAGTCTGTCTCACAGTCCCTGAACCACATTATTTTCCCTACTGCCAAGCCCTCTCTGCAGTGCTAAAGCTCTAAATAGAGCAAGTCTAGATTCCTCAGGTTCTGAATCTCTGGTCTCCCTAGGGCTCCTTTTCAATTTAAAGGGCTTGTTTGTTACTATCAAAATTATATATATTCAGAGACTAAGCATAAGTCTAGTGTGTTAGGTGTATATTGTTTCTTGAAATGAACTATGTACCAAAGACATAACATTATAATGTATGCCATGCCAATTCATTATATAGTAAGTGTAGGTGATGCAACGCCGTAATGGACATAATAAGTTCTAGGTATCCTTATTACCGTCATGTCGGAGGTTTGTTAAAACACAATGGCACCGAAGTGTACATCAGATGAAAAACGGTAGCTACCACCATGAAAAAAGCTACGTATTACAGAGATGGTGAATGATTCTTACCTATCAGAAAATACAAGTTGTCTTTCAGTGGTTTTGATAATTTTCTATATGAATTACTTCTTTGTACTTATACCTCGCATTTTCGCGCACTCGTTACGACTTTTGCGCACGAAAACTTATATGAATTACTTCTTTGTACTTATACCTACACGTGCGCCCTATTTTCGTTATCAAAATATCCAAAAATATATATTTACAAGCCATCAAACATCTCAGTCGATCGCTCACTATGAGCGGGGCCATTTTGAATCACGTGACCTGTGACGCGTAGGGGATATCCCTCCCAAAAATAGTAACACACGTGTTCCATACCTCGTTGCTTGTTGACAACACATTTTCATACATTTTAGGCAATTAAAACGATTGTATGGAGATATTCGTTTCCAATCTAGACTGACTGACCACCCCTGCTTTTTCAACAGCTGTTTTCAAAGGAATTGCTGGTGAGTTTTCAATGCTTCATATAATATAAGATTATTGCTGTCACCTTCACAGTTCCACCAGTGTCTCTGTACTACTCCTGGATATTTGCCCACAAAACACAGTTTACTAATTGAATTTAGGACTTAAATAATTAATGAGTTCACGAATTCATTATCTATAAATTTCATGTATACCCAAAAACCTTAAATATTTCTCAGTTCACAACTCTCCTACCTTGAATAATATTTTAAATATTTCCATGTTGTATTAGGTCTCAAGCACCAGCTACAAACCTTGCCAAAATCATCTTTTCATTTCCATATTAGCAACCAAGTGACCAAAACGTGTTATTTGTCACCATGAATTATAAACAAATACTAAAATAAGGGGATACATAAATAAATCAATTATGTTGAATGAGGGGATCATTCAAATTACAGCACAATGCCAAATATAATACTTAAACTCTTGTGCATACACCATTGGACAGAAGGCTTTTATTTGTTAGGTCAATTGAAGAAAATTCATTTGCAAACATTACAGTACCTCTTATCTTTTGACAGCAAAAATAGCAGGCTTTCCAAATTATCAATGAAGTGTTAGTTTAGAAAGTCTGCCTTTCAAGGTGCAATTAGATGTTTATTGAGAACATTAACAATGATAAGGATATGAAATTGTGCATGAAGTTTATTCTTTTGAAGGTACAAGTTTAAACTCATGTTAAATTAAAGTGATAATTAGTAATTAACATTGATATGCACTTTTTTTTTACTGGTATTCAAGGTTGAAAGTTGAGACAAGAAACCATGGATGACACTGTCTGCCCATTGCAAGGGCAAGTTCAAGAGAAAAACAAAGGGATGGAAGAGATATAGTTACAGCTTAGTGTTTGACGACATGTCTATTTTTGAAACTCACTGCTATAACTTGTCAAAACAAGAGTCACCAAAAGATAACAAATTGTGGTGAAAAATATTGAACGGTTTTACAGTTCTGCTCCTGAAAAGAACACTACCACCAATTTCAGTCAAAGTCGAAATTGTTGCCATGGAAACACATAAAAAAATATTTTATACAGAAATCCTAAACTACCAAAAGGCACCAGTACACCACCAGATCTATCTATGTGTCAAGTTGGGTGAAGAAATAGTGAACGGTTTTGAAGTTCTGCTCCGGAAAAGACGAATGTGCACGGACGGACGGGCAGAGCGCATTTTAATAATTTGACATTTGGCTTTGTGCTGTAATTTGAATGATCCTTCCCCTTTTAACAATTGCTTTCTAGATGTATCCCCTTATTTTAGTATTTGTTCATAATTCATGATGAAAAACACTGTCCCTTGATGTAATCAACATCTAATCTCCTATCCAAGGAGGAAATAAATATGATGATGAAGGTAGGAGAAATGTGAATTGAGAAATATTTAAGGTTATATGGTACAAATGAAATTTATAGATAATCGATTCGTGAACTCGTTTAATTTTAAATTCTAAGTCTTATCAGTAAACTGTGTTTTGTAGGCAAATATTCAGGAGTAGTACAGAACACCCATGGAACTGTGAAAATCACCAGCAATTCCTTTGAAAACAGCTGTTGAATAAGCAGGGGTGGTCAGTCAGTCTAGATTGGAAACGAAAATCTCCATACAATCGTTTTAATTGCCTAAAATGTATGAAAATTTGTTGTAAACAAGCAACAAGGTATGGAACACGTGTGTTACTATTTTTGGGAGGGATATCCCCTACGCGTCACAGGTCACGTGATTCAAAATGGCCCCGCTCATATGTGAGCGATCGACTGAGATGTTTGATGGCTTGTAAATATATATTTTTGGATATTTTGATAACGAAAATAGGGCGCACGTGTAGGTATAAGTACAAAGAAGTAATTCATATAAGTTTTCGTGCGCAAAAGTCGTAACGAGTGCGCGAAAGTGCGACAAAGGATTTCCACCATTGCGGCCTATGGAGGTGCTGTGCGTTGCAGTGAATAGCGTTCATGTCAGTGTGAACGCTTCATGTATCTTACCGGTATTTACCGGTTCAGACTAGGGCTTCCACGGGTACTCGAGTACTCGAGGACGAGTCGGGTTTAGCTGGACTCGAGTCCATTTTCAAGGACTCGAGGACTCGAAAAGGGGAGATAACTCGAACTATTGACGACGGACTGTCTGCCATGTGCTAAGCATGAGCGGCCGTTAACGTCTAATATTAAGAAAAAGATATAACTTTATTATCCCGGAGGAAATTCTCATACATCCAAACTGTCTCAAAATGAATATATACACGGTTCACAAAAATATACACAATAATTACATGCTCAAAACGAATGCTATTTACAAATAAAACTGACATGATATAATTCAATTAACCAAATGGGTAAAGAGGCTGAATAATTCTAGTTCTAATCACATGATGGTGATTTAAAATATTTGTTGCATTCACGAATACTTGAAGGCATGAAAGACTGTCGAGCTCTCTTTTGAGGGAAGGTAATCGACAGCAGCGTCCAGAAGGAAGTAGTTCAAAATGGTGAGATCAAATATGTCAACTATCAAATCTAATTTTAGCTGCCTTTTGACTATACTCGAAATACACTCCAGAAATTTTGCAAGCAGTATTAACAATTTTGAAAAGTCTGTTTTTGTTGCGATGAGACAGATCCCCATACCAACATAGAAAATTGTAGGTCAACACACTTTGAATAAAGGTTTGATACAAAACTGTCATTACGGTTTTGTCAATGCCTTGACGATAATAATGTTCAGAATCAGAAATAAGGCCAGTAACAGTGGCATCATCTGCACATTTCACAGTAAACAAGTCATATATTGACAAATAACAGTCATTGGTATACAAAACGAATAGCCACGTGGATCTCCAGCAGAGGTTGAGAGAAAAGAAGATTGATAGCCATTGACACTGACATACTGAGTTCTATGTACCCTGAATTCTTTAACCCATCTGATAATGATTTTATTAACACCTAGATTAAATAGTTTACTCCTCACACGGTGTGGTTGTATGGTATTAGATGTTACAAGTCTGCAGATGAGAGTCAATAATATACAACGACTGAGATTTCACTTCTTAAATTATTTAGGTAACATCTTGACAATTGATCGTTTGCTTGAAAGGTATGAATTTCGAGTACTCGGGTCCGAGTCGAGCCTCACCTCTCGAGTACTCGAGTCCAAAAAAATGGACTCGTTGAAGCCCTAGTTCAGACATGAAAACGATACGTATTGCGATACGCTGATCGAAAACCGGTATTTTTACATGCATTCGGAAAACTTCGTAACACTCGGAATTCTTCGGATATTTCCGTTTTTTGAATTGTTCTTTTCCCTGTTTCATTAGTGCCAAATGTTAATTACATTTTTATTTTGTCATGATTAAAAGTTTTTATAAACTGTTAATCAATCATAGTGATTTTGTTGTGTTTTTGCTTATAGTCAAGCATTAACACGATTATAAGTAGTTTTTGTTAAAAAAATAATCCTTGCAATATATTGCAATACATATCGCAATATATGCTTCCGCATCGCAATATGAAAATTCTCTGCAATACCCACCCCTACCCTTTGCACCCCTCGGGGTTCATATGACCATTTAACAATTTAAACATCGATCATCGTGGCTTTACCGATACCGAGTAACGTCATATTGCTTAAAGAAAACTTCACTTATAGTCTGTGGGGGCATTTTGTAACAGACACTGGTACCCATCGTTGCTTTGATGTGTCTAAGAAAACGTTTGTTTGTTTGTTTGTTTGCTTGTTGTTTAACACCGTAATTAGCAATGTTCTAGTCACGTGACGGCGGCATGGAATAACTAGTCTGGACCGGACAATCCAGTGATTGATACCGTGACGATCTATCCACGCCGTGGGTGTACGATGCCACAAAATCAACCAAGTCACCGAATCCGACCATCCGATCCACTTGGTAGCCGTTTACGGCAAGCAAAGATTCATGGGGCCCAATTCATTCCCAGAACAAGTCAGGGCTCCAGATAAGATGCGTATCTGCGTAAATTACGCATGGATAATTCAGATATACGCATAAAAAGTCAAATCAATGACAGAAAGATACGCATAACTTTCTCAGAATACGAGTCAGATTGTTTTTACATGCGTAAACCAAACCTGTCAAAATATTGTTTCAGTCCTACATCCGATCTTAAGATCTCGAATAGTATCGGTTGTCTGTATTGAAGCGAAGAGTGTTGAGTTTTTGCGAATGATCTCCCTTAATATTTCTAATCCACGTTCGGGGCACGATTTGTTGAAAAGCTAGCCCTTAAACAGCGTTACAGCGTTTCCGGTCCATAACAGTAGTAGTACAGCTTTAGGGCTACTGTAGATGACGTGATGGCCCTGAACCAGCGTAGGAAAACATAAATACTCCTTTTTTTTTCCATTTGGTATTTTACTCCTCAAGTTTAATTTTGAGGAGTGAAATACCCCTGAGTCAAAATAATAATCTGGAGCCCTGACAAGTAAGGCAGATCAACAACTAAGCCTTTTTCAAGTGTCCAAAGAAGCTCCTAGGTGGGATGGCGGTGTTGTAAATACTCTTTCCACGTGAAGTATGGTGTTTGGAGAATTCCTATCACTGTCTTGGTTCCAACTCGATTAGTTACAGACTGCCGCCATATAGCTGGAATATTGCTGAGAGCGGCGTTAAACAACAAAACCAACCAACAAATCCTCTCACTGTCTGCACACTAATGGTAAACATTTAGAGAAGTCTATAGCTCTTACAAGGTAACTCGGATTAGCTTCGCCGGGCGCTTAATTATCCGCTGTAAACCGCCTCGACTTGTGTTGTGATATCATTGTATGTCTGTGCTCTTCTTTCCCAGGACCCGTGAAGATCCGGATTAGAATTGATCTTCAGCAACCCACGCTTGTCGTAAGAGGCGACTAACGAGATCGGCTGTACGATGTCATCGTACCCCATTTGAGTACATCGATGCTCATGATGTCAATCACTGGATTGTCTGGTCCAGATTCAATCATTTATATACCTCCGCCATATAGCTAGAATATTTCTGATACATCCTCTTTCCCTATCAGTGCGTTGTCGAGGTGCGACTTGTAGAGCTTGCACGGTTGCAACGTCAAAACACCCTCATCGTAACGACGTTAAATGACATACCACTAATTCATTTGCAGCCGAGCTCTCGAATGAAATCGCTCTGTGACCACCTCAGAGTGGTGTGCCTGTGTTTGGACGTTCACGGGTGCTACTTGTTTGTGTTATACAATACCGATATTGCTGATGGTCGATTACAAAATACTCACTCATGCAAGAATTGAAAATAAAACCCTGGCTACAATGTACGATTTTATGGACGCTTCTCTGATACTGAGTTTCGTGTGACGACATGCACATACACTGAACAGGGCGGTTTTTCGCAGGTATCGAACCACCAAAGTAGTTGGCAGTGTGATATTATTAATATTTCCGTCGTATATCATGTCAACATTGTTTTTCAATAGGCCTTATTTTTCCAGAAACAGATAAAAAAAATTAAGGAGTATAGAATGAGATTTAATTAAATCCGGAATACTGCCAATTGAACAAACAAACTAGTATAAAGCAACAGTGTGTTTTATGCACATTCAGGCAACACATCAGAAAATATATACAATCAAATTAACTAAAAGTATATAACATTTATATCATATCATATATGACCCGTGAAGATCCGGGGTAGAATAGGTCTTCAGCAACCCATGCTTGCCATAACAGGTGACTATGCTTGTCGTAAGAGGCGACTAACGGTGGTCAGGCTCTCTGACTTGGTTGACACATGTCATCGTATCCCAACTGCGTAGATCGATGCTCATGCTGTTGATCACTGGATTGTCTGGTCCAGACTCGATTATTGACAGACCGCCGCCATATAGCTGGAATATTGCTGAGTGTGGCGTAAAACTAAACTCACTCACTCACTCACTCAGTCCATTCATACAATATCATATCTGTAGAACCGTTGCCATTGCTTGAGAAGAACGCATTATTAATGTTTCTATTTAAGCAAAGACACATAAAAGCGAAGGTAAAGAGAGGAGTGTCAATTTTTTGAGCCCTCGACATTTTGGTCTGCTGTCGTAACGCCTTTGTTTGTTTGCATTTTGTACTATTTAACTCATACCTCGTGAGACCCATGAAGATCCGGGTTAGAATTGATCTTTAGTAACCCATACTGGTCGTAAGGGGCGACTAACGGGATCGGCTGGCACGTGTCCTGGTGCGGCGTTAAACAACAACCAAACCAACCATGTGAAAACCAACCAGCTCGTGAAATGTGCACGCAAGACTCGGACAACATGGATTCTTCAAGTGAAGAAGAGACGCCAGCGTTAATGTCAGGATCGCTCCAATGCTTGCCGTGAGAGAGGTAACTGGCTCGGGTCGGCAGTCTCGCTGATTTGGTTCGAGAACGCTATTTACAAAATGGTAGTAGATAGTAGTGGTGGTCCGATTAATTGAAATAATCGAAGATTGGTCGCAGTGGCCAAACGACCAAGCAATCGATCACATTTACTCATAATCGAACACATTTTCTCATAATCGAACACAAACGATTTTGGAACCGCTGTAATGGAGTTTTAAATACTTGATGATGGAACATATCTATCATATTGTCAGGGCCTGAAAACGTGTTTATTTCTAAGAAAACTCACTTCACTTTCTGAAAAGTCATGACTGAATATTTCTTGAAGAATCTGGGAAGTTAATATTACACTGGAACTGAATCATTTTACACTGGATGTGAAATCTGCAAATAAAATTTGTGCAGTTTCTAAAAAACAACAACAGAGAACCAAATGTTTTTTCTTCATACTTATCTGCAACTACAACCTGAATAGGAAAATCTAGAAAATGACGCTAACCAAATTTTTTTTCGATGATTGGTCGTTGGTATTGAACCAATCATCAATTGTGAGATTTCAACCAATTCCCAACACTAGTAGATAGCAACATTCATGTTATGCCACGTGAACTGGAAAATAATCGAATGAGGGTCACACAAATGGTTGACCATAGTCTGTCATAATGAACCTAAACAACTTTCTAAGATGCCTAGCGGTTAGAACAATCGAAAAAAAATTACATTATCAGACAATAAAGGTATAGTTTTTTGATGACGTAACAATTGAATGACGTTTTCCCGTCACTGCGCCATTCTAGTGTGCCCCCTCGTAATCGAACCATTTTACATTACGTCACAATGTAAGCGACGTCACGATGCATGTCAGTTGTCATCGCCTCGAACGGCCTCCTACAGTAAACTACACTGTTGCATCCCGTTTCTTGGTTTGCTGTTGCTTCACGCAACTAACATTACTGGTGGAAACATTACGTTTATGTTTTACGACGGTTAAAATGTGTCATTTCGACTCACAAGTTTTCAGCGACACGGTAACGTTCGTAATGTTTACATTCCCACAATGCAATTGTGGAATGTCGCTTGACTACTCAACTTCCTCTGGATGTACTGATCTAAACTTACGCTGGTAGTAGAAATGCAACGTTCATATTGCCCCATATGGTTTACGTTAATGACAAATGTAATTAAAATAATTCAGAGAAGATATTTAATCCGAACGTAAACCGTCATCAAACTGTTATCATTTGGGTTTTTTCTGGTAACGTTCGTCTTAACGTAGGGGGCAGACACATCAATAGAACAGCGCGCCAGTTAGCCCTGTGCGAGGATTCTTAATTTAGGTCACCGACACCGTCGTTTGTTTTCTGCCTTAAATTAATCGTAATTATCTTAGAAAGTATTAAATTTGGCCTCTTAGAAAAGAAATATTCAGTACACTTCATGCATGGGGACTGTCAGAAAGTTACGAGGATTTCAAATTGCACAGAATGCTTTCAAGGCGCTCGTAAAAGGCAGTATTAGGTTCTCACGACTTACCTCCCTTAGACCCTTTTCACAAGAACCTTTTGTAACCACGACCAGCTTGGCATGCCCATGGACGCCACATCAGATATGTATACTTATTTTTAAAGCATAACAATTGAATGCACAAAGTATAAATAAATATATAAGTATATATCACGGAAAAGAGCGAGCGTCGTCAAGTGACGAAATTAATACGTTCAGCAGCATGGCATCGTCAACAAGTGTGTGTTAGTGAGTGGAAACAAGGTTCGAACCATATTTCGGCTTGAAATGAAAGGGCAATCAAATGTGATGCTGATTGGAGATTCACTACTTTGGTAATGTCCAGTAGAATAGATCATAAGACAAGTCAAGGGTTCGAACCCACCCTAAACAAATCGTGACGTGCCCAATGGACGCAACTTTGTATTGAGAACTGACTCGTTACTGAGTCGCCCTGCATTGGGCGTCCAACGCAAACCTTTGACAATGCAGGGTGCCGTTTTACAACCTTAGCTCTTCGACTGTCGTAAATCCTTGTTATGGTATAGGAGTGGGGTTCGATCACCTTAATGATAATTTGGCACCCTGGTCTTTGGCGAACGCACCTTCTGGCCTACTTTACACCAATGATTGTTTATGGGGTCAGAAAAGAGGCGAGTTATTTCGTTATCCGGTTCGGTGAATTGGGCGATTACTTGCCATCGTATCCTGTCTGCGATGACCATTGCTCATAACATCAGCCACTAGTCTGGACATTACTCCTAAGCTAGTATTTAGAAGAGCTGAAGAAAGAAAGAACGAAACAAACCAAAGGACAGAGGGGAGATTGAGTTACTTTAGGGGCTGCAGGGTAGTCTAGTTATTTAAGCGTTCACTCATCACGCCTTAGGCCAGGATTTGATTCCCCATGTGGGTACAGTCTAAGTAAACTTAGATTCAGTATTAATCGTTACACTGCTATACTGAGTATAGCAGTGTAACGAATAATACTGAGCCTAAGTTTACTTAGACTGCACGTGGGTACAATGTGTGGAGCCCATTGCTGGAATATTGCTAAAAAGCGGTGTAAATCCATACTCACTCACTCACTCACTCGCCCGCTCGCTCATATTACTTCACGCTATTATGAACTGACTATGTGACCCAAGAACAGAAATGTAGCAAGAATAGTGTTAACATAAGTACCGCGGAATGACACGGGAAACTGCCAGTTATCGAGGACAAACGCTTCTTCTAAGCAAATACAGGTGTACATCAAAGCACTGTCACGGTGACCCAAGGTCAGTTCAATTCTTTGAAGACAGACTTTGGCATTATCAACGGGTCAAACAATGTCATGAGCGACGACCCCCTCGACACTAGTCTGTACAAAACGCAGACGAATTAAGATTAATTAACACTTCCAATTTTCTTCTATCTGTTGAGACATCGTCCTGCTAATTATGCACGGGACCTCCCTCAGTATGGCGCGGGTATTGTCTGTCTCTCAGATTGATGAAATCTTTGTTAAACGAGTGATTCTTCCTTAATGAGTCTTCAAGAGGTTTGGATGATTGACATAAACTGTCATCGTTCTCTAAGGCAGGTGAAGGTCAGTCCCCAATTGTTCTCGATGTCCTCCTTCTCAGGGGCACCGTACCTGCGCTGGGGGTGGAGGGAGGGGGTGCGGGCCGCTTTATCTTGTATATGGATGGAGTTATGGCAGGCGTTGAGACCTTGAAACCAAAACACTTCACCTCAAGTGGAGTATTGGGACTGACAGTGATGGTTTCCAGTCGATGAAGAGGTGATATAAATATTTTCAGTGAGCACTTAAACACTCCTAGACGTCCAGTTGTTTGATTAAGCTTGGTACGTGAAAGGAACCTGTCAATCAATATTTGATTGAAGAGCGTTTTTCAAGACAATAAGATATTACCTCTGATGAAAATTGATATTTTTCTTGTTTTGTTCAAATGGGGAAATTATTTTATAGATAGTGAGTGGTAAATCTTGGAGCCCAAATCCGCCTGACAATAATTTTTTCTAGCAAGTTATCTAACCCTTTGCCATTATCGATAAATTTGCTGAGCAGATGATATTGATGTTTTTAAATATGATGTCATAAAGCGCAAGATTGATTTTCAAGTAATTATCTCCACAGGAGATAGCACCTAGCTATTACCTACAGCAGTAAATGGATCGACCTAATGTATACAGTACACACACACTCGCACGCACGCACGCACGCACGCATTGAGGTAGTTGTTTGTACTACCCGGACTAGACTAACGCTTAGTCCCAGAAAATACATAATTTTGATAGCAACAAATAAACACATTTAAATTGAAAAGGAGCCCCAGTGAGTTGGGAATCCAGCCCCTGAGGGAATCTAGACTTGAGCAGAATTTTCATATTTTCAAAGACTTGGTGGAACATTTGCGCAATAAATATCTTGTGTTAAACGTGTGAGGTAAGAACAGCGGTTCCCGGTACTGGAGTCACACAAGGGGCATAACTCACACCGGTAACCTTACACCCTGTAACGGATACCCGGCATTATTTACACGTACCAGCAAATACGTCAAACTGAACAAGCCGTGAGCTAGTTGTGGGGATGGGAGTTGGGGATATCTCTAGTCTCTCGTACAGACCCTGAAGCAAATATATCCAAGAAAGCCCACACAAGTCTAGAAAATGTGGCAAGTCTAGATTTCCTCAGCTTGAAATGAAGAAAGTCTCAGGGCTCCTTTTCATTATAATTTCTTTGTTACAATGAACTTTTTTTCAGTAAAATATGTTCATTTCAGAGACTAGTTGTTAGTCTAGGATATCTCCTGCTTTGGAGTATGGGGAATTGACTTTGTTCTGCTGAGACATACAGATTCTCTCCCTCCTGAAAAATTACAAACGACATTCTGCAAACGTACGCTGGGAGTTGTTCTTTGAAACTGGGCATGCAGAGCAGAGCTTGGTTTGTTTCCCTTATTATTCAGAGTAATTAAACCCATTGTTCAATTCTACAGTCATATTTTACAATCTCCAAATACCATTTTAAAGCATGCTTTAAATGAATCAATAAAGATTGCCAAACACAAAACTGGATGGTACTATAAACTCAGTTGCCTCTTAGATAAATTTAACATCAAGGAAAGTAATCTTACTTCCTCCTCTGTACTGAAGGACCTCCAATTGAAATTTACAAACATGTTCCACTCATTTGTTCAAGATAAACCAAATACATTAAATTTAAGAAACAAACTTAGAACATACAGAAAATTGACAACTCTTTGCTTCCTTAAAGATCCGGGTTAGAATTGGTCTTCAGTAACCCATGCTTGTCGTAAGAGGCGACTAACGGGATTGGGTGGTCAGGCTCGCTGTCTTGGTTGACACATGATCGTATCCCAGTTGCGTAGATCGATACTCATGCTGTTGATCACTGGATTGTCTGGTCCAGACTCGATTATTTACAGACCGCTGCCATATCGCTGGAATATTGCTGAGTAAGGCGTAAAACTCACTCACTCACTCATTCGGTGAAGATGTCTCAATTCGCTGTGAAGAGCTTCGCCATGCAGATTTACGTCCCTTGGCCAGGCCAGAACCATATGATCACGTGTTTCAATCCTGATTCGCCCCGATTGTGTTTTAGGTTTGTCAGTAAAACAGTCCTGCTGATGGGTTTTACCAGATTGTTACAAGTCTGAGACCAGCATTCCTTGGTGCTTTCCTCCAACGTGAAACTGGCACGCTGCAATATTAATAGAATACTTTTCAACACGCCATTGAACCCAATTCACTCACTCACTGTACTTGCTTCCTCTGCTTTCGTTGCATCACATGATGCGCCCAGGTCTTTGTGGGCATCTGAATTAATGGGTAGCCTAGTGGTTAAAGCGCTCGCTCGTCACGTCGAAGACCCGGGTTCGATTCCCCACATGGGTACAATGTGTGAAGCCCATTTCTAGTGTCCCCCGCCGTGATATTGCTGGTATATTGCTAAAAGCGGCGTAAAACTATACTCACTCACTATGGCAGATCACACGTTCATAAACCCTGATCGTCATCAGTCTAACAACCAGCGTGGGATACTGACACAGATCCATCCGGAAGACCCTGGGGTCTTGAAATAGGACCCACTTGAATTCTGTAAAATTTAAAAGAAAAAGATGACGCCCCCACAAAAATGTTCATCCCCGAAGGTCGAAAACAAACTTGTTGTATTTGAAAAGTGAAAGTTGAAGGGAAGAGCCGCAGAGACAACGCGGGGTCCCTCGGGCTGGCCGGACAGTACCGGACCTTAATGACGCTGTCGTGGACATAATCAGCTGTGTTGGTCAGCGGAGTCCCCAAGTCTGACCACTGTTATCTTAATTAGCCAAATATAACATTGATGATGTCCACACTGTCAAAGGGAGAAGATCTGTGATGGTTTTATCATAAAGTCCAGCTATAATCATCTCCAGGGTGGGGGTTTCAATTGGGCTGATTAATCTGCACCCTTTGGGCATATACCCATAGTGCACCACGTTGGTTGCTACTGATCTCGAAGAGAAACAGATACTTTGTAATGGATTGCTTGCAAGCTTGGCAATCACCTTCTGAAGGAGAGACCGCCTCCGTGGTGTAGTGGCTAGAGCGTCAACCCGGAGAGCGGAAGGTCGCGGGTTCGATCCCCGACCGCGTCATACCAAAAGACGTTAAAATATGGTACTTGTTGGTCCCTACCTGGCGCTCGGCATTAATGGGTACAACAAGGACTGGTCGGCTCGGAGTCAGTATAATGTGTCTGAGTGGGGTATTCATGCTTCACTGCGGCATGGTATCTCAGTGGGCTAGCACTATAAAACCAGCTTAAGTCTGGGCTAGTACAAGCAGCCGCACATACACATACACACGCATGCACGTGGTCATATGAGCGAAATATTCTCAAGCACGACGTAAAACCCAATTTCACCGCACCTCACCTCTGAAGGAGAGGTGCGGTACATAGTTTTATTATTGTCTGTCTTTGTCTATTGGACATGTGACCTTAGTGATCATCTTGTCATGCCGAACTAAATTTACTTTGGACCCCAAAACGTTTGAGTGAGTGAGGTAGTGAGTGAGTGAAAGTCTTAACTGTAGTTTTAATGTCGGGGCTTAGCAGCATTCCAGCAATATCGCGACAAGGGACACCAGATATATGCTTCAGGCATTTTATCCGTTTGTGGAATCGAAACCGGGCCTTCGTGGAGAAGAGACAAACATCTACCACTGGACTATCTTTCCGCCCAACTCCTTTTATAAACACGTTTCAGCACACACACACAACACACAGTTAGTCCAGCCTAGTAGTTAATACATTCTAGATTAGATCCCATAAATATAAAGCATGTGCATTTCATTCCTCTTGGTCACTTTAGTGATTTCACGTGATGTTTTAAAAAAGCGGCTTCAGTCCTATTGTCTGTTTCACCATCTATGTATACCATCTTCAATGAAACACAACTTCAATATTCTCCACAGTTTGCACTGTTTTGAGAACAAATTTAATTGAAAATGAGCAACAAAACAAAATAACACATTAAATAATTAAATTAACTGTAAAAGAGACTTAACATTTCAAAACCATAATAATTATCATATTCATTCTAGCAATTTGCAATTGTCTTTTTAGACCGACCAAAGATAAACGTGTAAAGACATCCAGGTGATGATATAGGCTATTCAGTTTTAATTGAAAAGGTAAGCAACAATTACTGATGTAGTGATCTTATAATATACGTCTTCGTAGTACAAATATCTTCTGTCGGTTGAATTCTATAAGGCGTTGATCCTGCAAAATCCCTTGCGTGTGAAATAATTATCACTCCTTCATGGGAAAATAACGAATCATCAATTTCACCTTTTCTAATTGGCAGACCTTCACAAATCCAATGCCCGGAGTATTTCCTGGAGGTCATTTGACCTCTGTTGTAAGGGCCAACAGTATCGCCACATTAACATCTTAAACACAGATAGCCATTATTTCAGGAACGACCCAGAAATCAAAGGTCATGTCCAATAATCCACAAGGTTAAATCCAACCCTTTGTGTGGGTAACGAAAGGGAGGGTTACCCTCATAAAGACTGCAAGGTTATCCGTTGTTTGCAAAAACCAGCAATATTTAATCAAAGATGAAAACGTTATAATGGTCATTTTATTTCAGAGTCGTCGAAATTTTATGTCCGTCCAGTACCTTTTGTGTTGCCACAGGCCTGTGTCACTTATTGGGGTTTGGGTTGAGATTTTAAGTGATATCCTTCTTTAATGAGTATATCCGATTGTGTACAGGTGCTTGTTATTCACCGATATACTGTAAGTATACTCTGTAATGACACAAACATGTGATACCCTGTTAAATAGGGACTAGTAAATGAGAGCAGTATAACTCTTTGTAAGAGCCACGTACACCACGATTTGGTTTATACGTACCGCCGACACAGAGGTTTAATAGGATAGTTCTAATTGATTGCACTTTTAAGTCAGATTCAAGACCTTCGAACACCACTTTGTATGTCTGCTAATTTGAAAGTTTATGTTAGACCGATTACGTAGAGAGGTGTTTCGATATCACACACATGGTCAATTACAACGTCTGACCGTGGGATACGGGTTTGGAAGCAAGTCAGATTATTTCGCATACCCTTGATGTTACACACTCAGATGTTACACATTCAGATGTTACACACTCAGATCTTACACACTCAGATGTATATTCTGACTTTAATCATGTCACACTTGTCAAACCAACCTCATTCACTGACGATTTTGATGTAACATTTTAAGTATGCGCCGTGAAACCTCCAAAGTATTCTACTGTTATTTATTTGGGTCTTTTTTGTTAGAATTTCAAATTCTTAAATAGGCATACATATTTTACCACAAAATAGTGTAGGGTGCTGTTGATTACAGTATTAATCGCTGATCTACCAGACGCAGCATAAAATCTCCATTCATCTTCACGGTCCATCCAACGCCCAGTTTCCACCCCACCGAAGCAGTCATTCAATTTATCTTGTTCTGGAATCAATACATGCCGTTGCTCCCACAGATCTACAAACACGGTAAAAAGCACCCGATCTTAACGGATGAAAGAGCACAAAAATCTCTCCAAATGTCAAAACATCACCAAGCTCTCTCTTTTCACAACAACTGACCCTTCTACACGGAAGTGGAGGGGTGCAAAGAGATTATCTTTGTCCCTCTCATTTTCCCCATTTTCATTTTTTTTACATTTCTAGTGCGATATGAGAACGCCCGCTTGACAGTTTCTGTAGGCCATAGAATAAGCTTTGATCCCTAAAGTGCAAGAGAACAATACACGGGAATTGGGTTGTATTTGTGTAGGTATCGTAAATATTCAATTGGAAGTGTTGTTTAAACAGACTTTGTGAACAGCGGCGCCGCGTTGTATTGTGAAGCGTGCCCACGGCCTAGGTCTACATATCTTCACAATGTAAGGAATCGGTCATTAATTCATGCCATATGTTGTCTGGGACCAGCGACATGGACATCAGGACTGCTGCAAGCAACGACCGTTACAAGGCCTACAACAGCACCGTTGTTAAATGTAGTATTAAAGGCCACAAACAGCTATTACAAATCACATCCAATATTAATGACGAACTTTGATAATTATTTCATTTATCAGACCAGCAACTTTACTTTCTGTGTTTCTGTGTTTCCAACAACATTGCTGGCGGAACTCAGGTGCCAATATACTAACGGTGGGAAATAAGGGAACATATAATAATGGAATAATTTGTTAGGCAACAGGTACTTGGAGATACCTTCTGTGCAAACTGTGTGAGTGGTGGGCACTTCCCATAGAACCTCACATGTTTACCCTTTTGACGAACACCTGGTGTCATGAATGATTTTCATTGATCCATTCATATAACAGTCAATATTTTACCCTGTTAGCCCCTTTGGAACTTATTTGGTTTGATAATCAAGACTGTTTATTCTTTAGCGTTGTATGCCTCATGTTTCGTGTGTCCTCGAGGGGCGGTTGGGTGTATTTGCGTACATCCTTGCGTGTATGCTGTCATGCTCATCAAACAGGAGATGACATACAGGGAAGTGTTCTCCAGGCCATTGCTGCAGTCTTCAGAAACAGGCACCAAATGGAATTCCTGAGGAGTGTAGCCCATAACATCAGACTTTGAATGTGAAATTGTATAGCAGTGAACTGGGATGATGTATTGTTATGAACTAGTACTCATGTTTGAAACAAGCAACATCTTTTAAAAAGATATGCAAATACATCTGAGAAACATGATATTGTGTTGTGTTTATTTATTTTTATTTGGGTGGCATTTGTCCGGATAGCTTTGTTCTAGGTGGCTTTTGTCCGGGTGGCTTTTTTTCCGCGTGGCTCTTGTCCGGGTGGTTTTTGTCTAGGTTGGGTAGCCTAGAGGTTAAAACATGGGTACAATGTATGAAGCCAGTTTCTGGTCTCGCCGCCGTGCTATTGCTGGAACATTGCTAAAAGCGGCGTAAAACCATACTCACTCACTCGTGTGTTCTGGAACATTACTGGAGATTCTTTGGCAAAGTAGCGACACGCCTCAAAATAGCATTTCACGATGAAGGGTTGATCTATTTCAATGTCTAACACTGTATGGTTCCTTTCATGAGGTTCGGGGAATTTCCCTGCTCACACGGCTATTTTTTAATTTAAATGGAATGATTTGGTTCAATCTCATACACATCTTCAGCGAAGAATCAACAAGATTATCACACAGCTGTCATCATCCAACCGTTTTACGTTTCAAAAAGAGTATGTCGATCACTAAATTTATACAAATCTGAAAATTGTAGGATGTCATTTTAGTGAGTGGGTTTGCGCTTTGAACAGCATTTCATGATCAGTTATAGTCTAAGTTCAAGGTTGGACACGATTTTACAGAAAAGGTTATTCTGAATAACAAAAATACCACACACACAAAACAAATATAAACCAATAACATACTCAGAGGTGTTTATGTTCTACCTAGGTGTATATGTCCCCTTTCTCTTGCTTCTCTTCATTCAGTTCCCACACTTCCAATGTCCCAGCTGTTTCTCTGAATGACGACAACGTGAACGTCATGGGATGTGGCTACGGCTTTGACCCCCCATCAACGCCAATCAACCCTAACAAGCGCTAAATTCTTGACAGTTTTATCTGCGGTCGACTTATTCACACGGATGGTCTAATGTTGTTCTGTCACCTGGTTGTTGCCCCCCTCCCCGCTCCTCTTTGTTACGACGTTGATGGTTGTCTACAAGAACGCAATATGCCCCAGACACGATTATAGTCAACAATAGAAATGTTTATATCCCAGAAGCTTCCACCGCTAGTGACGGTACACTGCCACTGAAGTACTGCTACTGCTACAACTACTACTGCTGCTGCTACAACAGCTACTGCTACAACAACTACTGCTGCTACTACAACAGCTACTGCTACTACTGGTGCTGCTCCTACTACTACTGCTACAACTAACAACTACTACTACTACTGCTGCTACAACAGCTACTACTACTAGCTACTGCTGCTACTACTACTACTGCTGCTACTACAACAGCTACTGCTACAACTACTGCTACTGCTACTACTACAACAGCTACTGCTACTACAACAGCTACTGCTACAGCTACTGCTACTGCTGCTACTACTACTACTACTGCTGCTACTACAGCTACTGCTACAACTGCTACTGCTACAAGCTACTACTACTACTGCTGCTACTACAACAGCTACTGCTACAACTATTACTACTGCTGCTACTACTGCTACAACTGCACTACTACTGCTGCTCCTACTACTGCTACTCTTCTGCTGCTGCTGCTGCTACTACTACAACACTACTGCTACAACTATTACTACTACAATAGCTACTGCTCGCCCTCCGCTTCCTACTACTGCTGCTGCTGTTACTACTACTTCTTCTTCTACTGTTACTACTACTACTACTACTACTACTACTACTACTACGTCTACTGCTTCTTATGTTACCACTACTACTTCGACTATCGCTACAATTACAAGTCTATATTCACTACTACTACCGGGGCAGTGGGGGTAGCCTAACGAGTAAAGCGTCCGCTCGTCACGCTGAAGACCCGAGTTTGATTCCCCACATGGGTACACTGTGTGAAGCCATGATATTGCTGGAATATTGCTAAAAGCGGCGTAAAGCCAAACTGATTCACTCACTACTACTACTACTGTTACTCCTCTTCCTCCTACTACTACTACTACCTCTACAACTACTACTACTACTACTACTACTGTTACTCCTCCTACTACTACTACTACTACTACGACTACCACTACTCCTCCTCCTCCTACTACTACTACTGTTACTCCTCCTCCTACTACTACTACTGTTACTACTCCTCCTCCTACTACTACTACTACTACGACCACTTACTCCTCCTCCTACTACTACTACTACTGTTACTGTTACTCCTCCTCCTCCTCCTACTACTACTACTACTACTACTACTACTACTACTACTACTACTACTACTACTACCACTACCACAAACGTGTCAATCTGAAAGCCCTCAGTGGCAATAAGATGCCCCCAATTAGGAGGTCTCTGCTCCCTGCAACAACGCACTATGGATGCTTGTTAAGAAACAAATATCTCATTCCGGAGAACTGGTCCCTCGAGTGACATAATGATAACGTAATAACGTATTAACGTACCCAATCAGTGTTCCCCATCACATTACCACGTTTGAAATCGTGTTAATTTTTCGCTTATAGTTAACAAGCCAATTAGGAGCTGTTAATGACAGCAATGTACATCACACCTGTCACAATTGACATAAATGTGATTGACACACGCCATGTTGAGAATGATTGGGGTTTTATGAAAACACTGCGAGGTGATTAAACATTTTTATATGTCTGAATAGCCTCTGTCAGTTTACATGCTGCTGTCTTCCGCTGACATAATTAAATATGGCGTCTGTCAGTTTTGTGACAGAAAGAATCTGTCGGTTGACCGTCAAACTGTGACATACCTCTGAAAGAGGCTACCGGGATGTCTTCAAAATAAATTTATGATGACGGGTACGGCATATCAGAGATCCGTTCTCACACTCCCCGCGCGTTGTCTTCCCCTTCGTTTGGTTGTGTGAACTCATTTTGTTGGGAAACTAACGAAACATCACGACCCTCATGATGAATTGTCATAGACAAGATATATTTACGATAAAGTCATTATAAACTAGATGAAACTGGTAGACATAGAATAGTCTCCTCACCACCTACACCTTTGGAGGACCGTCTGTGTGATAAATGCTCTGTCCTTGAGGATGAACAACACCATTTCATGTGTTGCACTAAATATTCAGATGCAAGAAAGTCCTTATTTAACTCCCTTTCCTCTAAAATTAATAACTTTCTCAGACTTACTACCACTGAAAAATTTAACCTCCTTTTTAGAAATAATGATCCAAATACTATAGAAATTATTTGCTACCACATGTACAACTTTAAACAAATATAGAAGATCTGATTGTGCTAGGCCATTATTATTATTATACACATTTGTATTATTATATGTTTTGTTGCTCATCATATATATGTGATTCATTATATATCTTTTTTTATGTAGTTTATAGAATATTGTCACTGTTTCTGTATGGAACGTTTGCACAATAAATATATTTGATTTGATTTGATTTGATATTGTCTCCATGTCATTATACTACATATGATTTGTGAAATTGTTATGATGTACATCATTTACATGTGGAATGTATCTGTGTATTTCTATAGCTTTGTACCTACTGTGTGTATATTTGTAGTTTATAGAATGTTGCCATTGTTCCTTCATGGAATGCTATGCAATAAATATCCTATCTTATATTATCTTATATTATAACATCCAACCCCATTGGAACACGTCTCTGAGAAACATGTAATGTCTCAGAAGGTGAGCAACACCATCTAATGTCCTGCTAAGAAAGAAAATCACTTCTCCAAGAATCCTTAATCAAGATACAAAATCGCTACATTCTGCGAAAACGAACAATTCTCAACATTTTTTTTACAAATAGATGCCAAGAAACATTCTGCAAAAAGGAACAATTCCAAAATATATAATCATATCTACAATATTCAGTAAATTCCTTGTATCACCGACCGCCTCCGTGGTGTAGTGGTTAGAGCGTCCGCCCGGAGAGCGGAAGGTTGCGGGTTCGATTCCCGACCGCGTCATACCAAAAGACGTTATAATATGGTACTTGTTGGTCCCTGCCTGGCGCTCGGCATTAATGGGTACAACAAGGACTGGTCGGCTCGGAGTCAGTATAATGTGTCTGAGTGGAGTATTCATGCTTCATTGCGGCGTGGTATCTCAGTGGGCTAGCACTATAAAACCAGCTTCAGTCTGGGCTAGTACAAGCGGTCGCACATACACATACACACGCTTGCACGTCGTCATATGAGCGAAATATTCTCAAGCAGTTTCACCTTACCTCATAATCATATTATTTCCATGTCGTTATACAAATGTGTCTCAAAATGAAACAGTCATGATATACCTCATTTATATGTGGAATGTATCTGTGTATTTCTATAGCTTTGTACCTACTGTGTTTATATTTCTAGTTTATAGAATATTACCACTGTTCCTTCATGGAATCCTTTGCAATAAATATCTTATTCCTGTCTTACCCTTGACTTTCAGTTAGTTACATGTACGTTCAAAACTGCAACTTGGGGATAGATATTGTATTTGTTCGCTATTTTCCCCTTTCACCCAAGTCATTACCCCAAAATGTTAAAAATCACAATTGTCATTTATAGGAAATCACGTTAATCCGTATTAAAATGGAATAGTGTCTATAATTATGTATGAGATTTTTAATAGAGTCGTTTCAGTGCTAATGAAAAACACCTGTACACAAAAATATCTGATGGATGTTTTTGTTGAAAATTTTCTGTGTACCATAATAGAAAAAGGTCTATGACCAACTCATTCAAATGTTTGAAAATTGAATCTGAATTTTATTTTATCTCCATCGATTCCTCTTTCAAAGTCGCTGATAAGTTGATTTATGGCTGCAGAACAATTTGCGTTGATTGGTCACACAAGTGTCAACCCCAGTGCTAATCTCCCCAAATAATAGAGATTTGACATATGTCCTTGTAATCGCTTCAAGAACACGGCTAATTCCGAGCGACCCTATTTCAATTATTTCACAAGGGGCACCTGTCCTGGCCACGACGGTAAAGCCCGTAATTCACCTCGACAGAAAAACGGTTTGGAAGGATATTTGGGGGTGAGATTAGTTCGCCTGACAATGAATAGTCACACAGGTCGCAATATCCCTTAAAGACGCGTAGGGCAATTAAGGGAACATGGCGTTGTTCCCATGACTTCGTATCTGTGTACATGAAGGTTTCTAAAGTATTATTATGAAAATTACACAAAACATGAAATATATTTTAAACATCTCTCAAAACCCCGTAAGAACTGGATAAATGTTTTACTGGTAAAATGGAAAAACTGGAAAATATTATTCAAACATTTTTTGAATATTGAGAGATACCTTCGTGTATCGAATTAAAGGTACAAAGGTAAAATGATTTTGTCAATTTCCTCAATTTTCATGTCATTAAGGAACGTTTAGGAGTTAACACAATTCCAATGAAGCATTGTTCGTCTTCGAGTAGCCTTGTCAGGTGGGATTGTGATTCTGAATCTTGGATTCAATGCTCTCTTTTCAGTCAGTTTTAGTACATTTTTATTGCAAGCATCACAATTACCAGAACCCATAAAGTTATTGCACGATTTAAATTTTCTGTTCATAATTCCTTTGCACCAGCAAGGCCCAGTCAACCTGTGAGTTCAGAATAAGATGTCTTGCGATTCATTGCCCACCTGTGAATAAACCCGCACGAGGCACGTGGCACGCGTAATATCATTTCTCACGCCTGGATGGGCATGCTCATTGCGGCGCGTCAATCACCCAGGTTGCAATTGACAATCTGCACGTTTCTATAGGCAGTGATAATTGACGCGAAAATGACATTGGTGTTAATAATATCATGTTTCTATCTAACTTATTATGACTACCTCAGGCAAATTGGGTGTTTGAAAGTAGAAAGAAGTGGTGTTTTGATACTAATGAAAGAGCTACTTCAATAACCAAATCGAAATTATACGACAGAAAGGAAAACATTAAATGCTATTGATGGGCTCTTTTCCGGGAAATAAGTTGATGGGGTGTTGAGAAAGTTATATCAAATTCTGTAAAGTATTATAATGATCGTGCGTGAACTTCGTTGATAACCTCAGCTCCACCTTGAACCGACACCTGCTCGCACTCCCAGACATGTCAACAGAGGAGTGAGTGAGTGTAGATTTACGCCGCTTTTAGCAATATTCCAGCAACATCACGGCAGTGGACACCAGAAATAGACCTCACACATTGCATCCATTGGGGAATCGAACCCGGGTCTTCTGCGTGACGAACGCTTTAACCACTAGGCTACACCACCGCCCCTATCAACAGAGGACGGAGCCATATATTGATCAGATAAGCAAATCGATGTTAATCAATTTCTTGAGGTTATTTCTTGACAGGAAGACGAAGAAGAAAATAAGATTTTTCAGATATTTTACATTTAAGTGTCAAGCATCACTGAAGATACTGGGCACTAGGTTAATATGTACAATACCCGTCAATAACGACCCTTTGGCCCTAAAGTCTTTCGAAAGCATAAAACATACACATGTACACAACCGAAAAAATATTTGTAAGGTTTATTTCGAGACAACCGTGAGTTCAAAACACAAAAGTTGGAAACCTAGGCGTTTGACTGTAGAGAGAGATATATAAGGGAAATATATAAATATGACCAATACAATATGAAATTCATTACTACAAGCACATCCTATCACGAAAGCGTGTCCTCAAATATAATTATCACTACTCATATATTTGCATACGTCCGCCCCCAAGCTCCTCCCGCAGTAGAAATGAATGGAATGGTCCTTATAACGTATTTCGTGTAGCATACTGTATATAGTGAAAAAATACAGACGTCTTTCAGTCACTCGTGTCAGTATTTAGAGGGAAAGGTTTTCAACGGCGTCAAATAACAATTGATACCTTTAGGGCTGACGTAACATCAGGTGATCTTTTCCAAAGAATCAGAAGAAGGGAGGTAACCGCCGTGAGTGAAAGTACCAGTCCGCCACCTGTCACAGTGCTCGACTGGGCGACATTGTCAGTCACAAAGAGCGAGGGTCCTTCCCAACTAAAGAACGAAATCCGACGACAACAATGAAAACCAACTGCAGTGAATCGTAGCCTAGCGGAGGATGAAGTGTCTGTTTACGTTTGCTAACATGGTGAATGATTTTTTTTTCAATTTGATGTTAATGTCATTTTAGATACAAAATTCAAAATTTGAAACGTTTTTTTTATTTTTGACATTGCTTTGTTTTGACAAGAAGCATCACGTGCTGGTGTCGTCATGGATGTACTGATGAACAGCACCCAGGCAACCCTGTCCGAAGGTTGTGTGGTGGTGTGTGTCATGAAGAGAGTGCATATAGAAATCGGTGCTGACGTTGGTTGGTGACTCACTGTGACTACTACTACTACTACTACTACTGCTGCTGCTGCTGCTGCTGCTACTACTACTACTACTACTGCTGCTGCTAGTACTACTACTACCTCTGCAAGTACTACTACAACTACTACTACTGCTGCCGCTACTACTACTAATAACGGATTAAAACCTTTTGTTAAATATACGAAGAAAAGGTCTGTTTTATGACTTGCCTCTCTATTTCATACAAAACAACTACGGTATCCACCATAGCATCACCGCACCGACTGCAACATCGACGACCTGCGTTGCACCTACTTACCACAGGTCAAGATTAGATTGACCTTCACCCGTTCACGATACGCCTAATCTTTACAATTAAACTTGACATTAGTTTGGCTCTCTGTTCAACATTTGATTCAATCCAAAGATTTCGTAATGACCCTAAATTGATGGGGAAGGGTCACAGTCACCTTGCGTTCACTTGGGTGGTGTTCCTGACCATTTTATTATGCGTAGTACCGACAATAAAATGACCATTTTCTTTCACGAAATTATCATGACAACGCCGTACAACTGACCTAACCAACTGACACGACTCACGGACACTTGAACTTGTCTGTCTTTATTCCCTTCCGCACACGTGACTGCCGACCACTAACTGACCAGCAACCGAATCAGGGTTACCACTGAGTGTAACTGGTCGTGTGGAAGATGTTATGTTGAAACCATCACACCTGCTAAGTCGTGTGGAAGCTGTTATGTATACGACATCGCACGTAACGAGTCCCAGTTGTCAGGTGTTTACTTTTCGCGGGTTCAATTACACAGCATACAGAAACCTGCCATTTACATCACGTGTTTGTGTCGTCTGCAACAATACAAAATGGCGGCGTGATTCGCACGTGCAACAATAGGGCGCTCGAAAAACAGATCATTTGATGAAGTTACGCGTTTTGAAAACATGGACGGTGGATGTTGCTCAATGCGGACTGTAGGAGAAGAAACCCAAACATGGCGGGAAAAGATAATGTCTTTGATCATATGGGTGGGCCTGAGGCGTAGCAACATTGATGAAGTCCAAACAAACACCTAGTCAACCAGTCGACGATAATGAACCCACAGAGTCAAGGGTTTACGTACCAGTATTTGGAAAAAAGTAAATTCTAGAATAACGATAGTAGGAATCGATAAATAGGTTCATATTGGCATTTTGTGGGAGTTTTCAGTCCTGAAATGAATACATATTGACTCATAGCGAGTATGGTTTTACACTGAGTGAGTGAGTGAGATTTTACAGCGGATTTTAGAAATTTGACAAGGGATGCTGGGAATCGAACCCGCTATTTTGGCGTGGTGAGCCAACGAAAACCACCAGCATTGTCCATAGCACCTCTACATTTTGTGGGCGATTGAGTAGAGTTCACTCGTCACGCCGAAGACCCGGGTTCGATACCCCACATGGGTACAACGTATGGTCTCTATTTCTAGTGGAGTTCACTTTGTTTTAAGTCGCAGTCAGTAATATTTCACCTGGACACATATCAGTCGGACGGTAGACAAGACAGGCACAATATATTTCAAACCCCGAAGTCAAGTATGAATGTAACCTCCTTGAATCTGACATGGTTCGGATTAAAAGGGTTTGTACTTCAACAACCAACCAATGCTAAGCTTCTGGGTTTCATTACACAGCGTATATTGCACTTGGGGCGTGTGGAAGGTGTCAAAGTGACTGGGCACCTGTCTACATTTATCTGCGCTAAAATCACCGACGCGGTTAATACCCCTTAGCTCTCCAGCAGGGTCCGGGTTGGTATGTGAAACAGACAAGGTGTATATCTGGTCATTAATCTGTCCAGCGTCTGTCTGCCACTGATGCAGGGAGCTGCATGCTGTTTTGTTGTCTAAATAAGGGGTGATGATAAGAACGCGTAGCGGAGAATTGCCCTTAAAGCATGAATTGTCTCCGTATGCGATATTTGCCATTTATATAAGAATGATCTTTCAGTCCGTCTTTGTCCCCTGAAGCGATGTAAGATTGTACGCGGTGTAAGATTTCCGTGTCTTTTTTAAAGATAATTCTGAAATATGACCTCAAACACTATGTGATGCATGGCGTTAAACGATTAGAACATACAACATGGCCGTCGACCTAAAATGCATTCAACTGAATCAGAAACTATAATCCATGTTGGAATAGACCGTGAAAGTTACGCAACGTAAATACAGAAAGGGAACCAGTCTGCGTAGCCTTGCTCCAAGGCTGTACTGAGTGCTAAGCCCATGCATGTATAGTAATTCTATCCTTTAAAGAGACAAATCTAGATAAACGGACTCTTAAGACCCCAATCTGTTATTTATAAATTTTTTAGAAATTATCTTTTAAACTATTAATTATTACCTTAGTGACTTGTGCAAGTCTACCGTCCATAGAGTATTAATCACTGTCACTCTTCAGGAACTAGATATGTCCAGTATGGACTAGTGAGAACAGAACAGTGACGATACTGTCGGTGCAGGACGTAATTTTTAAGTGTTGGATATTTAGCTTTAGAGGTGAGGTGAAATTGGGTTTAACGTCGTGCTTGAGAATATTTCGCTCATATGACGACGTGCATGCGGGTGTATGTGTATGTGCGGCTGCTTGTACTAGCCCAGACTTAAGCTGGTTTTATAGTGCTAGCTCACTGAGACACCATGCCGCAGTGAAGCATGAATACTCCACTCAGACACATTATACTGACTCCGAGCCGACCAATCCTTGTTGTACCCATTAATGCCGAGCGCCAGGCAGGGACCAACAAGTACCATATTTATAACGTCTTTTGGTATGACGCGGTCGGGGATCGAACCCGCGACCTTCCGATCTCCGGGCGGACGCTCTAACCACTACACCACGGAGGCGGTCTTTAGCTTTAGAGTAGACGTTACTGCGATGTACATGTTCTTACTTACGGACAAATATCGTATGAAATAACTTGAAAGAATGACGAACAATATTCCAATTTCCTTCTACATTTCACAAGTTTTGGGTTACAATTTTGGAGTATAACTGCGGTGAGAAGATGGCGTCGCTGAGAAAGAAGCTGGCGTCCCAGTGGGGTGTTCTGATTTCGATCAGGAAGATGCAAATGCCAAATCATTTTGACAGCCGAGGGGTGAAATGTTGAGAACCCCGGTCCGCAACCCCATCCCCAACACTTATTCTTGATAACCTCTAGTGAAATGTCTCTATCTGGTCACGTAGACTGCAGAACATGACCTAGACTAATGCTTAGTCTCTGAATAGATATAATTTTGATAGTAACAAACAAGCCCATTTAAATTGAAAAGGAGCCCCAGGGAGACCAAAGATTCAGCTGAACCTGAGGAAATCTAGACTTGCTTTATTTAGGGTTTTAGCACTGCAGATAGGTCTTGGCAGTAGGGAAAATAATGTGGTTCAGGGACTGTGAGACAGACTAAACATGACCGAGCTCCAACAGTCAAGGACCAAGTCATTTGAGGGTTAGGAGTTTTCTGTTATTCTCCAAAAATGGTTCATACCGACCAGATCAGGCAAAACAATGCCCATGGCTGTTGACAGACTTGCACAAGTCTCTAACATAATTTAATAGTTTAAATGATAATTTCTAAAAAAATATGTCCCTCTAACAGACTGGCGTCCTTGGGTGTACTGTCGGCTTATCTCGACTTACTACACATCCATTTAAATCAAATATAGGGGTAAGGCAAGGATGTATACTATCCCCAACATTGTTCAATCTATTTATTAATGATCTTGAATCCTATTTTGATAAAGAGAAAAATGGCCTAACACTAGCTGGTCTCAATAAATGCCATTTACTGTTTGCCGATGATCTGGTCCTTTTGTCTGATTCACCAACCAAACTCCAAGAGCTTCTCAATACTCTCTCAAATTACTGCAATGACAATAAATTAACTATCAATACTGAAAAAACTAATGTAGTTATATTTGGCTAAAAAAAACACTATCCAATATTCAGATGGTCAGTGTCAGGGCAGAATATAATGTCTTAGACAAATACAATTACTTAGGTGTTACGTTTCATCAAAATTCTAAATTAGAACACTGTGTTGAATCCCTTGTAAAAAAGGGTCAAAGAGCATACTATGTTCTCTCTTCTAACTTGTTTGGAGATGATTTAGATCCAACAGTCTGCTGCATAATTTTTAAGGCAATTGTTGAACCTGTTGTTTTGTATAACAGTGAAGTATGGGGAATTGACTTTGTTCTGCTGAGACATATAGATTCTTTCCCTCCTGAAAAATTACAAACGAAATTATGTAAACGTACTCTGGGAGTTTCTCCGCAAACGCATAACTGGGCATGCAGAGCAGAGCAGAGCTTGGTTTGTTTCCCCTATTATTCAGAAAAATTAAACCCATTGTTCAATTCTACAGTCATATTTTACAATCTCCAAATACCATTTTAATGCATGCTTTAAATGAATCAATAAAGATTGCCAAACACAAAACTGGATGGTACTATAAACTCAGTTGCCTCTTAGATAAGTTTAACATCAAGGAAAGTAATCTTACTTCCTCCTCTGTACTGAAGGACCTCCAATTGAAATTTACAGACATGTTCCACTCATCTGTTCAAGATAAACCAAACACATTAAATTCAAGGAACAAACTTAGAACATATAGAAAATTTAAATCTGAAATTAACTTTGAAACATACCTGCAACACTGCAAGATAAAGAAACACTGTATCCACTCCACAAAGCTAAGACTGAGTGATCACAGACTAAAAATTTAACTGGGTAGAAGAACAAGACCACCTACACCTTTGGAGGACCGTCTCTGTGATCAATGCTCTGTCCTTGAGGATGAAGAACACCATTTCATGTGTTGTACTAAATATTCAGATGCAAAAGGTCATTATTTAACTCCAATAACTTTCTCAGCCTTACTACCACTGAAAAATTTAACCTCCTCTTTAGAAATAATGATCCAACTAGTATAGAAATTATTTGCAACCACATGTAAAACTTTAAACAAATATAGAAGATCTGATTGTCCTAGGCCATTATTGCTATTATACACATTTGTATTATTATATGTTTTGTTACTCATCATATATATGTGATTCATTATATATCTTGTTTATGTAGTTTATAGAATATTGTCACTGTTTCTATATGGAACGTTTGCACAATAAATATTTTATCTTTATCTTTTTATCCACGGGCTTAGCCTTCAGTACAGCTTGGAGCAAGGCTAGATTGTTGACTTCCCTTAGATATATGCTTTTAAGTATACAGGTGACATTATTTATTTACAAGGGTCTACTATCTTCTAAACACTTCCAGCCTAATAACACACTGTATTCTAGTCTGACCCCTTTGAATTAACGGATCGGACGGTATGTATGTGTGCGTATGTATGTACGCGTGTCTAAGGCTTAGTCTCTGAATATATATAATTTTGATAGCAAACAAGCCCATTTATATTGAAAAGGAGTGTGTGTGCACGTGTGTGTGCGTGTGTGTGTACACGCGTGTTTAAATAACAATCAAAGCACTGTCAGACCGTCCGGCCATTTGGAGCGGCGCATCACGTTTGAAGTAACCACGTAAAGCTTCACAGCACAGGCACGGTGAACATTATGGGAATATATATTTTATTGATTTGCAATTGAAAATGCGTGTATTTCTTCTTCCAATAAGTTTATGACTATTTGAACCAAGCCGGCCAACTTCAAATGATATGTTATCCTATAAGCCTCATTGATGACCCACGCTATTGGTTCATCGATAAACTCTGAAGCTGCGACGCCTGTACACAGTGAGATAGCCACAGACGTCGTTAAAGTAATACCCAAGTGCAGCCTGCCGTACTTTTAACAGCTTATGTTTTCAATATAGCCCTAATAAAATATTCAGCGACAATTTGTTATCATAACCTTTCCCTTTTCCACAAATATATCTACCCATCCTGAAACAAAATAATCCAGACAGCAAGTGAACTGTGTCCGTAAAGCTTTATTCAGAATCCCCTTAACACCCCTCACTCTCAACCCTTCCCCACCCACCCACCCAGCCCCGAAACACACACAACATATATACAATCCTATTTCCTCTTCCCCACCTGGCATCATATTTTATTCCAAGTCCAGGTGGAATATAGGTTCAGCTTCACTATATTAAAAATACTCGTCTGATATTTCTGCCACTGCTCTCTGAATATATTTGAAAGAACATTGAGTTAACCTTGACGCGACCTTGGCGACAATATCCAGCTTCATTAACTGACCGCACGAGCATCTGCCCGCCCCCCTTTGAGTGGTGACCTTGGCAAAGAACAGAGAATACATATGTCAACTGCCATACTTGGGGAAAAATCTAATTTACGGTTTGGCATTTTCCTGTAGAAGGCGGAGAGTTGTTGATGGGGGATTTATGTTCCTGTGGGTGGCCATTACCACTTGAAAATTTCATTTTCGTAAAGACTGGGTCTGCTTATCAAGGGGATGAAGAAAGAAGATGAATAATAACGACATAGGAATTCGAGTCAATCACGGACTTCGGCCATTGTCTGTCCGCAGTCCAACAGAACACAGCAATACGAGTCACTCGCGGACATTGGTCATTGTCCGTCCATTGTTCATTGTGCAGAACGGACAATACTCCATATTAGCAACAGTCTATTCCGGACACTGGTCACTACTCCCACCTGCCATCACGTGAACATGCACGAGGTTTCTTTGTGTGTTGGTCACGCCGAAGACCCGGGTTCGATTCTCCACATGGGTACAATGTGTGAAGACAAATTCTGGTGTTCCCCGCCATGGTATTGCTAGAATATTGCTAAAAGCGGCGTACAACTAAACTCATTCACTCACTCACTTTGTGTGTTTGTTGTTTAACGCCACACTCAGCAATATTCCACATATATGACGGCTGCCCATAGATAATATAAAACGGACCAGACAATCTAGTGATTTATATTGTGACCACTAATCTGTGACCACTAATCTGTTGAGTTGCCCCTAACAACAAGCGCGTGTTGATTCGGAAATATTCTAAATAGGAATTCCTCACAAAGTGTGTTATTTGGCGACCATTCCTATCACTGGAAACTGTCGCTAATCCTGAAAACTAACGGGTCATTTGTGTATTGTATATCTGAATCAAAGTGGTGACCACTTCAATTCATCTAGCCTGTCTCACAATTTATTGTTGATAAGTCAGTAAACATCATGTAAACCTGAAAACTAGTCTCACAGTCCCTGAACTACATTATTTTCCCTACTGCCTAGCCCTCCCTGCATTGTTAAACCCCTAAATGAAGCAAGTCTAAATTTCGTCAGGTTCTGAATCACCTCTCTCCCAGGGACTCCTTTTCAGTTTGAAAGGAATTATTTGCTTCTATCAAAATTATATATATATATATATTCAGAGACAACAAGCCATCCTGCAACGACCCCATGGCAAGAAGAACCGTGGCGGGTCATCGCCACATTCAGCTCAGAAATTGTGTGGCCTGAATAGCCTACAGCGCTAATTGCCTGTGGAAGGAATCGTGTCTATTACATCGGTATGTAAGGGAGGACACCAGGTGTTATTAAAATAAATCATAGTATAAGGTGAAAAACAGGTAATGCATTAAATCTATTTTTTCACATTGTCTTACCATGTCTTTATATAAAATTGTGCCATTCTATTGAAGACATGATAAGGTGCTGGACAGTGTGCATGCGTGCGTGCGTGCGTGTATTTCGTGGAAACGTTGATGTATTAGTCTGATGAAACACTACGAAATCTGACACATGTTTCATTTGATAAATGGAAGATTTGTGTCATGTGTGGATCTGATTTAAGTCGGCACTGGATATAAAGTAATTCTATCCTTATGATAGGCACTTCCTTCAAGATTCGCAGACGGCAGTCCTTTCATCATTAAATATAAAATCTAGTAATTATGATCTAAACTAATAATCATTTAACTGTCACTTTTCACTAATGATAACATGTGCAAGTCTAGATCCTCTTCCACAAGTAATCTGGGGACAATGATTATAACAAGCTCACGTTACACGATGACGATTGAGGCAGTTGAGTGAGTGAGTTTAGTTTTACGCCGCTTTTAGCAATATTCCAGCAATATGACAATGGGGACACCAGAAATGGGCTTCACACATAGTACCCATGTGGGGAATCGAACCCGGGTCTTCGGCGTGACGAGCGGAGGCTTTAACCACTAGGCTGCCCCACCGCCTAAAGGCAGTTGAGAGAGGCCTTGGATTATCAGACTCGACCATATGCTTTCTTAACCAGGAAACTGTTGGTACGAGAATTCTGGCAGGTGGGTGTTGGTAGCGAAGGACGGTAGTGGTACGTGATTGCAGAATTTGTGAACCTCTCTCTTGTACCTCTGGTGCCGTAATATTGCTAAAAACGGTGTAAAACCATATATACTCACTCCCTGCGCGTGCTGACTGACCAGTGACTGACCACTCGACCCTGCCAGCTCAACACGACGGATCAGCAGTCGTCTCAAGGGGGTGCTATGACCCATCTTTGAAGTTGGCCATTGGTCACATCCAATGACCAAGACACAAGGCCGTGTCTTATATCAACCTGTTGGGCTTCGCCGTACTCTGTTTGTACTCCACTGAGACAATAGAACCGTTTATCAACAGGTGACGTTTACAGGTGTTGACCATTAACGGTGTGACGGAGGCCCCCGATGGCGTAACATCAATGTCCTTCGAGTGTTGGTTTCAAATAATCTGTTCCACGTGGAAAAGATGAAATGTAAAAAGAAGTTTCATTTTGTAGCCATCTTTGATCTGTGGCAAAGAAAATAACCAGCCGTCAGTAATGTTGTCAGGTGACGGGTAGAACGTGTGGAATCAGAACTACACGTAACTCGAAGCTGCCTTTTATTTCGAATTTTGATTCGAGTAACTGAGGCTTGCACTGAACAAAGAGGGGAAATGGATTTATCCCGCCTTAAGCTGTAATTGAACAATATCAAGAAGTGGATAGAGGAAGTAAGCTTCATATATTGTAGCCCTGTGGGGAATCGAACTCGGACCTTCGGTGTAATAAGCGAACACGTTAACCACGAAAATATTTGCTTCTCACCAGTGGTCATCATAAGATCACTCCACCCCCCCTCCAACCACCCCACACACAAACAACAAAGTCTAATTTAGTAACATATAATTCGTGAGTATCAATATGGGGAGTGGAACCTTGGCTATAAATGAACGTGACATTTATTAGTAAAATATGCCTCATTCATTGGTTATCGTTGGCTACATCGATATTACATCGGTGGTGAGACCCTGTATAGGGTTAACCCGTGTTGGGCAGGTCTTTGGCTAAAAACACTAACTGTTCCCGAATTATAACTCAATCAGTCTGAAAAGGATTTTGTCAAAACTTGTCCAATATGTCGAATATATATATAAACTCCACGTCGAAGTTCTTGAGTGAGTGCGATTTTAAGCTGCTTTTCGCAACATTCCAGCAGTAGCGTTGCGGGGTACATCTGTACCATGTTGGCATTCGAACCGCGTTCTCAGATTGGCGAGCGAACGCTTTGTCTACTCCACCACCTTTCTCTCGATGACTTCTTCATCTTCATCATATGACATGTTGCTCTGCACGCACGTGTATTGTGTAATCGATTGTACCGGTGAACCCCGAGAAAAACAATCAACAATTATCGTTCTCTCGAGATCATCAACAGTCGTGAATGACATCACACACGAACGCTTCGAAACAACAAATGACACTCCAATCTGACATCAACATGCACAGATGTGGACATCAACTCGACATAAACATTGAACCATCTCAGGTGAGAAGCACACAGGTTATCTCACCTGCAATCAACATGATTACATCAGGACAGGTAACACTCACAGGTAGGCGCGTGACAGGTGTTTCGAGTGGGGACGCGTGGAACGTCGCGCCGTACCAGGAAGCAAGCGGTAGCAAACTCGAAGCACACGTAACGTTAATACCACCAGGGAGAATAGAAGACATAGATTATCCCTGATACCACTTATCCTATATCCGTTCGCCAATATGAAGGGTCTGTCTGTGCTCCTAAGCCACTGAATTGCTTTAGAATGAAACCGAATTATTTTTCTATTTTATAAAAAAATGAACATGTTAAATGTTCATGTTAAGAAAAATATTTTCTATAGACAAATGAGGTCATTACATGAAGAAATGAAGTTGAAACGTGAGTAATAATTTTTATCGGGTAGTTAAGCAATATTCATCCCGATTACACCTTTCCCAATTCACAAACGGTCATATTAATATTGACATCTTGTTGTTATCAACTGATCCACTGACTAAAAATATTTAAACAGAATGTGAATCGCGCCCCAGAAATAATGAATTTAGTTTTAACGGAAAGTATGAAAAATAGCACAATAATAATTGTAATTAAACGGCAGTTGGTTTCCAGAGAACTGATGAGTTGGTGATGGTGTCTTGCATCTTGAGGTAAATTAGTACCAAAGATGAACATTTACTTTTTCCGTCAGTGAATTAGGCCTGCTTTCAATTATCACACTTCAGTTTTAATGTTAAGTACAAACGAACAGGTGGTATACGTCTCATGATTACAACGTTTGCAAGTTCCGCTCTGGTTCGATTCCCCGCGTGTGTACACTGTGTGGAACCCATTTCTGGTGACCCCACTCAGGCATTGCTGGAATATTGCTAAAAATGGCATAATAGCTCTCCACACCACTGAACCAGAAAGTGAAATAACTAGTGATGTTTCTGCTTAAAACATACCTATATCCACAAAATAACTTACAAGAACCGCATATTATTTTACTTTTGGTAAATTTTTATTTTTTAAAAACCCAAACCAAAAAATAGATCCCCTAAACACAAAAAAATTGTCGTTGTACAGAAGGGGCGGTTTTCAAATATATTTCTTTTTGGAAAACAAGAAAAATATAGAAAAACAATGTTTTCTCGGGATTTGGCCCGCTTAGGCCTGTCCCCCATTTCCAAACAATACCATTTATACCTGTATGATGAGCGCGCTGTTTATCAACGAGCAGTCAACAGGAAAAGACACATGCATAATTAACAGCATTGTGGCAACAACACGAGCCGGAACTAGGATGTCGTACAGTTTGTATGCCCGGGTTAAACACCCCGACTAGAGGTTGTTCCAGTGACTAGACAAACACAGCTGTCTACCTGTACGTCTACTGTCACTAGACAGATGCGAGATGGCCATGCACCTATCCTGTTCCCGGCTTGTCTATAATTCATAATGATATCCTACTGCAATAACCCTGTGACGGGGTTAGGGACGGTTCAAGTCTGACAGCCTAGCCCGGGGCTCGGGGAGAACTAACACCGACAGACCCCGCACGTGGCAGGCGTGATCCATTGGTGTTGTATCGAGAGTTGTTCTACCCCTCCCCTCCTCTACCAATTCCGCCTCCCCAAAACCGACCCCACACACCTTTAATCTGCATATACAGCGTGGACAATAACTACGCACTATGAATTGGATATGTACCTGTCGATTATGTGTCGAAGGTGTTCGTACATGGTCAGCTTAGAAATAGCTTAGGACAGGTATAGTACTTTTTACCAGCTACTAGTCACCATGGTTTGTGCAATATTAGAGAGATTTTCCTTAAAATCTTTAAGATGTTTTATTCTGGAAATTCTGGGAATAAATAAAGGAACACTTGCACTTTCATGTGTTCCCTTATTCGTTTCCATGAGTATATACTGAAATGGAGCCCAGATACCTTCTTCAGTTTCAGAAAATGCCACATATTCTGGACATTCTCATGTATTCCAGGATCGGTGAGTTCCCACTTGCACGTTTGCTTGTGCATTAAACCAGGTTGAATAATAGTTTTAAATAACGATTACGAGTCGATAATGCAATTTAAATCAGCATAAAACATACATTAACATCGATTATACAACGGATGTCGGAGAACTTGATGACCAACGGATGAATAAGTGTCAAAACCTGAAGTACCTGTAATGGGGCAGTTTGCATTAAGGTAACCAGGCTTGTAATCATATTCAGAAAAACACATAAGGCAGACAAACGCCACAATCAATAAATGTTTCGAGATGGCGCAGGATAACCACGTGTTCATATGAAACTTTTGAGGATGCTCTGTGGCCCATGAAGAAGATGTCGAGACGGCGTTATCGATATATTTATTATGCAAATTTAGTACAAATTTAATTGAGGAACTTGGTGGCATGTGTTCGTTTAGGTTTTGAATTAAGATTCATTTGGTTGGGAAAAAAACGTCTTCGGGTTGATTTTGTACGCCATCAGCTGATATAAACAAACGGAATCATGAACATTGTACAAGTAGAATGTATATGCTCATACGTGAAGCACTGGTTGCTTGTCATGTTTTGGTTTTCAGTTTGATATCCTCACACTGAAAGGGGGCGGTGGGGTAGTCCAGTGGTTAGAGCGTTCGCTCGTCACGTTGAAGAACCGGTTCGATTCCCCACATGGGCACTATATGTGAAGCACATTTTCTGGATATTGCTGGAATATTGCTACAAACGTCACAATAATAAACTCACTCATTCACATACTGACCCAATTCTGGTGTCTCCCGCCGTGATATTGCTGAAATATTGCTAAAAGCGGCGTAAAACCCACTCACTCACACATAGTGATAGCGGGCGGTGGGTAGCCTAGGGTTAAAACCTTACTCACTCACTCATACTGACAGACAGAAACCGGGGGCGGTGAGGTAGCCTAGTGGTTAAAGCGTTGGCTCGTCATGCCGAAGACCCGGGTTCGATTCCTCACATATGGGCACAATGTGTGAAGCCCATTTCTGGTGTCCCCCGCCGTGATATTGCTGGAATATTGCTTAAAGCGGCGTAAAACTAAACTCAGTCAGTCATTTAGTCAGACAGAAACCGTCCACTGTCAACGGTCATTCGAGTGCCCCATCAACTGTTTCCTCAGCTTCACTTTATCAGGTGCAAACAGTAACCTACGTTTATCACGGACACGCTTTTAACGAACTGCTGGATATAACGAGCCTTTTTCTGGTCCCGGACACTTACTGTATATCTTAGTCGAACTGCGTATAGCGAACACGCTTATTACGAACTGCTGGATATAACGAACTTTTTCTGGCCCCGGACACTTGCTGTATATCTTAGTCGAACTGCGTATAGCGAACACGCTTATAACGAACTGCTGGATATAACGAACTTTTTCTGGTCCCGGACACTTACTGTATATCTTAGTCGAACTGCATATAGCGAACACGCTTTTAACGAACTGCTGGATATAACGAGCCTTTTTCTGGCCCCGGACACTTACTGTATATCTTAGTCAAACTGCGTAAAGCGAACACGCTTTTAACGAACTGCTGGATATAACGAGCCTTTTGCTGGCCCCGGACACTTACTGTATATCTTAGTCGAACTGCGTATAGCGAACACGCTTATAACGAACTGCTGGATATAACGAGCCTTTTTCTGGCCCCGGACACTTACTGTATATCTTAGTCGAACTGCATATAGCGAACACGCTTATAACGAACTGCTGGATATAACGAGCCTTTTTCTGGCCCCGACACTTACTGTATATCTTAGTCGAACTGCGTATAGCGAACACGCTTATAACGAACTGCTGGATATAACGAGCCTTTTTCTGGCCCCGGACACTTACTGTATATCTTAGTCGAACTGCGTATAGTGAACACGCTTTTAACGAACTGCTGGATATAACGAGCCTTTTTCTGGTCCCGGACACTTGCTTTATATCTTAGTCGAACTGCGTATAGCGAACACGCTTTTAACGAACTGCGGATATAACGAGCCTTTTTCTGGCCCCGGACACTTACTGTATATCTTAGTCGAACAGCGTATAGCGAACACGCTTTTAACGAACTGCTGGATATAACGAGCCTTTTTCTGGCCCCGGACACTTACTGTATATCTTTGTCGAACTGCATATAGCGAACACGCTTTTAACGAACTGCTGGATATAACGAGCCTTTTTCTGGCCCCGGACACTTACTGTATATCTTAGTCGAACTGCGTATAGCGAACACGCTTTTAACGAACTGCTGGATATAACGAGCCTTTTTCTGGCCCCGGACACTTACTGTATATCTTAGTCGAACTGCATATAGCGAACACGCTTATAACGAACTGCTGGATATAACGAGCCTTTTTCTGGCCCCGGACACTATATGATCTTTCTTTTGTAATGGAGGATCCAGCAGAATGTGGGGCATTATAATGGACTTCTTGTTCTTCTTCGTCTTGTTGGTATTCTTCTAATTGTTGTTCTTCTCCTTCCTTCTTCTTGTTGGTGTTGTTTTGCTTCTTGGAATTCTGTTTTGTCCTTGTTTTGCTCTTCTTCTAATTTTCCTTCTTCTACTTCTTGATCAACTTATTGACGTTCAACCACTGCTTGTTCTTCTTCGTGTTCTTCTGGGACGGTGAGGTAGCCTAGTGGTTGAAGCGTTGGCTCGTCACGTCGAACACCCGGGTTCGAGTCCCCACATGGGTGCAATGTGTGAAGCCCATTTCTGGTGTCCCCGCCGTGATATTGCTGGAATATTGCTAAAAGCGGCGTAAAACTAAACTCACTCAGGGAGCTAGCTAGCTGCGGGCAGAGTCCAACCACTAATGAACATGAATGTCGCAGGAACTTGATCTCTAATGACAAGGTAGACAAATCAGGTGTCGCTGGCTTCCTGCACGTGACAGGTGATCTCTCTTCATTGTCACAGCGTTAATTAACATACGCTGGATACAGAATCCATGTAATCCTCACTCTCAACATAAGAATGAAAACTCGGGGTCTTGGGAGCCGTCCTAACCACTACAATTAATGTGGCAAATTGGACGCGTGTCCTTCACGTTGAGAGATACCCTGCCATTGTCACCAGCACGTGCGGATAACATTAATTATTACCCATAGTTCCATTTTCTATGATGCCTCTTCGGCCGACCCCCTTCTCACCCTCCCTCGTCTGTACTTCCACCCCTTCCTCTAACCCCAACGCATTTTCCACCCCGTTTTTCAATATGCTTCTACCAGCTTTTGTCCTGCCCACGTCCCTAATCGTAACATTGTTCAATCAAAGAACCGTCTGATCATTAACCTGAGCAGATTGCGTTTACGTTCCAGGATTTGAGAAACGGTTGAGCCAGATCCTCAAAAGAATGTGAACCTGTTGTGCTATAGTGTTCATGTATTTATTTTCGAAACGTTCGTAGTCCAACGAACATCTCAAGCCTATTCTTAACACATTGGCTACGATCAAAGTTAAGAATTCTTTTGAGGATCTGGCTCAACCGTTTAGAGAATAGCTAGCCAGGGCCTCGTTTCACAAAACTAACGTAGCGCTACGACCGCTGTTCCCCCCTATACTGTAACCTTGACTTACGACAGTCGTAGCGCTACGTTATCTTTGTGAAACGAGGCCCTGAAAACTGGTTTCCGTTCCACAAAGCGATCGTAGCGCTAAGGTGATCCTAACTCCCATACTTTAACATAGACTTACGCCTATCGTAGCGCTAAGGTGATCGTAACTCCCATACTTTAACATAGACTTACGACAGTCGTAGCGCTACGATCGCTCTGAGGAACGGGGCCCAGGTCGCATCAAGGATCTGTATAGAGCCGTATAGCAAACTCCCGGCGAAAGAAACTCTATGCCCTCGTTTGATGACGGCTAAGAAGGAAACAAAACACAGTTTTTCGATGGTGCAGTATTTGATACAGGCAGCATAGTTGTGTTCAGGATGTTACGTCTACAGCGTTTCGGGCACAGGCCCCCACTGCGGGTCAGAAAATCGATAAACTAGGCCCCGGTTTAGTATCAACACCCCCCTACTATATAATACATAAAGGTTCATCACAGAAATACGGTGACATGATCGAAAACCGGACAATAACGCACATGTCAATGACTATATCGTATTTTAAAGGTCTCACAAGTATCAAAAGCTTTTGTCCATATCTCCGATGTATGTAGGAGGCATGTACATGCGCTTTCCGTGGGGATGCATTTGATGGGTTTTATTAAATCGCCAAAGACCGAGTTGCTGTGCCGGAAGTATACAAAACTAGCTCGTCAGCGCTTGACTTCACTACCTCCGGCGATCTGATTGGCTAACACATTACACTGAATGAATGTGTTTCTTTAAAAAATATTTGTACTCGTTTTTAAAATTATTCTTACCAAGATAAAACATCAGATAGTGACATCTTGGATGATAGACGTTTGAGTTTCCCTCTCATTTTCGCACGTGCATTTGTTGTCATTTTATTAACCAATTTGATTGCGCTGACGGCCTAGTTTTGTACACTTCCGGCACAACAACTCTGTCTTTGGCGATTTAATAAAACCCATCAAATGCATCCCCACGGAAAGCGTATGTATATGCCTCCTACATACATCGGAGATATGGACAAAAGCTTTTGATACTTGTGAGACCTTTAAAATACGATATAGTCATTGACGTGTGCGTAATTGTCCGGTTTTCGATCATGTCACCGTATTTCTGTGATGAACCTTTATGTATTATATAGTAGGGGGTGTTGATACTAAACCGGGGCCTAGTTTATCGATTTTCTGACCCGCAGTGGGGGCCTGTGGTTTCGGGGACTGTTTTGGTGAAATCTAACCTTTCTAGTGCATACTTTCTTGTGTACCTTTCCACCTCTGTGGAGGTGTTTCGAACTTTCCCACTGATTGCCTATAAAACTAATTGGATCGTGTCGCCAGGGCAACCAAGTCAGCGAGCCTCACCACCCGATCCCGTTAGTCGCCTCTTACGACAAGCATGGGTTACTGAAGATCAATATTCTAACCCGAATCTTCACGTGTGTCTCATACAGAAGGAGGTGTGGCCCAGTCATCTAGGAATCCGCACGGTTCAGGGTTAGGCTGCTTAGTGGCGTACCTGGATCCGTCGATCGTGGGTTCGAATCCCACAAAAAGCTTTACAAATGCTCGTAGCATTATCAGCATCATTTCGATAATTCTGGGTTTAACCGGAGTGGAATGGTCTAAACCCTACTTTTCCATCTTTCCTCCAGCATGAAGGTAACGGAATACTGTCAAAATCTGCGTTGAACGCATATATGCGAGTAATTCCACACACAAACGTTAACATGCCACCATTTGAGCAGGATACGCTCACCTTTTCGAGAACACAAGGTATCATCATTATATTTGGATAATTTATAGACATATCCTGATGCTACAGGCGGATCGATCGACTATGATTTTCACCAGAGTTTTCTGATGATTAGGAAAGGGGTTTGCGCTTTAATTATATCCCCATTGTTACTACTACTACATGTATTTTCTACCAATATTATACACAAAAATGAGACTGTTGGATCTAAAATGGGTCTGTGAGTTGACAAGCGAACAACTTTACCATTAAGCTGACAGACACTGCACGAGTGACCATGGGCTATCTCGTAACAAAGCTAAGTGAGTGTAGTTTTACGCCGCTTTTAGCAATATTCCAGCAATACCATGGCGGCGGACATCAGAAATGGGCTTCACGTATTGTACCAATGTGGGGAATCGAACCCGGGTCTTCAGTGTGACGAGCGAACGCCTTAACCACTAGGCTACCCCACCGACACCAAAGCTAAGTATTAAGATGGCATTTAACATGCAAATGTTCGTGCAGCACACATGTCTAGGAAATTGACCCGTTGCACTTTGAAAAAATGTAAATATACACCTCGTGATCAAATGACGATGTCTTACTGGACGGGATGTTCAAGATGGGCTTCAGCCGACTACACAAAACACACCTGATCACCTACAAATGTAGACAATCTCACACTTGTGTGGAGGTGATGAAACAAAATTAATCGACCCCAGGACCCCTTTGATTGTATTGTTGAAAAATATACAGCAGTTTTCCTAAACATGATGGATGACGAAAAAACTCACACGTGTCACGATGACCTTCAGTCAAAGAACGAAGCGTCTTGCAATAGTTACGAAACACCCCACTCAACCAGTTTACGTCTTTTATGTATTTTTAATCAGCTTTCACAAATTATATCCTAATTTCCTACTTCATTATTTTCCTACACAAGGTCACCGATGCTTGTCGGGCGTGCTGTAATGTTGTAGAAGCTGCGTCTTTGATTTCCTTAAGCAGGCGGTGAAGAAACCTTTGATGTTTGTCTACAGGTGTGAATGATCGGTGGTGATTTGATGGCCCTGTCTGAGAGCACTGACCACTTAAGCGGTTTTATATGTGTTGGAAACACGTTTGCGTGTGATGAATGTGATTTTTATTGTTTTGTCCGTTTTGTTTAGAAGATCTTCCCTGTTCCATACATTTAGAAATAAAGCAGGGATGGTGTATCTGGAAGTATGGACAACGAAGTCGAAAATAACGACGTTGACAAACGTCTCAATATTATATCACACATTATCTAGTGCTATATATTGCTTTAGTATATGTACTTCACATTGTGTTTGCATTTTGACAATGCGTTGTCTTTCATCTTCATTTTAGACTCATTGTACATGTCCTATATAATATGACTTTGAATATAGTCTTGATTATTTAAGTAATCACGTTGTCTAAACATGTACATGATATCGCGTTGTCTCAGCATGTACATATTCATTAAAATATATCATTCATTCCACTTGTATAATTATCGTTAAATAAGGGTTTTGCACATGACAAATGTATTAATCGTAACTCGTTGACCCTTAAATATTGTTCACCTACACACCGGTCAGTGTATACAAACATATACAGATTCTCCCTCATATATATTCTATTTCTTATACAACCCCTCACAACAGTGTAAATCTTATTTTAAAAAAGCACAACTCTTAAAGGGGCTTACAGTAATAGTGAAGATTGAAGCAAATTATAAACATGATCAACTTCAAATGACCCTCTATCCTTTAATAACATATTTTGCAAATACAACGGCGTAAGGGACATTACTTTTTTCTGACAACCTGTGAAATGGCGGTGAATCTCTTTGAGTTTACCTGTAGGGTATGTTCAAGGTGTAAAACTGGCGGTCTTAATCTGTTAAACATAGATCATCGTGGTGATAACGATAAACATGGGGGGTGGGGCGTGATCCCCTGAGGGTGGGGACTGTTTAGGGAGTGGGGTTAGGACAAAAAGGCACTCGGATCGCTCATAAAGGTATTAAATAGCACTGATTACAGGGGAAATATGGCTCCGATTGTATCAATGTTTTTTTGTTTGCCGTACAACATAATTTGTCAGTGGGGTGGTTAGCGACTTTCTTTCATGTAGACATGACGGTGGCTCCACTGGCTGGGTACTGCATCGTAATGATGTGTCTCCAGCTGTTCATTTAAACACACGTCCGTCAAAACTTTGTTATTCGGGACGATATTTCCGATTTGTCTGGATAAACGGGGTTCTGTTTAAAGAGAACGTAAATCCATTATTGCGTAATGGTTAGTTATTGCCCTTGCTGGTTCAACTTGGCTCAGCTTTGTGTCAGCACGAAGGTGGCTTATTCGCTTTAACGAGGGAATTAGGTACAGCAAGGTTCTTCTGTAGTCGGTGCATGGGCTTAAGATCAGTGTTGTAATGTATGGAGTGAGTGAGTGAGTTTAGTTTTACGCCGCACTCAGCAATATTCCAGCTATATGGCTGCGGTCTGTAAATAATCGAGTCTGGACAAGACAATCCAGTGATCAACAGCATGAGCATCGATCTACGCAATTGGGATACGATGACATGTATCAACCAAGTCAGCGAGCCTGACCACCCGATCCCGTTAGTCGCCTCTTACGACAAGCATGGGTTACTGAAGATCAATTCTAACCCAGATCTTCACGGGTTGTAACGTATGGAAGAAACAGAGGTTCATATACGGTCATACTTTATCAAAAAGATAAATTATGCTCCAGGTAAAAACTAAATTAAGAGAATATCCCTAACAATATCTTTAAATGCACTGTAAATTTGAGTGTTCAGAAATTGAACACTAAATAAACACCAAAGTTGTAACTCTTCTTGAACATGTTAAAGTGTTCAATTTTCTAACATCATCAATTTTGAACATTTGGAGTTCAATATAGAACGCCTCTTGACACTCATCTGAACACTTGTTGAACACTAGTGTTCCAATTGTGAACAAGTTCAAGTGTTCAATTTCTTAACACATTTACATGTTCAAAGTTATGTAACACGTCTTGAACAAATTCAAGTGTTAAAAGATAGAACACTTCTTGAACACATAGCATTCATATTGGAATATACAAATGTATAACGAGGAACGCTGTGTGTTCAAAACCTTGAACACTTGTCAGAGAACATGTTCTCATCAGCTCCTGGTTGGTAAACTGCAAATTCAAGTAGAGACAAAAAGAAGCAAGAATAGAATTTGAAATTCATTTGGGAAAATGTACTTTAAAAATTGAGTCAATATCTGCATATTGGAAGTAAATTGACCATAACCACCCCTTTAACAGAGTATGAACAAATTCCAATGAGTAGTTCTAGAGACAAAGTACCTCGACAATTATCTCAAGGTTACCAAAATCAGCAAGAGTTAGCGGATGCCATCAATATACCTTGATACCAAATTTGAACAAACTCCATCTATTGTCATTACACATTGCGATTTTGATAAATTTGAATTGGCGGTATAATGAACGTTTTGCATTAACAATAATCCAAATAGCATCAATTACCTGTGTACATATAGCTAATATCACTAATTCGCATAAAAAAACACGGTGTTTACGGTCACATGTAAGGCTATTTCATTTATAGAGGAACACATAATTCCCACATTTTTGTGTGAGGCTGCCTGTACTAGATCGGACTACAGTGCTAGAACACTGAGATACCAGCAGATATCACGTGGATACCCTCACTCTGGTACAGTATGCTCGCCTCGAGTTAACCCGTCCCTGTTATATTCCCTTGAAGCCCAGCACCAGGAAAGGTAACAACAAGTGCCAGTTTTATCTCTTTTCGTATGACTCGGCCAAGGATTTTGTCATATTTAAAACCACCGTTAAATCGCTTGAATCTGACATTGTATGTCTTAAGGGGATGACCATTGCTACCTTTAGGGGAAAGGTTACGATTTGTATAAAAGACTGCTTGAAGAAAACATTACTTTAAGTTCCAAACATTCATTTGATGAGACGGAATTTCAGAAAAATATTGTTTTGGTTACCCAATATTTGGCATCAATCTTGAAAAGTCACCAAGGTAAGTAGAATGCATGTCAAACGTGAACATCTACCAACAAGCGCCAATAGGTTTATCTGTGTTGACTCCGCGATTAATGGTTAAAGAAGATGCCGTTTATGTCGGTTGCACACAGGATGCTTGTTTGAAACTGGGAAATGTACAGCAACCGTTAAGAAGAACGAAACGAGCAAGATTAACAAAATGGTGAAAAATCACCCCACAGCTCAGACCTTAACACAAGAAATGCTTTAGCCCATGCAGTAGACTAACGCTTAGTCACTGAATATATATAATTCCGATAGTAACAAATAAACCCATTTAAATTGAAAAGGAGCCCCAGTGAGTTGGGAGATTCAGAACCAGGGGAAATGTAGACTTGCTTCATTTAGAGCTTTAGCATTGTGGGAGAGATAAGCAGTAGGTAAAATAATGTGGTTTAAGAACTGTGAGACAGACTACCCGTGGAGATGAAGGGCGAATGTGGCTATGAAATGATTCATTATAAACTCATCTGTACTCTTGAAAGTTGAAAATGTAAATTTGTTTTTTTAAATAGTTCTTTGAACCCTGTATACATATCGTTTGTCATAGACAAAAAGAAATTTTAAAAACTCCAGGCTCCGTTGAATATGCTGTGGTCGACAATAAGTATCTTGATTGCTGGCTATCATCAATATGCTTTACAAAATAAATCTTTCCACCAACACAAAGGCCATATACGACAGAGCATATTTCAGGATGACAATACCACCACATCCCTATGGCCAGCTGCTGTATCACACAAATATTCATATCCCATCTGTACATCTGTGTTGAATACCCACACCTTGATGTGTCGAACATCAGCCACAATAAATCAACAAAAGTATGATCCGTATATCATTCATCAACACGTTCAACAAATCTAGAATCACACCCGGAATACGAAACATGACCAATACGAAAAATGATCAATTCGGTTTCCCGTTTCACAAGCGTATCGTTTGTCCGCCGAAGAGAACACAATCGGAACGATCGTATCTTATTATCCGAGCCTCCGTTTCGCTTTCAAATGCTTAAACCTGAATACGAAACAATGGAGCTCCGCGTCCATAATTAGCCACTGGTTGTAGATACAATCGGAACATAGCTATCTCGACATCTTTCCCTTGTTTCTGCTATTAAACCGGCCATGTTTTGGGGATTTCTCAGTTGATGAACGCTATTAGATGGCTATCGTAGGGTCTTCGGTCTTGTCGCGCTATTGCAAATTGAAGAGAAATGGCTATTAAATCAAATCCATTGTTTGTAGGTTTAATGGAGGAGCGTTTATTTGTCGCTGTGTATCATGGGTAATCATGTGTGACCCCTGTGTGACCTATGTGACAATGAGATTCACAGAGAAACTAACTGATGAAACTGTCACATTGTGCGTCTCTAACGCGCCATGAAACGTGATTGTGACGCGTGACCAGAGGACAAAGACCACTAGAGAAAGATTCTCCTCTTGACAAAAAGATGGCTCTTGGAGAGGGTTAAGAAAATATCGACTTTGTAGCATTTTGACTGAGGTTTATAAACCGAGTTTGTCAACAGGTTCTGTGTTGAACGTTGACTACAATGGTTGAAGCTGGTCTGCTGAAGGCGGGGTCTCTCGCCTGAATGACGTTACGGGTGTTTCAGGTGTTCTAAGATATTTAACTTTCCGCGTTATGTCGTTCAAAACTATCCGTTTGGACACCGTTTATTTACACCAACATGACAATGTTGTAATTTCCGTCTAGACTCAGACAACAAACACTTCTTCAAGCGAACTGTGTGAGTGGCTGCTGCTAGCGGCAGGGCAGGACATGCTCTCCCATGTCGCGAACACCTGGTGTCATCACGGCTTTCCAGCGGTCCATTCAACAAGACAAGTTGACATCACATCACTGGTTTCCTCTATTAACTTCTTGTTTTTTGTTAATTACATACTGTATATACATAACCCTGTTTCCTACCCGTTTCATACATGCTTGACAACGATACAAGAATCTGTATTGAAACGTCACACCACCTGAATGAAGAAGCTGTTCATCCATATCTAGTTCTCTGTCTGAAAGAAATCTCTTGTAATAGATAACTTTACATTTGTACAGTGCTTGTATCTTGCAAACTACTGCTCAAAGGCATTTAATGTCAAAGTAATGTCATGACAGACAATTCGATCAAGTAATGTCATGACAGACAGTTCTATCAAGTAATGGCATGACAGACAGTTCTATCAAGCAATGGCATGATAGACAGTTCTATCAAGTAATGGCATGACAGACAATTCTATCAAGTAATGTCATGACAGACAATTCTATCAAGTAATGGCATGACAGACAATTCTATCAAGTAATGTCATGACAGACAATTCTATCAAGTAATGTCATGACCGACAATTCGATCAAGTAATGGCATGATAGACAATTTGATCAAGTAATGGCATGACAGACAGTTCTATCAAGTAATGTCATGACAGACAGTTCTATCAAGTAATGTCATGACAGACAATTCTATCAAGTAATGGCATGACAGACAGTTCTATCAAGTAATGTCATGACAGACAGTTCTATCAAGTAATGTCATGACAGACAATTCTATCAAGTAATGTCATGACAGACAATTCTATCAAGTAATGTCATGACAGACAATTCGATCAAGTAATGTCATGACAGACAATTCTATCAAGTAATGTCATGACAGACAATTCGATCAAGTAATGTCATGACAGACAATTCGATCAAGTAATGTCATGACAGACAATTCGATCAAGTAATGTCATGACAGACAATTCGATCAAGTAATGTCATGACAGACAATTCGATCAAGTAATGTCATGACAGACAATTCGATCAAGTAATGTCATGACAGACAATTCTATCAAGTAATGTCATGACAGACAATTCTATCAAGTAATGTCATGACAGACAATTCGATCAAGTAATGTCATGACAGACAATTCGATCAAGTAATGTCATGATAGACATTTCTATCAAGTAATCATGACAGACATTTCTGTCAAATAATGTCATGACAGACAATTCGATCAAGTAATGTCATGACAGACAATTCTATCAAGTAATGTCATGACAGACATTTCTATCAAGTAATGTCATGACAGACAATTCTATCAAGCAATGTCATGATAGACATTTCTATCAACTAATGTCATGACAGACAATTATATCAAGTAATGTCATGACAGACAATTCTATCAAGTAATGTCATGACAGACAATTCGATCAAGTAATGTCATGACAGACAATTCGATCAAGTAATGTCATGACAGACAATTCGATCAAGTAATGACATGACAGACAATTCGATCAAGTAATGTTATGACAGACATTTCTATCAAGTAATGTCATGACAGACAATTATATCAAGTAATGTCATGACAGACAATTCGATCATGTCATGACAGACACTTCGATCGAGTAATGTCATGACAGACAATTTCTATAAAGTAATGTCATGAAAGACAATTATATCAAGTAATGTCATCAAAGACAATTCGATCATGTCATGACAGACACTTTGATCGAGTAATGCTATGACAGACATTTCAATCAAGATGTCAACATGATGACCAGGGCGGTGAGGTAGCCTGGTGGTTAAAGCGTTCGCTCGGCACGCCAAAGACCCGGGTTCGATTCCCCACATGGGTAAAATGTGTGAAGCCCATTTCTGGTGTCCCCAGTCGTAATATTGCTGGAATATTGCTGAAAGCGGCGTAAAACCAAACTCACTCACTCATGATGACCATGTCAGAATCATAATGTCCGGGTTATTGCTTGGCTGCTGTTTTGTCTGACGTCATAGTCAGCTCTGTTCTAGTGGTCTTTAAATACTCGTGTCTGGACCAGACAATCCAGTGATTAACATCATGAACATCTAAACAAGTAACTGATATAGGTTGACATGCGTCAACCAGATCATCGATCCTGACCACCGATCCGTTAGTCGTCTTTTACGACAAGCATGGGTTTCTGAAGTTCAATTCTAACTCTGATTTCCACGGGTCCCAAAGGTTATCATGTGGCCGGAACTTCTCACCCTCGTCCTCTGTGCCCCAAGGTAGAGATGCTTCTTAAAAATGATTCAGATGACAGTTTTGGGGATGAATCCCACGCTACCCCCATAAAATAATGACTTCTGTCACACAGCTGTAGGCGAACGGTCATCCTTCGTTGGCTGTTGTCCACTTATGCTGACCACTGTGTACAATAAAAGGCGTGTACAGTGCCATCGTACAATACCTGCGATTTATGATCGTGTCAAGCTTTAACGATTCAATGATAGGGTTCTTCACAGACATCTTGACGAACGTATATTTTATTTTAAGCTCATAATTCGTTTTTATTGCATTTACATTCTTTTGCTAATTCAATTGTTTCCTTATCTTGATTTTACACAAACGGGTATTTTCTCAGAGATACCTGTACCAATTCATAAAAAGGAATTTCAATAGTTTATTCCTAAGGTAATGTTTGATTCAGTATCGGAATACAAGCTTGGCAAATTTTCAAATTTGATATTTCAGATGAGTTTTTTATTTTTCTGTAAACGGTTTGGGGATTATACCACGCTGATAAAGTGTCCGATAGTAGTTTTAACGAAGTAAAGTCGTATATGAAATGTCCAAATAATTTCTTGTCAAGGTATAATAGTAGTTTCCATATTGGATTAAGCAAATCTTTAACGTCCTTTACCCTAAAACCAAACATATTTGACAGATAATGTGTCATCGGTCGATGTCTGTCAGAAAAGAGGTTAATGGTCGAATCATGTTGAAACCTCCTGACTTGAAAATGATTATCAGATAATAATCATTTTAATGTTTATATTTACTTTACATACAGAGAAGTGCTACCGTACAATGCCTTAGATATACCATCTTGGAATGGGTATTCCCTGGCGTTGCCAATTAAACTAGGAAGATTTAACTGTAACTTACCTCTTAGCAACAGTTTAGTTGCTATCAGATTATCAAAATAACTTTAAACGTGCTTTTGTGAAAATATAAATTATTTACGACTGACACTTTTTCCTTCTGATTTAACCATGTCGGTGTGTCCTTGAATGCGAAACTTTAAAATGTCCCATTTGTAAAAGCCACCTGTAAAAAATATATTCCTATCAATTACACGTGCGATATACTGAAATCCAGAGATACATCAATAAGTTTCAACAGTATTTTGCCTTTTATGCCTGGTGAATTTAGTCAGAAATATATCATGTGTAGGCCTGTTAAACGCTGACGTTACTTTTCGTTGCTTTCAAATCTTGATATTGTCTTCTTGAAATGAGTTATTTCTTTTATAATTCACTGGCAACCACCTTACTGTGCACGATTGTCCTTTAAATGTCAACGCACAACATTTCCCCAAGAATGTTTGCTTGTAAGTAACTATTGGACTATAGAATAACTGTATCATTATTGAGTATCTATGACAAAGGGTTAGATTGTAATTCAGTAGCAGGGATGAGAGCAGTACAGTAAAAATTCGATACCTGATGCTGGTTTCTAATTCAAATTCCTAATTTTCGGATCATCGTGAAGGATTATCGATAATAAAACGCTTATACTCGTTTGTAACATCACAATGTGTGTAATCCGATAGTGATGCTGCTTTGTTAAAAGATGGACTTCATATCACAAAGGACATATATACACGCTTTGAGATATATATATAAAGAACAATGTTTTTTAAGTAAGATGTATATACAATGTCATAATTTCCCATATAACATGTACATGGTTGTGTACAAATGAGAGTTATTAGGGAACAATCAGTCAAAGATACACCTCGTATAATCCTTCTATTTATATCGATGTTTTATTGTCAGTCCCATTTATGTGGTTTAATTGTCTACGACACTTATTATTAGTTGTCTGCTACTTTCTTCCTACTAGATGAAACATTTGATGTCCATTTCCCAGGCATATCACCGCCTAACGACACACAGGCGACTCCATGTCAGATTATCATATAGCCATCCATCTCGAATAGGGTTTTGACCATGAGAGGATTAAAATGTTCAAATTACATTTGACATACATACATAGAGACAGTTGGAAGAAGGATATTTGCCGTGGTTGTGTATTGGTCTTCTCCCAGTGTTTTGGGATTTGAAACCGTAAATAAGTAGTGAACATGAAATCATAATGATAGGTCCTTTGTTACCCAGGAGAAAGAGAGTTTGGACAAGGTGCATTAAAATAGGACACCATAGGAAAGAGGGTTGGACTGCATTAAAATCTGAAGCCTGGAAATCTGGTCTGGACTTCTAAAGTTTGATCGTTCGTGCTGTGCTTTGAACCTTCGTGTTCAAGTCGCTCGCGCGGACGCGGACACACACACGCACGCACGCACGCACGCGGCGCGCGCAAAAATATCCGAGTTTTACGTTATGTGAGTTGGTGAGTGAATGAGTTTGGTTTAATGCCACCTAGACCAATTATTACCACTGTGTGGTCATTACCAAAAGTATATGATTATTGAAATTCTATGACACCGTAGCAGAGATGAGAGCAATAGAATAAAAATTCGATATTTAACAGGGGTTCTAGTTCAAATTTCTAATTTTCGGATCACCCAGAAGGATTATCGATAATAAAACGCTTATACCCTTGTAACCCAATAAGGATGCTGATTTGTTGAAAGTTCGACTTCATATGACAAAGGATCCATACCTTATCTAAAATTCCAAACTAATCTTTTTATAATGAACTATGTTTTTACGAAAAAATGTATATCCATTCTATTGTAAGAGATCAGTTTCATATTGTGTCGTGTCAGTCAGCGATGCACATCATATGATCCTTCTATTCATATTTTATTGCCACCATTTATGTGGTTAAGTGTCTTTTTCTGCTTCTTTCTTTCTACCTTTGGTTTCCCAGGCATATCACCGCCTAACGACACACAGGCGACTCCATGTCAGATTATCATATAGTTTTTGACCATAAGGATTAAAATGTTCAAATTATTTGACATACATACACAGAGACAGTTAGTAGAAGGATCTTTGCCGTGTTGTGTGTATTGGCTTCCCCGTAGAGAAACCTGTATAATGATAGGTCCTTTGTTCCCCAGGAAAGAGGGCTGGACAAGGTGCATTAACACCATCAAATGCATGGCCACGAAATCTAATCTGGACTTCTAGAGTTTGATCGTTCGTGCTTTGATAGAGCCTTCGTGTTCAACCTCGCGCGCACACGCACACACACACGCACGCACACACACAAATATCCGAGTTTTACGTAATGTGAGTGATGAGTGAGTGAGTGAGTTTGGTGTAATGTCGCCTAGAACAGTATCACCACTGTGTGGTCATTACCAAAAGTGTATGATTATTGAGTATCTATGACACCGTAGTATAGATCAGAGCAATAAAATAAAAATTCGATATTTAACGGGGGTTCTAGTTCAAATTCCTAATTTCCGGATCATTCAGAAGGATTATCGATAATAAAACGCTCATTCCCACGTGTAATCCGATAGTGATACTGATTTGTTTAAAGATGGACTTCATATCACGAATGATATCTTTTCAAAAATTCAACAATAATGAACCATGTGTATCCATGCTTTGTGTAGGGGATCAGTTTCATATCATGTCGTGTCAGTCAGCGATGCACATCATACAATCCTTCTATTCATATTTATATTGACAACATTTATGTGGTTTAATTGTCTACTTGTCCGCTACTTTCGTATAACTTTGGTTTCCCAGGCATATCACCGCCTAACGACACACAGGCGACTCCATGTCAGATTATCATATAGTTTTTGACCATAAGGATTAAAATGTTCAAATTATTTGACATACATACATAGAGACAGTTAGTAGAAGGATCTTTGCCGTGGTTGTGTATTGGCTTCCCCGCAGGGACACCCGTATAATGATAGGTCCTTTATTCCCCAGGAAAGAGGGGTTGGACAAGGTGCATTAACACCATCATATGTATGGCCTAGAAATATAGTCTTGATGTCGAGAGTTTGATTGATCGTGCTTTGATAAATCCACTGTGTTCAATCTCGCTCCCTCGCGTGCGTACGCGCACACATACACACACATAAGTCCGAATGTTACAAATTGTAAGTGATGAGTGAGTGAGTTTGGCTTAATGCTACTTTGAACAGTAGTACCCGGAGTGGTGATTTTATGCATGTGTTCTGTTCATCACAAAATGTAATCTCCTTAACTGTCAAACATCCATATCTCTCCATAAATAAATATATGATATACAGAGATGTTTGTTAATTAAATAAATTTTCAACAACTGTTGTTTTAATCAGAACAACAAATTGCTGTGCGCTGGATACTCAAATCCGTCTTTGTGTGAAAATAATGTCGAGAGTATCACATATTTTTCGCAGGGACCCTCCTTTTTGTTCACATGTATATATTTGGGCGCCCTTGAACTGCGGGAAAGACACGTTACCAGTGTCAACTTTCAATTAAAAAGCACTTGAGTTAATCCTCTATGTGCTGGCAACATTTGACACTGTTAGCATCACACTCATAAATTATTGGGGAGATTAAACCTTGAAACGTTTAGTCCTTAGAGATTGTCAGTACAGCTACTAAACGCCACGGAAGTGAATTAGTGTAGCAATAAAGGGAACCCAAGACAACTGACCATCGAAAATGTACCCATCTGTAAAACGGCTTTGTTTGTAACGAACTATACTGTTTGTTTTTGGTGAAAAGAGGATGTAATATTACAAGACGCAATCCATGAGGATTACCCACAAGCACGCTTCCGTCTGTTCGTCCCCTCCCATAATGCATCAGTTACGTCAAATCTCGCGAGAAGGAATTGAAAATGAACACAAAAGTCAAGATGGCGTGTGTTTCGATCTTGTTCCTAAATCAAACATTAGACAGACACGACTTTAGATGTCAGGGCAAGAATTTATGGTGGATTAGAGTCAGCTCGTTTAGTGTTGGTTACACCAAGAGCATGGACTGCATTTACTCATTTAATGACGCCTTAATGGGTTCAGCTGAATAGCGTTAAAATACTCAAAACACAGTCGACAGCGTTCGATCGGTCTAAATTGTATTGTTAATGTTTAACGTTACTAACCTGAGATGGTTTGTGAAACCTGTTTTATGTTTCGTGAATCCGATAAGAAACAAACTTGAGCTAGCAGAATTGAAAACGATTGTTGTTTACCATCATTCACAGACTAAGTGAGATTCGTTCAACCTGTGAGTGGATTTTAGCAACTATTTTTACAGCTGAGATGAGGCGACATGTGTTTTAACATCGCAATCAAGATGATTAAAGTTTTATAGCGACGTACATAATCGGACATGGCACGACCTTTTGCGAGTTGGTTGGTTTGTTGTTTAACGCCGCACTCAGCAATATATCAGCTATATGGCGGCGGTCTGTAAATATGCGGGTCTGAATCAAACAATCCAGTGATCGACAACATGAGCATAAATCTACGCAATTGGGATACGATGACATGTGTCAACCAAGTCAGCGAGCCTGACCACCCGATCCCGTTAGCAGCCACTTGCGACAAGCACGGTTCTTTTTGCGAGTTGGTAATGTTAGTTCACTGAGACACTATAGTGACACTGTGAGCCACACGGTTCAGACCCCTTTAATTCCGAGGGCAAGCGGGTTTCAACGCGTGACTTTCTGTGAGAGTCAGTCTCAGGAGTTCGACCCGATTTTCCCTTTCGCCCCTCCTTCAGTCCCTGAACCACATTATTTTCCCTACTACTAGCCCTCCCTGCAATGTAGTCTGTCTCACAGTCCCTGAACCACATTATTTTCCTACTGCCTAGCCCTCCCTGCAATGTAGTCTGTCTCACAGTCCCTGAACCACATTATTTTCCCTACTGCCTAGCCCTCCCTGCAATGTAGTCTGTCTCACAGTCCCTGAACCACATTATTTTCCCTACTGCCTAGCCCTCTCCTGCAATGTAGTCTGTCTCACAGTCCCTGAACCACATTATTTTCCCTACTGCCTCCCCTGCCCTCCCTGCAATGTAGTCTGTCTCACAGTCCCTGAACCACATTATTTTCCCTACTGCCTAGCCCTCCCTGCAATGTAGTCTGTCTCACAGTCCCTGAACCACATTATTTTCCCTACTGCCTAGCCCTCCCTGCAATGTAGTCTGTCTCACAGTCCCTGAACCACATTATTTACCCTACTGCCTAGCCCTCCCTGCAATGTAGTCTGTCTCACAGTCCCTGAACCACATTATTTTCCCTACTGCCTAGCCCTCCCTGCAATGTAGTCTGTCTCACAGTCCCTGAACCACATTATTTTCCCTACTGCCTAGCCCTCCCTGCAATGTAGTCTGTCTCACAGTCCCTGAACCACATTATTTTCCCTACTGCCTAGCCCTCCCTGCAATGTAGTCTGTCTCACAGTCCCTGAACCACATTATTTTCCCTACTGCCTAGCCCTCCCTGCAATGTAGTCTGTCTCACAGTCCCTGAACCACATTATTTCCCCTACTGCCTAGCCCTCCCTGCAATGTAGTCTGTCTCACAGTCCCTGAACCACATTATTTTCCCTACTGCCTAGCCCTCCCTGCAATGTAGTCTGTCTCACAGTCCCTGAACCACATTATTTTCCCTACTGCCTAGCCCTCCCTGCAATGTAGTCTGTCTCACAGTCCCTGAACCACATTATTTTCCCTACTGCCTAGCCCTCCCTGCAATGTAGTCTGTCTCACAGTCCCTGAACCACATTATTTTCCCTACTGCCTAGCCCTCCTGCAATGTAGTCTGTCTCACAGTCCCTGAACCACATTATTTTCCCTACTGCCTAGCCCTCCCTGCAATGTAGTCTGTCTCACAGTCCCTGAACCACATTATTTTCCCTACTGCCTAGCCCTCCCTGCAATGTAGTCTGTCTCACAGTCCCTGAACCACATTATTTTCCCTACTGCCTAGCCCTCCCTGCAATGTGTAGTCTGTCTCACAGTCCCTGAACCACATTATTTTCCCTACTGCCTAGCCCTCCCTGCAATGTAGTCTGTCTCACAGTCCCTGAACCACATTATTTTCCCTACTGCCTAGCCCTCCCTGCAATGTAGTCTGTCTCACAGTCCCTGAACCACATTATTTTCTCCCTACTGCCTAGTCTGCCCTCCCTGCAATGTAGTCTGTCTCACAGTCCCTGAACCACATTATTTTCCCTACTGCCTAGCCCTCCCTGCAATGTAGTCTGTCTCACAGTCCCTGAACCACATTATTTTCCCTACTGCCTAGCCCTCCCTGCAATGTAGTCTGTCTCACAGTCCCTGAACCACATTATTTTCCCTACTGCCTAGCCCTCCCTGCAATGTAGTCTGTCTCACAGTCCCTGAACCACATTATTTTTCCCCTAGCTGCCTAGCCCTCCCTGCAATGTAGTCTGTCTCACAGTCCCTGAACCACATTATTTTCCCTACTGCCTAGCCCTCCCTGCAATGTAGTCTGTCTCACAGTCCCTGAACCACATTATTTTCCCTACTGCCTAGCCCTCCCTGCAATGTAGTCTGTCTCACAGTCCCTGAACCACATTATTTTCCCTACTACAGCCTAGCCCTCCCTGCAATGTAGTCTGTCTCACAGTCCCTGAACCACATTATTTCAATGTAGTCTGTCTCACAGTTCCTGAACCACACTATTTTCCCTACTGCCTAGCCCTCCCTGCAATGTAGTCTGTCTCACAGTCCCTGAACCACATTATTTTCCCTACAGCCTAGCCCTCCCTGCAATGCTAAAGCCCTAAATGAAGCAAGTCTAAATGGGTTTATTTGCTACTATCAAAATTGTATATATTCAGAGACTAAGTGTTAGTCGAAACATCTCACCAGCACTATAAAACCAGCATTAATCAAGCCTAATATCAGGAGTGACACGCGCACGCACGCGCTAACGCACAAACGGACGCACGCACATGTGGATAAAGTCCAATAATGACCTACATACATGGGACGTAAAATCCCATTTCACCCATGAAGTAATTACTTCGTGCAGATGATGGAAACAGCAGTGTTTGTTCTAAATTTGCTTCGGGCGGTGGGGTAGCCTAGTGGTTAAAGCGTTCGCTCGTCACGCCGAAGACCCGGGTTCGATTCCACACATGGGTACAGTTTGTGAACCCATTTCTGGTATCCCTCGCCGTGATATTGCTTGAATATTGCTAAAGCGGCACTGAACCCAACTCACTCACTCACCCACTCACTCTAACATTACTTAGTTTCGAGTTTATAAAATTTGCATTTAACGAAACAGCCTCCTAAATCCGTTTAAGTTCTGAACAACAACGCCTTAATTCAGTCTTCGTTAGTTCCAAAATGATGGTTTGTAATTCCAGATAATAAAGATCGGTTTAAAGAAGGATTATAGATAATTAACTGCATATACGCACTGTAAATCGATAGTGATGCTGATTTGTTTCATGAGGGAATTAACGTCACCAAGGATGTTTCGGGTGTTGATATATTACTTCTGTATATTCCAAGTGCAAGAGAACTATTTCATTTGTATCTTCCTTCATTCTTACTTTTTACGACCCTACCTCTGTTGTCTAATGCCTTTCCCAGGCATATCAACTGCCTATTAAACCAGACATGTAAATCCTTGCCAGATAGGTTTCGACTGAAAGGATTAAAATGTTTAAATTACCTGTAGATAGTAACAAAGGTAATTGGCTGTAGGATGTTGGCCGCGTTAGCTTATTGGGCTTCCATGTAGACACACCGTATAACGAGAGTTCCTTTGTTACCAAGGAGAGGTGAGCAAGGAAGAAGGTAACATCTTCAATCAAACGACAGGCCCTGGGCAGCAGAGTTTCTGAGTTTGGTTGTTCGTGTTTTGTTCGTGTTTTGTTCTGAAGATGGGCACAAGTGTTAACATACATATACATGCACAGAGCACTATTAAACAGGGACTAACGCTTAGTCCCTGAATGCCTGGTTCAGGGACTGTGAGACAGACTGTGAGATACCATGCCGCAGTTTGACACGGATACTTTACTCTGACACAGCATGATGACTTGAAACAAACCAGTCCTAGAGTTATCACTTAATACAGGGACGGTGAGGTAGTCTAGTGGTTAAGGCGTTGGCTCATAACGCCGAAGACCCGGGTTCGATTCCCCACATGGGTACAATGTGTGAAGTCCACTTCTGGTGTCCCGTGCCGTAATATTGCTGGAATATTGCTAAAAGCGGCCTAAAACCACATTCACTCACTCATTGTTTTCTCACTGTACGCAGTGCCTTAGGGTATTTGAGAACTACACGATTCGATAATGGCCATTGAGGACCCAAACATCTAAATATATGACTGACTGACTGAGTTTGGTTTTACGCCGCTTTTAGCAACATTCCAGCAACATCACAGCGGGGGACACCAGAAACGAATATATGAATACACAGATGTCGGTATAACCCTCTGCCACTGGAAATGTCAAATAATAAACTTGTAGTATAATGGTATGGACACAAAATCACACACATTTAATTCGTGTACATCAAGACTTTTGTCTGTTACATTTGCAAGTTTGGGCTTTTGGCGTGGTGATATACACATAGGTTGAGCTAATGTAATGATTGAAAAAGACTTCAATAAAACTTAAGTACCATCAAGTCCGTGTCCCAAGATAATTAAATTTGAGCCAAAAACAGCCCAACTTCTATGAAGAAAAACGCTCATGTTTATGAAGTTTATGTGACACTACAGGTTGTTGGGTGTGGAAGAATTTCATCTCGAGGGCCAACAACATCTGTATACTTGTTCTAACCCATGCTTGATTAAACCGAAACACGTGTGACGATGAGATAGCCTCTTAAAACCTTTATCTGGCTCGTGGCGACATAATGAGACATTTTGATTTCATATCAACCACTTCAGCGCTAGTATCTCAAGAAGCCATTTTGAAAAGAACAGTTTGGCCGTAAGAGGAGATAATCGTTTAAGCTTCAGTAACCACCAGGCGCGTGCACCTTCTTGAGGCGTCACCATGGTGACGGTGGCTCCCATACATCTGTCTTCTATAACACTATTTGTTCAAATTAAACCATAACAATAATAACATATGGTTCTTGGAGAGTGTTTATTTTCATTACCTTTGATCATATTTGGGCAGGGGCTTGAGGCTTTGAAAGACTACGAGTGGTGGTGTGTTAGACCAGCGTACATCTGTTTGAGATTATCCCCTTTACTTTTGTGTTCGTATACCATGGAAGAAGACATAGACGTTTTATTGTTGAAAACTATTTTTATTATTCCAAACGACGCGTCGCGGGTACTTTCATCATTCATCGCCATGGTAGGACATGGTCCTGAGACGGTGTTAGCTGCAACAAAGACGTGGTGGTCTCGTGGCTTTCTTTGTTTGGGTGGTATTATCGTCGTCGTCATCGTTGTCGTCGTCCACTATTACCAACATAATTACCTTCATAATCATGCCAACTTCTTGACACCTTTATATCATCACATAGTATCTTCTTCTCCATCATTGTCGTCGTCATCATCTTCATCGTCGTCGTCCACTATTACCAACATAATTACCTTCATAACCATGCCAACTTCTTGACACCCTTTATATCATCACATAGTATCTTCTTCTCCATCATTGTCATCATCATCATCATCATCATTGTCGTGGTCGTCATGTTTGCTATCAACTTAGTTATCTTCATAATTACTACTGCCATCTTCATGACTTCATCATTACGTATCTCCATTATCACGTTAACGTTCATCATCATCATCATCATCATCATCATCGTCGTCGTCGTGGCCGTCTTGTTTGCTATCAACTTAGTTATCTTAAGAATTGCTACTCATGACTTCATTATTACGCATCTCCATTATCATCAAGTTAACGACTTAACAAGTTATCATCATTATCATCATCATCAGTATCATCGAACCTGTGTCTGCGGTGTCATTTGCAAACACTTACCAACACCACAAATAACGCCCCATTTGCCTTCAGGAACTACATATCAGCAATAATACTGGTCTGTAACTCGATCAAGGGAAAATCTCAGCCTATGATTACAAGCATTAACGTGGTAATGATGTACTTACAAACTGGCGTGTACCAGTAATACCTATCGTGTTCCAATCATCTCCTACTGACTTCCATCAGAACCGATCAGAGATGAACCTGTAAGTTGACATCTCACCTGGAGAAACAGCGTTAATATCCCTGTATACCTGTATATACCCCACGATGACACAATAATTACAGGTAAAGTCTGTCATTAGTCGACGGGGGTTTGGCGCTGTTGCAAACCACGGGAGGCAAATTACCTCGCCGTATACGTCTACATACTGATGTACATTCGTTGTCTCTCGTGTCTTCCCGTAGCGACTTAAAGGACATTCGGCTCATCTCGGAATGACACTGCTTTTGCGTTGTGTGACTGTCAACTGCCCGATGCAATATATGGATGACAAGTTAAAATATCAAAAGTTACCATCGATCTCATGCTACACTATTGGCAGTAATAACACAAGGTGTGTAAAGGTAATAAAATCAAATCAAACAACAACGTTTTCTTATGCAAGGGGCCACCACTAACCAGGATTCCCAAAGAGGAAAAATACAAAAAAGGAACGCAAAACTATGAGCTACAAAATACCTCGACAAGAATAGAATGGTTGTTTTTCGGATTGTTTTTCAAACAATACGACTTCCCTTTTCTCCAAATGTCATTACCAGGTAAATACCACTCTCTCGAGGGAGGTAACTCCTGCTGACAGTATCACCGCCAGAGGGCGTTTGACCAGACATAATCCCTGGATGCTCAGATAATCAGCTCGTACCTTGTGTAACAGGGGCGTGGAGAAAGGATAATCCAGGTATGTAGTTATTACCTGTAGGTACGTTTATAACACCTGCCAGGTAGACATCAGGTAAACATCGACCCCCTGCTGCCGTACTCGCGAGGAAGGGGAGGTCCTGGGGAGAGATGTCTGGAAGCTGTCCAAAACACGATTACTGAACGTTAGTACTCGAACACATTTTCTCACTGTCTATAAGTAAAAGTCCTTGAAAGTGTTTTGAATGATACCGTGCTTATTCCTATATTCGTTATGTTGGAAGCAGATTTGCAGATATGGACGACTTTACGTTGCTGTTTGGACTTGGTGGGTCAGCTTGGTATGTTCCCTGTCTTTGTGTAAATAAAACACTGGCCACGGCGGAAACCAATCAATGGCGACTGACAAACCAAATGAACGGAGGACTAATTATTTGTGATGAAAATAAAACGCTTGCTCCCTCCCTCACTCTCTAACCCACCCATCCTCACTCACCCACCCACACTCACTCGGTCGATGCTCATGATGTTTGATCACTGGATTGTCTGGTCCAGACTCGATTATAAGACCGGCGCCATATGGCTGTAATGTTGCTGCGTGCGGCGTTAAACAACAACCAACAAAGCACTCACTCTGACATACTGCCAGTGTCTGATCAAAGCTCTTTGCACTGAGATCCCTAGTCACGTGACGTACTTTTAAAGGACGTCGCAAAACACGTGCAAACGTGATATTTAGCGGTGGATGACGTAAGAGACAACTTGGCTTCGCTTTGTTTCGGAGTCTCTATATCCCAACAATGAAGTCAATGGTTCTCAATCTGCATCCAACTGAGGTACGTCATTTCCTTGAGATGAGGTTTCAAAGTGTGGCTTCATTTTAATCAAGTCCAACGCCAAAGGAGGGAATTCACCTGCTCATCTAAATTGATTAAGATCATGACACGAGTGCCAAGTGATTGTAATCAAAATAATACACTTGTCTGTAGCACCAAACACAAAAGGTTGATTAAATCATGACATCAGGACCCCCTCCTGTTATCAACGTAATGTCACAACACCGTCACACGAGCTGCACGGGTCAAACAGTTCATCCAGGAAGTCACCACCGTGAGCTCAATACGACGGTGGACATGATGGATCTTGATTAGTCTGTCATACAGACCCTGAAACAAATATATCCAAGAAAGCCCAAGCAAGTCTAGAATATGTGGCAAGATTTATGGATTTATGTATTATGTATATTTCCACAGTGTCAGAAAATGAAGAAAGTCTCTGGGCTCCTTTTTATCATATTTTATAATTATGATTTAGGAACTGTTTTTTCTGTAAAATATGTCCATTTCAGAGACTAGATGTTAGTCTAGATCTTGATATGAAATAGAGAATGGATTATTAAAATGTTGTTTTTCATGACCCGCTTTATTCGTCCCAGCTTTTTAAAATATATTTTTAACAACTCTTATTGTACGTCTTTTTAAACTGGCATTATGTTGTTTGAGCGGAATCAACCTTTTTGTCACGCCGAACCAGCCATGGTGTGTCAGATTCCCATGGGACCCTACTGATGTGGATTCGTGAACCGTCTGTGAATGATTTGAGTTACAGGATTCGTACACTAAAAACACAACATCTTAATCTCGAATCGGGTATACTTTTACAGATTTGTAACCTACGAAAGAAAAAAAAGATGCAAAATATATTTCTTTTAAGGCCCAGTGAACCTTTTCTAGTCTTGAAAGACAAACGTTTTTAACTGGCCTAAGTGGGATATGTCTTGGTCATATATCATAAAAATATATCATGCCACGTTGCGCGACCCAAAGAACGGGCTTCACACACTGCACCCATATTGAAATCGCACCCAGGCTTTCTCCGGAGCAATCCCAAGCAAACCTTCAAACGCCAGATTCGCTCACTCATTTCTTTCTTTGACACAGTAGGGTTCGTATGCAGTTCAAATATCAAAATAATTGAGAAGCGTTTGGCGAACTTTTAATAATACTCCAGCATATCATTGCGAGGGACCCTAGATATTGGGTTTGATATAAATTAAGGCACTCGACCCCTGCAACGTCTTCAGCAACCACTCTAACCCACCAAAACGAATAATGATGTTGATATTTGGAAAGTTGAAAATAACTATTTTAAGTGAAAAAGCGTTATACAAATACAATATCTTTAAGCAGTGACATGCGATGTACTGCGGATACAGTGGGGAGTAAAGAGTTTGTAGAACTAACTAAGAGTTCCCCTCTAAGACGTGGATGAAGCACGTCCATTGATGACTGAAGTAGACACAGATGGCAATTTTCTCTTGGTAACATTTCGACTACACCATCTAGAATGTTACACATCCAGTAATTATTTGTGTTTCCATGTCTCAGGATGTTTGCCGTGTTTTCTACAAGGTGTTGTGGTCAGTTCCTCAAACACCACATCGACAACACGAGGTCGGGGATCAGGAGGGGCGTGTTGACCGATGCCCCCAGGAGTCAGCTGAACGCGAGAACACGTCAGGGAGCACGTTCAGACGCCGCCATCTTCGTCACGTGATGTCACGTCATCCAAAACAAATACATATAAAAGCAACAGATTTTAAATCTTTCAATGTCGTATTTGTCAGGATCCGCTGGTTGAATATCTATTGTTTTACGCCGCAATGTTCCCTCAATACCACAGTCGGGACACCAGAAATTGACTTAGCGCATTGTAACCACCTGGGTAATCGAACCCGGTCCTTTGAGTTACGAGAGAACGCTTTAATAGCTAGACACTAGACTAACCCACCTTCCTGCTAAGGTTTCGAACCTGTGAGAATTCTGGGTTGCAGTTGGTCCAACCAATCCAAGCTGGTTGATAGAGGTGTCTTAATGAATCATTTGGTTAGGCGACATGGAGGATGGCATGTCAATGTGCCCCGACCGTTTATCGTTGCTCAACATCAAACACTGGATTATCTGATCCAGACTCCATACATGTATAGGTCGATGTCTTATTATTTAGACTCATTTGGGAGTAGGGCGATCAACAAGGACAAATGATCACACAAACGATAGCGGGAATCTTTGCTTATGCTGTCAGCCCCTGTATGGTGGTCAGTGTATTTACAAGCTGAATGTCAATCAAAGGCCGCAGTCAGCGTTGATAGTCACTCATGATCATGTCTTACTATCTAAAGGTCGTTAAATTAGAGTATAGACTTTTTCACTGCGGCGCAAGGTACTATTCACAAGCTCACTAACATATCGCCCATCTATAGCAACAGTTCCCACACTTTCAGAGCTAATTCAATTACCTTCCCACACGATAAATCTCAGTGAGTACACCTTCAAGATAATACCTGTCTTTAAGGACATTCCAGTGCCGATTACATCGTTTTACGTAGTGTGAACACTGTGATAACCATATATAACTTCTACCGGCTTGTCTTTAGAATAACAGAAACATCTTCAGGTAATACCTGTTCCCGAACCAACTGACACGCCCAACTGTTCAACAACCCCCTGACCACCATGCTTGACGACAAGAAACGTTATTCCAACAGTTAATGGAAGAGGTTCAACATGCTATTAACCTATCTGATACCAACTGGCCCCATACCCAAACTGTATCCCAATCTTGATCATCCCTGAGAATAAGTGATTCCTCGCATCGTCTAATCCCCCAAAACCGTCTCCTTTCAGACAGAGATAACCCACCCTGAGTGTCACGCCCAGAGAACATCACTAAACGGTCGGAGTTTGACCTATGTGACAGCGGCCATATTGTCACCCTTCCCAATGCCGATCACATTACAGGTACAGGCATATAACCTTACCCAAACCGTCAGTGTCATCTTCTCCTGGAGAAGTACTTCATCTGAGAATGATATGTAACATGGTCAATTTACAAGAAACTGTCCAAAGTCAATGGTATGCGTCAGGGTGTCGTGTTTCCTCCCTTTGAAAGTTCCCTATCTCTATCCACCTTCAGCTGATTTATGGTCACTTTGGTCTTTGGAGTGCATGTTGAGAAGCTATATGTGTGGCACATGTTGTCATCTCTAAGACAGGCTTCTTTGACACCATTCCTAAAAGATTTAAATAACGTTAAATGGTACTATTATAGCCTGAGAGATATTCCGATACTGTGGCGTTTCTGATACTGACTCTACAAAGAAAAAAGAGTTTTAAGGGTCAAAGACGAATTATTGTGTTAATCGATTTTGTGTTCTTGTGTCTTGTGTTCTTGTTACAAAGCAGGTAAAATGGGTATATTGTGTAATTTCTGTTTGACGTGACTTAAATGTTTGACCATCGAAACCTGATGACGTTGACCGTAGTTTATGCTGACGCATCGATGGTCATTCCACAAATCAATCTCAGAGCAACGAATGTCATAAATTCAAAATTTTAACCAAGATTTACGATTATCTTAACCATCATCGCTTCGTGGAATGGAATCTGGGTGTGTGGCTATCATATAGCTTCAGTCCTTATTGGTCCAACTCATAAACTGAATTCGCTCTTATCAAGGCATTATGACACTCGCAGGGCAAATGTTCACCTGGAGAACGTACTAAGACCATCCAGAATGGCTGACTGAGTTTGGTTTTACGCCGCTTTTAGCAATATTCCAGCAACAAGGCGGGGACACCAGAAATGTTCATTGTGCCCCTGAAAAGCGTTACTGAAGACCATATTAGGCTACCCCACCGCGGATCCAGAATGGGGTGGGGGGGGGTGCAGGGGTGCTTGATTGTGTGGACTTTTCGACTGCAAGGGATTCACATTATGATGCGTGTGAGAGGACATCTCATTGTTAGCTACCTGAAGGAAGGAAGTTGACCTGTACCATAAATTGTAACTATGTAATGTGAATGACGGATTGCTTGTTTTTGAATTTGGCGCTATGACATTTTTTACTTGTAAATCAATGTAATGAATATATATGTAAAAACAACTATTTTTTGGACTTTGTATTTAAAATGTGTATGAATTCAGACTTGATCTCGTCACTATATGGCTGGAATAATGCCGATGTGACGTAAAACCAACGCAACTCAACTTAACTCATAGCAGAGCTGTGCTCTCACAAACTCTATGCATGTGTACTGTACAAATATGGTGTCAAAACATTCCGTCCTACATCCATGGAGATTCCGTATTACAACTGGCTTCAAGGATCCTATCATAAGAGAGCATGGGGGTACCCGAGTGGTTAGGGCGTTCGCTTATCACTCCAAAACCCGGGTTTTTCCACGTTGGAACAATGATTGAAGCCCATTTCCGTGATATTAGTGGAATATTGTGAAAAGCTGCGTAAAACAGTACTCATTCACTCATGACAGGGGACTTCATGGATCGGTCAGGCTCGGTGACGGTTTATAGTGTGTCATCGTATCAGGAGGTGTGGGGCGTTGCCCTTCATATAAATCACTGTCGTTCTGTATCAGCAGGCGTCATAACCCAGGGTTATTGCTGAGTAGCGTTAAATAAAACAATCAGTATATCACCGACCATTAGGATACTGGGGTCGCTCTCGATTTTCCAGTGTATTAAATCTCCATTTTATTATGATAAATCATATATCCGGCTCTGGGGCTGGGGTTCCCATGGATTCTGAAGGTTGGGGTCGAATCTGACAATACTACATGTCACCCGGAACACCACAAACCAGCAGGTAATGTCCCTACCTCGCTCCCCTGGAATCCCCGGGGTGAGGGATGAGGGGTGAGGGATGAGGAAGCAAATGGAGCAGCTATGACGACGGTAAATGACTGAAGATCAAACCGCACCGTGGATGAGGATGTTGTCGGGATGCAGTCAGGCGGATGTGGACGACTCCAGTGTTTTCACCACAAACAATGCTCATTATTCCAGGGATTTGATTAATAATTACATTAGATGCTGTCTGTCCCCCGACTCGCGTCGTGACGGTGGGGTGGGGACGGTGTTATCCCCATCAACAGCCCGGAGGACAGTGACGAAGGGGAAAACAACATCACCTGGCAGGTGCTTGATCCCTAGGGATTACGGCTGTTGATGCTGATAAGGGATGTCGTTAAAATCATGTTTTTCCTAAACAAAAGCTTAATGTGAAACTGGTTTGAAACACAATAATCATGCTCTCCACCCCGTGGTAATTTATCTTGCAGATCCGGTTTAAATAAACGCGTTTGTACCAATAGACATGTTTCTAGAATGGTGTCTTCACATAACGGTTTTCGTTATGCAGTAAATTCTGTGTTTGACATACTCGAACATGTCTTACATTTAAACGTTTAAAAGTTAAAAATTAAAATTTATCATTGTCAGGTCGATATTAATGTATACATGTATCTGAGACGGGTCTCATTGTTATTATATGTTTTGAACCTGATGTTAGCAGTGTTTTGATAAAGCTTATAATATTTATATTAAAACCAGTTGTCAAGTGTATACATTATTTAACCGTCAGTTATATCTCTGATATTGATGACTACATCTTATATAAAACAGTAATACAGCTGACTACACCTTGTATAGCAGAGATATTGTTTATTTGCTAAACATGATATTTAAGAAACACGCCACATTCTTTGGCGTATTAGGAACAATTAATAGTATTACTATATTGAGTCATGGGGACTGACGATGAAACTGCCACGTATGTGAAGATACCCAGCAACCACCCATCATTTCCTCCTCCCTTTCTCCCTCACTCCTCTCTCTCATCAGCTGCCTCTCTCTCTCTCTTTGTCTCTCCCTCTCTCTTTTTCTCTCTCTCTCTCTCATACACATTCTCACTCACTCTCAACCCATGCTTGTCATAAGAGGCGACTAATAGGATAGGATCGGGTCGTCAGGCTCGCTGACTTTGTTGATCCAATCATGTCATCACATCCCAATTGCGTAGATCGATGCCGGTGATGTTGATCACTGGATAGTCGGGTCCAGACTCACTATAATTGATATAGCTGGAATTTTGCTGAGAGCGGCCCCCTTCCCCATCTTTCTCTATCTCTTTGACTACAGCAGGATCAGTGTCTGTGTACATGTTCACGGTAAACAACTGTACAATGGAGCCGTGCGATAGCGCTCCCTGTGACCTAGTTCTGGTGACTAGGTTCCTGGGTAACGTGTATGTACAGATTCCTGCTTGCCTATAGACAGACATTCCAAACATTATTGTACATATGGTGACAGCGGAATTCTCCAGTCAGCCACGAGGTAGAGAGGGAGCCAGATTCTATATACAACTTACCCATGTGCGTCAGCTCAGAAGCTGTGTGCCGACCTCGTAAGAGGGGATTTTGACGATGTCACAACATGTTAATATGTAGATATTTCTTATATCAAATGCAGCTTGGTTGCGTCTTGATTGCCGGAAGCCATTTGAATTGTTGGTAAATTAATAATCTGCGTTTCTAATACCATATTCAGAAGTGTTCAATCATCAGCAAAGGCCATCGCCGTTGGATGATGATGGGATAAAAATATTTACCACCGTATCTACACAGTCGAGAGGCATGTAGGCAGTCCAGAACAAGGGACTGTCAGGCTCATGTGTGTATTCTATCTTACAACCTTACGACCCGTGAAGGTCCGGGTTAGATTTGATCTTCAGTAACCCATGCTTGTTTTAAGAGGCGACTAACGGGATCGGTGGTCAGGCTCACCGACTTGGTTGACACATGTCATCGGTTCCCAATTGCGCAGATCGATGCTCATGCTGTTGATCATTGGATGAACACCAATATTAAACTCACTGTACAGTGAAGAGTGAGCCGACAGTGAACACCAATATTAAACTCACTGTACAGTGAAGAGTACCGACAGTGAACACCAATATTAAACTCACTGTACAGTGAAGAGTACCGACAGTGAACACCAATATTAAACTCACTGTACAGTGAAGAGTACCGACAGTGAACACCAATATTAAACTCACTGTACAGTGAAGAGTACCGACAGTGAACACCAATATTAAACTCACTGTACAGTGAAGAGTGCCGACAGTGAACACCAATATTAAACTCACAGTACAGTGAAGAGTACCGACAGTGAACACCAATATTAAACTCACTGTACAGTGAAGAGTACCGACAGTGAACACCAATATTAAACTCACTGTACAGTGAAGAGAACCGACAGTGAACACCAATATTAAACTCACTGTACAGTGAAGAGTACCGACAGTGAACACCAATATTAAACTCACTGTACAGTGAAGAGTACCGACAGTGAACACCAATATTAAACTCACTGTACAGTGAAGAGTACCGACAGTGAACACCAATATTAAACTCACTGTAGTGAAGAGTACCGACAGTGAAGTACGACAGTGAAGAGTACCGACAGTGAACACCAATATTAAACTCACTGTACGAGTGAAGAGTACCGACAGTGAACACCAATATTAAACTCAGTACAGTGAAGAGTACCGACAGTGAACACCAATATTAAACTCACTGTACAGTGAAGAGTACGACAGTGAACACCAATATTAAACTCACTGTACAGTGAAGAGTACCGACAGTGAACACCAATATTAAACTCACTGTACAGTGAAGAGAGCCGACAGTGAACACCAATATTAAACTCACTGTACAGTGAAGAGTACCGACAGTGAACACCAATATTAAACTCACTGTACAGTGAAGAGTACCGACAGTGAACACCAATATTAAACTCACTGTACAGTGAAGAGTACCGACAGTGAACACCGATATTAAACTCACAGTACAGTGAAGAGTGCCGACAGTGAACACCAATATTAAACTCACTGTACAGTGAAGAGTACCGACAGTGAACACTAATATTAAACTCACTGTACAGTGAAGAGTACAGACAGTGATCACCAATATTAAACTCACTGTACAGTGAAGAGTACCGACAGTGAACACCAATATTAAACTCACTGTACAGTGAAGAGTACCGACAGTGAACACCAATATTAAACTCACTGTACAGTGAAGAGTACCGACAGTGAAAACCAATATTAAACTCACTGTACAGTGAAGAGTACCGACAGTGAACACCAATATTAAACTCACTGTACAGTGAAGAGTACCGACAGTGAAAACCAATATTAAACTCACTGTACAGTGAAGAGTACCGACTGACTGACAGAGTACACTAACAATAAACCGGTGGAGAGCACCGACTGTTTCAGAGTGAACACTGGTATCACAAATACCGCTTGATGACACGAATTATTGGCTGGTGTTCCTTTTCACAGAAACCTGTGTATCGTTATATGAAGGGGTGCGAGTTGTTTTACATAGTTAACGTTCAGCTGACAGTGTGTATTATTTCCCCTGCTGTAATCTAGAGAGGTTGCTGAGATACTGCGCACCTCGCTGAATCGTGCCACGATCCGAATACCGTATCTTGAGGCAATGTGTCGCCACAAAACCCTTCTGACTGTTGCTAGTTGCTTGTTGCTGGTTGTGTTTACTCGCGTTCACTAGATATATCTGGGTTGGGTCATTTACTCCGTAGGAGGGAGATAAACACCTCTACATGTGTATGGTATCCTCAATCGTGTTGCGATCTTCTATCGAGACACGTATCGCGTGAAAAATGTATCATATCTCGATATTAACGCATACCATAACAACACAACAAGGGGCTGTGATGTGATATATGTGCGATGGAACATTTGAAATGTTTTCATTTTTGTTTGCAATGGACATTAAAAGTAGATCACGTAACACTTGATCAGGTATTGTGTATTTGTATAATATATTCTCTCAGTTTGGTGTCTACGTTGACTTGTTTTAGTGACAATTTAAGGAAGAGAGTTTTATGGATGTCAACTGGCAGACAGACTTTATTCGGTAATGTAGGCCATGTGGCACATTTAAGAATAACATTTTAGTCACGATTTTCAGTTTTTGTATATAAATAGAAGTGATTTTAATAACAGTTTCAAGTTTGCGATTGAGTATATTTGGAAAAGTTAACTGGCCATGGAATGCATTTGTGAGTTGTGTAATATAATGCAAACGTAAGTCATTATAATATTCACATACAAAGAAAATATGATCTTCGGTCTCATTGAGACCCTTACTGCAGTAATAACAAAATGGATGTCAATTTTGAAAATGTCAAAATGGGTCAACTTTTATATTATGAGGAACACAACGTTTCGGAGTATGTTACTCATCCGAAACGTTGTGTACCTCGTTGAAGGATTATAGCATATAATCCGAAACGTTGTGTACCTCGTTGAAGGATTATAGCATATAATCTGAAACGTTGTGTACCTCGTTGAAGGTTATAGCATATAATCCGAAGCGTCGTGTACCTCGTTGAAGGATTATAGCATATAATCCGAAACGGTGTGTACCTCGTTGAAGGATTATAGCATATAATCCGAAACGGTGTGTACCTCGTTGAAGGATTAAGCATATAATCCGAAACGTTGTAATACCTCGTTGAAGGATTAAGCATATGATCCGAAACGGTGTGTACCTCGTTGAAGGATTGAGCATATAATCCGAAACGGTGTGTACCTCGTTGAAGGATTATAGCATATAATCCGAAACGTCGTGTACCTCGTGGAAGGATTATAGCATATAATCCGAAACGTTGTAATACCTCGTTGAAGGATTACAGCATATAATCTGAAACGTTGTGTACCTCGATGAAGGATTATAGCAGAGACCATATATCGGTATATGGTCTCTGATTATAGCATATAATCCGAAACGTTGTGTATCTCGTTGAAGGATTATAGCATATAATCCGAAACGGTGTATTACCTCGTTGAAGGATTAAGCATATGATCCGAAACGGTGTGTACCTCGTTGAAGGATTATAGCATATAATCCGAAACGGTGTGTACCTCGTTGAAGGATTAAGCATATAATCCGAAACGTTGTGTACCTCGTTGAAGGATTATAGCATATAATCCGAAACGGTGTGTACCTCGTTGAAGGATTATAGCATATAATCTGAAACGTTGTGAACCTCGTTGAAGGATTGAGCATATAATCCGAAACGGTGTACCTCGTTGAAGGATTAAGCATATATTACGAAACGGTGTGTACCTCGTTGAAGGATTATATCATATAATCCGAAACGTTATGTACCTCGTTGAAGGATTACAGCATATAATCTGAAACGTTGTGTACCTTGATGAAGGATTATAGCAGAGACCATATATCGGTATATGGTACTCATCCGAAACGTTGTGTACCTCGTTGAAGGATTATAGCATATAATCCGAAACGTTGTGTACCTCGTTGAAGGATTATAGCATATAATCCGAAACGTTGTGTTACTCATAATAAAGTATTTGACATTCATAAATCTCTCTTCCTTATGTGTATGACTTCTAAATGCCATTCAAAGACCTAATGTTAATGCGGCGTAAAACTAAACTCACTCACCTAATGTTAAAGTTACATAAATAACGTTGTCCTTTGCAATTTGCAAAATGGAGACCGAAATTCTTTGAGATTGCAAACGTTAAACGCGTGACAATAGGCAAATTACACGTGCGCCTCTAAGATACCTTCTTTAGATTGCAACTGGTGTCAGATTCTACGTGAGGGTAGTTCAATGACGTCATACTTGAATGTCCCGCCAAACTGGACACAACTAATGACCCTCGCGTGCCTCCTACATCACCATGGTGACGTAACACTATATTCAGTCTTAGAGCAGTTACTTCCCTTGGTATGATCTGTAGCGCGTACTGACCGGGGTGTGTTAGTGTATGATACAAGCCCCTGGGGTTGAGTTGATGCGCCGAGGGGGAGATACCATCCTGTCCCCCGGACCAGCTCGCCCTGATCCCACTCACACAAAGGGGAGACAATTTCACGGACGTCGGAATCCCCTGGGGTGCGGACTGGGGGTGGAGAAATCTTTAGAGTCTTCTGACACGAGATTGGAGGAACAATGGCCGACAGAAGACAACGTAGCAATTACTACATTACGTCCAATTAAACTTCACGAGATTTGGATTTGGATTTCAATGCACGAATCGCTTCATTTTGTCCGTCCCGAGGCGAGAACATCAGCGAGTAATGACGGACGAGGGCGAGGAAAGTAAACATGAGAATAACAACGGAATAATCAACAATCGCAGTGTAATCTGTATTTGGTGACACGTATTTAAAGAGGTAAAATAGAAAGGCGTTAATTTGTTTAACTTGTCAGTTTATTGCTTCTCAAATTTAAGAAACAGAGGGGCACTTCATGTGTCAAATTAACATTGTGTATCTATACAAGGTCAAATTAAGGCGTCCACCTGCGCAGCCACACACCAGTTACGTTTCTTGGAGATATTAGATAACGTTCAGAATTTCATTTACAATAGAAAAAAACATTATTTGTACGAATGTTAAATTATACATTTGTACGTTGAACATTTTCACCATCATTGCATAGGATCATGTCCAGTAAAACATCGTCATTTCTCAACATGGGTAGCACGCAGGCCATACAGCCTATGGCCTGGTAGATAACTCGTGACATACATTATTATGCTACCACAGAAAAGAGGGATTGTACAATGTGGTTAGTAGAAGTAACACGTCATTATATTTTAGCTGCACTCGGCATTACATAACTAGCATTTAGAAAAAAATGCGACCGACAATCTCACGATGAACGATAACTACCGGGCTGGCACATCACGTCTCCTCTTGGATAATGTAAACATATAATAACACTTTTTAATTATGGCAGGCAATCAAGTGTGGATGGTTTGTGGGTGGGTGAGAACCAGCTTCCCCGCCACATTCCTGTAATAAACGTGGGTAAAGGCTGGATAGTTTGTGGGTGGGTGAGAATCAGTTTCCCCCGCCACCTCCCTGTAATGGTTTGTGGGTGGGTCCAGGCTGGATAGTTTGTGGGTGAGTGGGAACCAGTTTCCCCATCACCTCCCTGAAATGGATGGGGGTAAAAGCTGAATGGTTTTGTGGGTGGGTGAGAACCAGCTTCCCCCACCTCCCTGAACTGTATGGGGTAAAGTGTGGATGGTTTGTGGGTGGGTGGGGACCAGTTTCCCCGCCGCCTCGCTGTAATAAACTTGGGTAAAGGCTGGATAGTTTGTGGGTGGGTGAGAACTAGCTTTCCCACCACCTCCCTGTAATAAACGTGGGTCAAGGCTGGATAGTTTGTTGGTGGGTGAGAATCAGTTTCCCCGCCACCTCCCTGTAATAAACTTGGGTAAAGGCTGGATAGTTTGTGGGTGGGTGAGAACCAGCTTCCCCGCCACCTACCTGTAATAAACTTGGGTAAAGGCTGGATAGTTTGTGGGTGGTCGAGAATCAGTTTCCCCGCCACCTTCCTGTAATAAACTTGGGTAAAGGCTGGATAGTTTGTGGGTGGTCGAGAACCAGTTTCCCCGCCACATCCCTGTAATAAACTTGGGTAAAGGCTGGATAGTTTGTGGGTGGGTGAGAACCAGTTTCCCCGCCACCTACCTGTAATAAACGTGGGTCAAGGCTGGATAGTTTGTGGGTGGGTGAGAACCAGTTTCCCCGCCACCTTCCTGTAATAAACTTGGGTAAAGGCTGGATAGTTTGTGGGTGGGTGAGAACTAGCTTCCCCGCCACCTACCTGTAATAAACTTGGGTAAAGGCAGGATAGTTTGTGGGTGGTCGAGAATCAGTTTCCCCGCCACCTTCCTGTAATAAACTTGGGTAAAGTGTGGATGTTTTGTGGGTGGGTGGGTGAGAACCAGTTTCCCCGCCACCTCCCTGAACTGTATGGTTTGTGGTGAGTGAGAACCAGCTTCCCCACCACCTCGCTGTAATAAACGTGGGTAAATCCTGAATGGTAGGTTGTGGGTGGGTCACCTCCCTTGGGTGAGAACCAGCTTCCCCGTCACCTCCCTGAACTGGATGGCGGTAAAGGCTGGGTGGTTTGTGGGTGGGTGAGAACCAGTTTCCCGCCACCTCTCTGAACTGGATGGCGGTAAAGGCTGGGTGGTTTGTGGGTGGTTGAGAACCAGTTTCCCTGTCACCTCCCTGAACTGGATGGGGGTAAAAGCTGGGTGGTTTGTGGGTGGGTGAGAACCAGTTTCCCCGTCACCTCCCTTAACTGGATGGCGGTAAAAGCTGGGTGGTTTGTGGGTGGGTGAGAACCACCTCTCTGAACCGGATGGAGGTAAAGTGTGGATATCTGTGTTCAAATGCTGTGTAATAGCCGGAATAGTTCTGAAAGCGACTTAAAAGCTTACTAGCGCACTCTTATTTCTGAATAAGTAATCACTACGTGTTCTGTGTCACGGAATATTGTCATTCCCCTATCCTAGTGTTGAAATAGACACTCGCAAAGCCCAGTGTAACATCGGTACATGTGATGCCTATTTCCGTGTTTATCTAATTTAGTAATTTCCCTTAATTTATAATTTATCGACCATTAACTTACAAAACATCCCAAAAGCAAACATGTTGAAGCATAGAATACCTAATAGGCAATTCTTCTCCGACTTAATTGCCGATATCATTTGAAATGAACAAGGGATCACGTGAAGTTCTCCCATTAAAGAATATTATGTCTATCAAATCATATACTTCAATGAGTATGAATTTATTAATGTATTAAATTAGCCATTACTTCAAAGCGCCATCTGTCGACCAACACCCGATAACAGCGCCCCCTGGTGGCTGCACTAGTTATGTCACTGGGTTTGGTTAACTTGGAAGTAATTGCGATCGGGAAGATCACATGACAGTCAGACAGGTCGTGCTGTTAAGATAAATCGGGTGTTAATGGATTGATGCGCTAAACACTGTCGGTGTCAAGAGAGACGATTTATGGACACTATCGCAAATTAACAAGATGACAACAACAAGCACGATCAATCCCATAACTCACAGATACACCATGGAAGAAACTGTCTGCTCGTCCTTGAATATCAGTCTTGTTGGACAAATTTGTATTTCATTGAAATTGTCATTAATTAAAATGTTCATGTTTCGTCGATTGTATTGTCGTTATAACGACAACGTGAATTGTCATCACCCTTTATAGTCTATAGTTGACAATGTGTGTGAGTGAGTGAGTGAATATTTAAAGTCCATCGCTTCTAGGCCTTTTGGCTAAAATCAAAGTATTGTATTTTGCATGGTATCAGTTTGAGCCTGCTTTGCTTCCTGTACAGTGTGAACTGACATCATACCTTTCACTTCGAAAATCGACTGCTTGGGTGAAAATGAAAATGAAATATTCTGATTGTAACTGACTTTGAAGCTTACGTTCTATGTCTTCGCATATATAATCAGCCGAACACAAACTTTCCAGTATAACAAGGTTACCGCTGTACAAGGCAATCTCAGCGATAAGGTGGTCCTCACTCCGACTTCAGACAGTTGTAGCTGAACTTGTCTTGTACAACGACACCAGGGTCAGCCTATTCGCAAGGCAAATACATGTCTGGCCCTGTTCCATGTTACTATCAAGCTGCACAGTGATGAAACTATTCGGCAGACATAAACAGTGGCGCACCAGGCTAAGTGAGTGAGTTTAGTTTTACGTCGTTTTAGCAGTATTCCAGGAATATCTCGGAGGGAACCCAAACATGGGCTTCACACATTGTACCCATGTGGGGAATCGAACCCAGGTCTTATGCGTGACGAATGAACGCTTTAACCACTAGGCTACCCCACCATTGCACCAGGTTAAAGTTCAGTCCACACATGTATAACATTTCTCTCGGATACAATTTTCTGACAAGAGTTGAGACCGTCTATGACACAGTAATGCCACTGTAATGGAAACAGACCCATTTAAAATATTTCCTCTCTTTGGATCAGAAATGTTACAAAAACGCATTTCCCAAATTGTTCCTTTTCAAATATGTTTTGTGTCAAAAAGCCATTACGCAAGAGATACGAATTGTCGTATCTGCGATTTGCCGTAGCCACTGGGTCGAAATGTCAACAGGATGTTACTTAGACCAGTATGCAAGACATCTTTAGGATTTGTTTCACGGAATTGACACATTTATCATTTAAACCTTGCATTCAGTTCACGGCGCGGGTTCGTGGGTTCATGCGTTAACTGTACACAGGTTGTACACGATTTTCTGGACTGGTGAACTTTTCAAACTAGGATCGTGCGTGAATAACGTGCAGTGAACATAAATAATGCGATGTCTACTTACAGTGAGTGAGTGAGCGAGTTTTGGTTTTACGCCGCTTTTAGCAATATTCCAGCAACATCACGGCGGGGGACACCAGAAATGGGCTTCACACATAGTACCCATGTGGGGAATCGAACCGGGCCTTCGGCGTGACGAGCGAACGCTTTAACCACTAGGCTACCCCACCGCCCCGTCTACTTACAGACCCAAGGATCTAAACAGACATACTAGTATTTGAAAATAAAATAATGATTTGTTTTGTTGAAAGATAGTTTTCCTTCGACAAAATCCCTAACCATTGCCATTTTGTTTCATTACAAAACTTGCACTAGATGACATTTCTTAAGAGAATTGCGCTTCACAACAAGTTGCATTAAATATGACTTCATAATTAGAAAATGTGTAAGCATAGCACGACCATGACAAGTGTAGTTCAGGCTCAAAACTTTACTTTATTACACTATGCATGGAGTAGATCAAACTTTATTTCTTAAAATATTTCAGAATATAAAATGTTTGTGATCAATGTTCGTTAAGAGTGAAAACACAAATAATACATCAGTATTCCTGGATTCCACATTTTGTGCACAGTATATATGCTAGCAACCAGTAAATATCGTAAGGTAACAGAAGTAACCTTTTGAGTGGCATTTAGAAGTTGGTATAATGAACAAGGGAGATAATTCTATGGATATAGTTTCTTTATTACAATATATGCGACGTTTTAGTGTAGATACTAACACTTGCTTGATAACGGTATTAGCATCTACACCGAAACGTCGCATATATTGTTTAAGAGATGCTTTGTATCCATTGAACCATCACATTGTTCATTTAACATAAAGATATGTTTAACATGTTTGTACCGCATCGGTTGGTTCTGGAATTGCAATCGACATCGCTCTTGCAACTTAATTAACTCACGTTAAAGGTACGTTTAACCAACTAAGCCGTAATGTCTAGCTGGTTTCGTCTAGTTCGCTTGTGAATTTGGCTGATCCCTACATATACATAGATTATCACCCGTTCCTTTACGCCTTTGATGCCATTGTCAGCCAATCGGTAGTGTTTTCACATACAATTAGCCATTCACCGCTGCTGTTATATTTGATGATGGTACGTCCCGGTCGGAGTGGTCGCATTACAGGTCGGTCTGGACGGCAGACAGTTTAATGGATATTAAAGTACAGATTTGTATGATGTAAGCTTCGTGTAAAGGGATGTAAACAGTGATGAGATGGACCTTTCTCTGTTGTACAGTTGCTTAATTCGTTATTTACCCATTTTAACAGCTTCATTGAAATCACTTGAGACGCTTGGTAACGTAGCGTTCGAAAATGATAAACATGATCTTAAAATACTTTAGATGGGCGTAGTGTTTTAATTTTTAAAATCGGGCTGCGGCAAAAACATTGCAGACAATCTTCATAGCAGCATCATGATTTTTCCATTGTATGTTTCACGCCACCTGCAATATAGGCTGTATATTGGCATATTTAGATTCAATATTCAGGGGCACCCCCAACCCCTGGATCCGCCCCTGATATTAATGTTTCACGTTCACAATGTGAAGATTTCTTCAAGCATCTCAGCTTCAAATATGAGTTCCGTGTTTAATTGCATGCATAAGACTGTTCGACGAATATCAGCTTCGTTTAGAATTAAACTGCATAGATATGAAGATTCTTGCTAGAAATATTCGTGTTCATCCTGGCGTACAGTACATACAAGGGCCAGTGTAGGAGTACACGACACTCATTTCTACAGAGGTGGTGCATATAACACGTTCTCTGCTCCAGTGGCGTGTTCTCGTATCGGCCCGTTTCAATTTTCAGTGGTGCTGTTGCGCTCCTGAACTTAGCGAGTGAGCTAACGAAGTTTCAGTCATTCCTTTTTCTTTTAAACTCTAATACATCCAGGGGCTTTTAACGCATAACACCGGTACCAGGGTATATATTGTCACTGGCCCGGTCACTATAGTTCATTTATACAGGGCAAATGCTCAGTCAGTGACAATATATACCTTGATGAAAGTTAAGCCTTCCACATAGTGCTGAGACCCCGTCAGTGACAATATATACCTTGATGCCAGTTATTTTGCGTTGGGGTATGATCGAGGTTTAACATTCAAGGCCTCAACTGACGTTTTTACGGTAGGCATGCGGAGGACACTTCTAAATTTGCAATACCAACCAGAAAGAGATGCCCGATGCAGTTCCCCATTTAAGTTCTACCATGTGTTCCCGTTGTCTTTGCCGGTGTTTGTGGATGGCGAAATCATCGCGGCAGGATACGCTGACCTGTCCGCGAACACACGGTACCGTCACAATTTGATAATGATTAGCGACAAACCTCATTTACATATTCAACCGAAATGTCGGCTAAATTCAGAGTTAGTTCGAGTTTACGTACATCTTAAGCACGTGTTTGTGGATCATTATGAAACTGTGATGATATCTAGTGCTCTCAAAAAGGTGAAAGCTTCCTGTTCCACCGGTGGTCGACAGAAGGGTGAAAATATACCTGATCTGGATTACCCGTTGTCGGACTTCCAAGGTTTCGAAATGGTTAGATCACTGACTAAATGGGCTGGGGATCTGGTGCCTCACACTGAGTGTGGGTTCGAATCCCGGATGGGACACAACCGCAAAAGTACGAAAATCTGGACTGTACTGAGAAAGTGTTATCCAAAATTTAACACATCACATTTGACCACTTTCTAAATGGCATGAGTATTCGCCCACCATATGTATAACATGAAACTTCAAAAACTTTGTTAAGGCTTTGATTGTTGTCGCCGTGATGGAACCGTTCTGGGGCACGAGTCAGGTACGACCATGACAAGTGTACGCGAGTTGTAACTCCGATAATTCAGACTTAAAGCTGTACTTTATTACACTATGCATGGAGGAGATCAAACTTTATTTCTTAAAAATATTTCAGAATATAAAATGTTTGTGATCAATGTTCGTTTAGAGTGTAAACACAATTTCATGTAAAATAATCCATAAATATTCCTGATTCCTTATACAGTATATAACCTAACAACCAGTAAATATCCTAAGGTAACGGAAGAAACAACTTTTGAGTGGCATTTAGAAGTTGATATGCTGAACAAGGGAGATAATTCTATGGATATAGTTTCTTTATTACAATATATGCGACGTTTTAGTGTAGATACTAACACTTGCTTGATAACGGTATTAGCATCTACACCGAAACGTCGCATATATTGTTAAAGAGATGCTTTGTAGCCTTGGAACTATCACATTGTTCATTTAACATAAAGATCTTTTTAACATGTTTGTACCGCATCGGTTGGTTCTGTAATTGCAATCGACATCGCTCTTGCAACTTAATTAACTCACGTTAAAGGTACGTTTAACCAACTAAGCCGTAATGTCTAGCTGGTTTCGTCTAGTTCGCTTGTGAATTTGGCTGATCCCTACATATACATAGATTATCACCCGTTTCTTTACGCCTTTGATGCCATTGGCAGCCAATCGGTAGTGTTTTCACATACAATTAGCCTTTCACCGCTGCTGTTATATTTGATGATGGTACGTCCCGGTCGGAGTGGTCGCATTACAGGTCGGTCTGGACGGCAGACTGTTTAATGGATATTAAAGTGCAGATTTGTATGATGTAAGCTTCGTGTAAAGGGATGTAAACAGTGATGAGATGGACCTCTCTCTGTTGTACAGTTGCTTAATTCGTTATTTACCCATTTTAACAGCTTCATTGAAATCACATGAGACTCTTGGTAACGTAGCGTTCGAAAATGATAAACATGATCTTAAAATACTTTAGATGGGCGTAGTGTTTTCAGTTTAATAATCAGGCTGCGGCAAAAACGCTGCAGACAATCTTCATAGCAGCATCATAATTTTTCCATTGTATGTTTCACGCCACCTGCAATATAGGCTGTATATTGGCCTATTTCTTCAAGCATCTCAGCTTAAAATATGAGTTTCGTGTTTAATTGCATGTATAAGACTGTTCGACGAATATCACCTTCGTTTAGAATTAAACTGTATAGAAATGAAGATTCTTGCAAGAAATATTCGTGTTCATCAGACAGACAGACAGCAGTTTATTTAAGTCAGTTCATTACAGTAAGACCCGTGTAACATATTAAAATACAATATAAAAAGTAATGAACCACTCTATACAGAGTTATGGGAGACTATAGACATTATATACTAAAATACTTTACAATATATGTATAAGCCCTGTAAAATACGTAGAATGTTTACCATGTTTATGAGTTGATGTTTTTAAATATACACATATGAATATATACATATTTACATACAAGGAATACCACAGTTTAGAGCTAAAGTATAAAGCAGAATACATATCATATAAAAATGATTTCCTACGTTTCAAAAATATCGGTGCAGGTTTTGGCAGCAACAGAACATATCACAGGGTTTGATCATACAAAATCCACAATTTCAATATCCTGGCGTACAGCGAAATTATCCATCAGTGTTTCACAGTGAAATAGTAGCTCGTATCTGATGTCTGCATAAAGTGTAGGAGTACACGACACTCATTTCTACAGAGGTGGTGCATATAAAACACGTTCTCCGCTCCAGTGGCGTGTTCGCGTATCGGCCCGTTTCTATTTTCAGTGATTCCGCTCCTGAACTTAGCGAGTGAGCTAATGAAGTTTCAGTCATTCCATTTTCTTTCAAACTCTAATACATCCAGGGGCTTGTAAAGCATAACACCGGTACCAAGGTAAATATTGTCACTGGCGGGGTCACTATAGTTCATTTATACAGTGCAAATGCTCAGTCAGTGACAATATATACCTTGATGAAAGTTAAGCCTTCCACATAGTGCTGAGACCCCGTCAGTGACAATATATACCTTGATGCCAGTTAAGCCTTCCATATAGTGCCGAGACCCCGTCAGTGACAATATATACCTTGATGCCAGTTAAGCCTTCCATATAGTGCCGAGACCCCGTCAGTGACAATATATACCTTGATGCCAGTTAAGCCTTCCATATAGTGCCGAGACGCCGTCAGTGACAATATATACCTTGATGCCAGTTAAGCCTTCCATATAGTGCCGAGACCCCGTCAGTGACAATATATACCTTGATGCCAGTTAAGCCTTCCATATAGTGCCGAGACCCCGTCAGTGACAATATATACCTTGATGCCAGTTAAGCCTTCCATATAGTGCCGAGACGCCGTCAGTGACAATATATACCTTGATGCCAGTTAAGCCTTCCATATAGTGCCGAGACCCCGTCAGTGACAATATATACCTTGATGCCAGTTAAGCCTTCCATATAGTGCCGAGACCCCGTCAGTGACAATATATACCTTGATGCCAGTTAAGCCTTCCATATAGTGCCGAGACCCCGTCAGTGACAATATATACCTTGATGCCAGTTAAGCCTTCCATATAGTGCGGAGACCCCGTCAGTGACAATATATACCTTGATGCCAGTTAAGCCTTCCATATAGTGCTGAGACCCCGTCAGTGACAATATATACCTTGATGCCAGTTAAGCCTTCCATATAGTGCTGAGACCCCGTAAGTGACAATATATACCTTGATGCCAGTTAAGCCTTCCATATAGTGCCGAGACCCCGTCAGTGACAATATATCTTGATGCCAGTTATTTTGCATTTGGGTACGATCAAGGTTTAACACTCAAGGCCTCAACTGATGTTTTTACGGTAGGCATGTGGAGGACATTCCTAAATTTGCAATATCAACCAGAAAGAGATGTCCGATGCAGTTCCCCATTTAAGTTCTACCATGTGTTCCCGTTGTCTTTGCCGGTGTTTGTGGATGGCGAAATCATCGCGGCAGGATACGCTGACCTGTCCGCGAACACACGGTACCGTCACAATTTGATAGTGATTAGCGACAAAACCCATTTACATATTCAACCGAAATGTCGGCTAAATTCAGAATTAGTTGTTCGAATTTACGTACATCTTAAGCACGTGTATGTGGATCATTATGAAACTGTGATGATATCTAGTGCTCTCAAAAAGGTGAAAGCTTCCTGTTCCACCGGTGGTCGACAGAAGGGTGAAAATATACCTGATCTGGATTACCCGTTGTCGGACTTCCAAGGTTTCTAAATGGTTAGTTCACTGACTTAGTGTGCTGGGGTGCTGGTGCCTCACACTGATTGTGGGTTCGAATCCCGGATGGGACACAACCGCAAAAGTACGAAAATCTGCACTGTCCTGAGAAAGTGTTATCCAAAAATTAACACATTACATTTGACCACTTTCTAAATGGCATGAGTATTCGCCCACCATATGTATAACATGAAACTTCAAAAACTTTGTTAAGGCTTTGATTGTTGTCGCCGTGATGGAACCGTTCTGGGGCACGAGTCAGGTACGACCATGACAAGTGTACGCGAGTTGTAACTCCGATAATTCAGACTTAAAGCTGTACTTTATTACACTATGCATGGAGGAGATCAAACTTTATTTCTTAAAAATATTTCAGAATATAAAATGTTTGTGATCAATGTTCGTTAAGAGTGAAAACACAATTTCATGTAAAATAATCCATAAATATTCCTGATTCCTTATACAGTATATAACCTAACAACCAGTAAATATCCTAAGGTAACGGAAGAAACAACTTTTGAGTGGCATTTAGAAGTTGATATGATGAACAAGGGAGATAATTCTATGGATATAGTTTCTTTATTACAATATATGCGACGTTTTAGTGTAGATACTAACACTTGCTTGATAACGGTATTAGCATCTACACCGAAACGTCGCATATATTGTTAAAGAGAAGCTTTGTAGCCTTGGAACTATCACATTGTTCATTTAACATAAAGATCTTTTTAACATGTTTGTACCGCATCGGTTGGTTCTGTAATTGCAATCGACATCGCTCTTGCAACTTAATTAACTCACGTTAAAGGTACGTTTAACCAACTAAGCCGTAGTGTTTAGCTGGTTTCGTCTAGTTCGCTTGTGAATTTGGCTGATCCCTACATATACATAGATTATCACCCGTTTCTTTACGCCTTTGATGCCATTGGCAGCCAATCGGTAGTGTTTTCACATACAATTAGCCAATCACCGCTGCTGTTATATTTGATGATGGTACGTCCCGGTCGGAGTGGTCGCAGTACAGGTCGGTCTGGGCGGCAGACAGTTTAATGGATATTAAAGTGCAGATTTGTATGATGTAAGCTTCGTGTAAAGGGATGTAAACAGTGATGAGATGGACCTGTCTTTGTTGTACAGTTGCTTAATTCGTTATTTACCCATTTTAACAGCTTCATTGAAATCACATGAGACTCTTGGTAACGTACCGTTCGAAAATGATAAACATGATCTTAAAATACTTTAGATGGGCGTAGTGTTTTAATTTTAATAATCAGCAGACAATCTTCATAGCAGCATCATAATTTTTCCATTGTATGTTTCACGCCACCTGCAATATAGGTTGTATATTGGCATATTTCTTCAAGCATCTCAGCTTAAAATATGAGTTTCGTGTTTAATTGCATGTATAAGACTGTTCGACGAATATCACCTTCGTTTAGAATTAAACTGTATAGAAATGAAGATTCTTGCAAGAAATATTCGTGTTCATCAGACAGACAGACAGCAGTTTATTTAAGTCAGTTCATTACAGTAAGACCCGTGTAACATATTAAAATACAATATAAAAAGTAATGAACCACTCTATACAGAGTTATGGGAGACTATAGACATTATATACTAAAATACTTTAAAATATATGTATAAGCCCTGTAAAATACGTAGAATGTTTTACCATGTTTATGAGTTAATGTTTTTAAATATACACATATGAATATATACATATTTACATACAAGGAATACCACAGTTTAGAGCTTAAGTTTAAAACAGAATTAAATATTATATAAAAATGATTTTCTACGTTTCAAAAATATCGGTGCAGGTTTTGGCAGCAACAGAACATATCACAGGGTTTGATCATACAAAATCCACAATTTCAATATCCTGGCGTACAGCGAAGTTATCCATCAGTGTTTCACAGTGAGATACTGATGTCTACATACAAGGGACAGTGTAGGAGTACACGACACTCATCTTCTACTGAGGGGGGTGCATATAAAACACGTTCTCTGCTCCAGTGGCGTGTTCGCGTATCGGCCCGTTTCAATTTTCAGTGGTGCTGTTCCGCTCCTGAACTTAGCGAGTGAGCTAATGAAGTTTCAGTCATTCCTTTTTCTTTTAAACTCTAATACATCCAGGGGCTTGTAACGCATAACACCGCTACCAAGGTATATATTGTCACTGGCGGGGTCTCTATACTTCATTTAAACCACAGGCCCCAACTGCGGGTCAGAAAATCGAAAAACTAGGCCCCGGTTTAGTATCAACACCCCCTACTATATAATATAGAAAGGTTCATCACAGAAATACGGTGACATGATCGAAAACCGGAAAATTACGCACATGTCAATGAATATCTCGTATTTTAAAGGTCTCACAAGTATCAAAGCTTTTGTCAATATCTCCGGACAACTCCGGCACAGCAACTCGGTCTTTGGCGATTTAATAAAAAACCATCAAATGCATCCCCACGGAAAGCCCATGTATATGCCTCATACATACATCGGAGATATGGACAAAAGCTTTTGATACTTGTGAGACCTTTAAAATACGAGATATTCATTGACATGTGCGTAATTTTCCGGTTTTCGATCATGTCACCGTATTTCTGTGATGAACCTTTCTATATTATATAGTAGGGGGTGTTGATACTAAACCGGGGCCTAGTTTATCGATTTTCTGACCCGCAGTGGGGGCCTGTGGAGATTTCTTCTGATAATGGAATTGTGTCTTATACTCGGTATATCAGAAAACTAGAATCGTGGGTTCGAACCTCATATTCGTGAATGTCTCTAGATCCAATACTGCGAGGATCGATATACTAGATTTGAAAATTTAAAAACTGCCGTCATATTGACGAGAACGCCGCTAAACAAGAGTGAGTGAGTTGAACACCGCCTTTAACAATATTGCAGCAATATCACGACGGGGACACCAGAAATGGGCTTCACACATTGTACCCATGGGGGGGAATCGAACCTGGGTCTTGGGCGTGACGAGCGAGCGCTTTAACCACTCGGCTTCCCCACCGCCTCCGTTAAACAAGAAACATGAACGGGACACTCCACCATATAACCGCAATAATGTTATAAGGGGCGTTAAACTAAACTAGTCACACACATTCTCATACCGTTCATCTTGTGAAAATATTAACCATTAAAAAAAGTAGGGGATATTGGATTTACAAAATTGATAAAATGCAAACGATGAAGCCAAAGAGGAAACAGATGATGAGGAGAAATTAAGGGAACATGTGACAATTCATTCCATTCCTTTGGAAATCTTTCATTTGTATGGATATAAATGTATATTACTTTTTCTCATATGCATTGGCAGTGGCTAGTGGTATGCTCACAAAATGGAATATCCCCTACGTCTTTTGAATGGTATACTTTTTAATTTCTAACAGTGTATAAAGTCGGGTGCACTCAATTAATGAATTCTCAACATGTGAGATTTCGCAAGTTCCAATCACTTTTGTCTAAACTTATGGTCCCCTCCCAGCACATACATCATCCCCATTACCTGGAGCCCTGTGATGTCATTGTTAGCCATTTGACGATGTTGTTGCATGTAACAAGCCAATCAACGATGTTGTTACAAACATCTCAGACACAAAAATTGTTCTGGGGCTATAGACGGCAGACATGGTAACGATGTTATAATGTCAGTTGGAAAGGGCTGAAGTCATTCCGATTTCAATTGGAAATGGGTGTAATTCCAAGCCCTATTTTGTTCAAGTGTGTAGTTGTATTTTTTTCTGAAAATAATCCCCAGTGGTCTTTGGTAATGAAATGTTATATGAATCTATTCTTTTGAGTTTGTCAGGGGTGGGAGAAATGGTATATGTATATCATGTACACTGCGCGCACCACTTCCACCAAAAATATTTTTAAAAAATTAAAATAATAGAGCCTTAATACATTGTAATTCTGTAACTAGAGGTAATTTAACTGTGTGAATTTAGCAGCACACGAAAAAAAAATCTTTGCAAAAGGTAGAACCAGTTTATTTAATTTCCACATGAGATTCCTAAAACTGGGGCCTTTAGTGTCTGCCTTACTAGCCTTATTTGTTACAGTGACACCACCAATAACACCAGCATGGGTTTTCCTCACTATATACTTACAGGAAGGTTAGCAGTTGTGAGCAGGCAACACTATTTGATGCCATACCTAAGTACAGTAGACAGGGGTCGATTTAATGAAACCTACTTGCACCCAGTGCAACCTAACTCAATCACCTTGTTGCACCAAACAAAAACAGGTTGCACCTGATGCTTAATATAAAATTGTATAATTTTAAGTTTTGGTAAAGACGGTTTAGAACAGTATTATAACAAAAGAAATCTGTAATTATCTTACTTCCTAAACTTTCATGAACAGCAAGTCCTTCAGTCACTGTTCCTACAATAATCAGTCACTGTTCCAAAAAAGTCAGTTCCTCATCATTCTGTTTTCCAGCTGAAGTGTGTTCTTTGAACACAATATATTAACATGCTCTGGGTGCAAGTTGATATACATGAGAAGTTGCATTTAGCAGTTTCAGGTTGCACCAGTGCAAGTTCTAAATGCTTAAATCGAGCCCTGGTAGAGTATATAATTCTATGCTACAATGCAGGGGAGAAGGGAACACCAGAAAGGGCTTCACACATTGCACACATGGGAATCCAGCCAGTGTATTCAGTGTGTTGAGTGAATGCTTTAACATCAAGGCAACATTGATGCCCCAATTACATCATGATAATACAACCGCCTCCGTGGTGTAGTGGTTAGAGCGTCCACCCGTAGAGCAGAGTCGTGGGTTCAATCCCCGACCACGTCATACCAAAAGACGTTAAAATATGGTACTTGTTGGTCCCTGCCTGGAGCTCGGCATTAATGGGTACAAGGACTGGCCAGTTCGGAGTCAGTATAATGTGTGTGAGTGGGGTATTCATGCTTCACTGCGGCATGGTATCTCAGTGGGCTAGCACTATAAAACAAGCTTAAGTCTGGGCTAGTACAAGCAGCCGCACACACGCATGCACAGCGTCATATGAGCGAAAAAATTCTCCAGCGCGACGTTTAAACCCAATTTCACCTCACCTCACGATAATACATATACATTATATAGTGAGCGAGTATGGTTTTACGCCACTTTTAGCAATATTCCGCAATATCACGGAAGGGACATCACAAATGGGCTTCACACAATGTACCCATGTGGGGAATCAAACCCAGGTGTTTGGCGTGGCTAGCGAGCGCTTTTAACCCCCGCCTACAGCTACTATTACAACCTCTACAACTTTCACTGTTGTGTGGCACAACATTTTCTACTGCATCCACTGCTTGTGCAACCACAACTATCTAAGATCAACAAAGGATCTCCATTGCAACTATTTTCTGTCAATCAAGTAAACGGTGATGAGCGAACACTTTAACCACTTGGCTACCCCACCTCCCGATGGACCATAAAGACTGCATCCATGTATACCTGTCAAAGTTCTACAGATGGTATCTGTCAGTTTTGATACACGCTTCATACACACCAAGACATCTAGCGATGGTGTTTCCATGGCTAGCTAAATAATATGATCCATCACAAACCAATACATGCTACAAAACCCCTTCAGCCATCAAACAGCACAAAAAGTAATTTTGTTTTGATTTGCCATTTATTGTATTTCTATACAGACATAAATACGAATGATAGATTACAGCACAGTGGACTATGTACAAATGGACAAGATGACAAAGCGGAGACATTTCTACAAACATAGCACTTAACCATCCGACAGCAATATTGCAACATGAGAAAGCAAGAACAGGAAGTAGTGTATTTGTGGTGCATGCTGGTGTCTGTAACAATGCATCGCAGGACAGAAAGTTGACAATTGCTGATGGTTTTCTATGTACAATAATTCACTATACAAAGATTGCACTTGGATCACATTTCAGATCAGTTGTCCCCACATTGTCAGAGCACTATAAACACATCCAAACAAAGTCTTTGGAAGATGACACACATAATCCAGTCTATCCATCATTCTGTATGTAGTCGGCATAGGAACACAACACTTAGATGATGATGCTGGATCGGGCGGAGATCTCGTCAATGTGGCCGCTGCTGCTGCTGAAGGTGTGGAGGGAGCCGCGGACTGAGTACACACGTTGTTCAATGAGTGATTTCCAGACACACTTGTCTTCCGTTGTAGGGGCTCTGAGAACCATTTTCTGCTGGATGGGGATTCCGGTACATGGTGACTTGGGGCAGGTGTGGAGGATGAATTCAGTTGCTGGAAGAATAAGATAGATACATAAGTACAGGAAGACAGAAAAAGTATTGCAAAATATGTTCAAATATATTTGGAATATTATTGTAAGTTTCATAGAGAGTATAGAATGTTTTACCTATATTTGAGTATAAATATTTGTGGATTTGCATAAATTTCACAGAAAATAATACATACCATGCTTTCTCTGAGCTTCAATTCCACAGATGTCTCGGAGGAAGAGGGGCTCTTCAAGGACACGGAGGTAGTCATGTTCTTCTTCAACTTGGAGAAGAACATCCGAAAACATGAGCATGTGAACCTTGGTCCATTGGCGGCCTGCCCACTTGAAGGCATCACCCTGGTAGATAAGGTGGCGTTCCTCCTGGCAGAGCTGGAACACGGGAACATTCTTGGAGAAGACAAGTCTGTCCTGGATCCTCATGACCTCAGAGTCAACAGAGGAGCGGATGGTGTTCATGGAGTAGGAGCTGGGGATGGACGAGCCAGTGCTCTTCTTGTGGGAGGAGGAAGAGCTACCAGATGAGCTGGATGACCCTGACTTCATGCTGCCACTGTCGATACTGCTGGGTTTGCTCTTGGAGGAGGTGAGGGAGGACCAGCTTGACACACGAGCGCTGCTGCAGTTGGTGATGTTGTTGACACAGGCTTGCATGCCATCAACAACCTGCTGGAGGGTGATGTGGTCTTGGGAGTCACTACGGGTGTTGGCGAAAATATCTTGGAGGACCTGGTACAGTTCCTTCACGTGCTGGATGGGGCGGTAGATGAATGCTGAGATGCTGGGCTGACCTGACAGAAGCTGAGGATTCTGAAACAAGGAAGACACAAACCATTAGCTATTGAAACAAGCAATATAATACTACAATGTGAGAGAAGTTAAAAATGTGATTGATTAAATTCAAGTATTGTTATATATTATTACTTAAATACTTAAATATACATACCTTGACAAATCGAATGAAATCTTCATTCCTCTTGAGGTCTGAGAGAACACCATTGGCATCCGAAAGACCATGTGCGTATATCTCATAGGCTTGGCAGAGCATGTGGACCTTGGACTGGTAGATGAGCCCCATGGAGGCGAGGAAGTGGCCTGACTCTGAGGACTGAGAGTCATCATCAGTGTCCGAGTACATGGATGGCTGGTTGTCCTGCATCTGCTTGATGTGGTACTCTGAGATGGTCACCAGCTGAAGGAAGAAAAGCCGACAAATAAGTAACACAGCTTTAACATTCAAACATTTATTTCTTAAGGAACCAATGGGATTTACAAACAGAGTGTTTAACTATGAAGTGATCTACAAATTAAAAACCTTGACATCATTGACAATGCCATTACACTTATGCTATGGAATGATCTGGAATTACAAGGATCTTCAGTTCATGCAGTTGTCCAGGTTTGTTTTTGTCCAGGTAGTTTGTGTACTAGTTCAGAGCACATCAAGCCCGCTAACCTTTTCTATGTTCTGGAACACAGCCTTGTGCTGCTGGGCAGACAGGATGCAGTGGCGGAGAGGACGGGAGTATCGCTGCATACCAGCATGCATGAAGTCAATGTAGTCGAGCTCAAGACTCATCAGGCGGTGAACAGCTTCCTGCTTGCGGCGCTCAGCAAGACCAGTGTAGGCAGTCTGGAATAAGAAGATAAAATCATAAGCTTTTGTCATATTATGTCACTTTTCGTCATTAATTTAATTTACAGATGCTGTATGAATTAATTCATTTATTAACTGTTATTATTCATATTATGATGTATTTTTGTGATGCTTACCCTGTGACCACCGAGAAGCAGAGGGAGTGGGGTGCTGGTGGCAATGAAGTCATCCTCCTCCAAGTCTTCCATGAAGGCATGGTCGACAGAGATGCACTGGTCAGCCTTTGTTTCTTCAATGTCACCATCAGATGAGTCATGATCATCAGTGGAGTTGTTGTGGATGGACTCATAGATGGGGGCTTTTGGCTTCCATGGGGACTTCTCGAAGGTCTCAATGGAAACTTCCTTCTGGCGTTGGACATCCAGGATGAGCTTGCTACTGCTACGTCTGGAGAAAAAAGTGAGAAATAATTATTATATGAATACAAATAAATGGAAAGGTGAATTTATGATTATATAATATTTTCATTATATAATTTATGTATATAGTTATAAATAATTATTGCTACTTACTTGACAAGCTTGGCGACACTGACACAGGTGGAGCGAGAGACGTTCTGGCCGTTGACCTTGATGATGCAGTCACCTTGCTTCAGACCACCCATTTCAGCTGGAGAAGCACCATCCACACGACCGACCTTGACGGGAAAGGAGTCAATTACGGAGAAGCCATAGCCATTCTTGCCTCTGTACATGTTGACAGTGATGGGCTCAAGCCCAATAACATCCTTATTGATGACGGGGATGTTCTGGTAATCTGCAAAAAGAAGTAACATATATTAAATCTGAAATACATATTATGAACTCAAACTTAAATGTGTATTTAAATTTACAATTTACAAAATGATATTTACAAACTAGTTGTAAATTTGCTGTTTACTGTTTTGAATTTTCTGTCTGTACTTACTGTTCTTTGACTTGAGAGGGGCTGCTGAAGTTTTTGGTCTGGATGAGACTTGCAGGTGCTTCTTGCGACCAACTTCTTCTGTAAGAAGGTAGTACCATCCATTGACTTCCTTGTTGGGGTTCACGAGATGCTTCACCCCAAAGGACATACAGCCGAGGAACTCGTTCAAGCTGGAAATAATAGGCTTGTTGTTAGATATCTTGATATTCATGTTCAGATCAGTAGTTGTAGACTTGGGAGCCATGATGAAGCTTGAGATGTTACTGTGTTAAAGGTTGCAGTGATACTGGCCTCTGCTAACTACCCTGCCCTAATATAGCTCCCTCTAATGTGGTAATCAATTACACCGACCAATATTGTTCTTTGGTTGTTGTCTAGATTCACACCCAGGTGAACGAAGGATCTACCTTTGATGTAATGTACACCACTAACTATGTCTGGACTGATGTGATTGCTGGTCCATTTACCATGCCTGGCTGGTGGATACCTACATTGATTGTAACAACACTACCGATTGGACAACAATGCCATCACAGGGTATGAGAAGGGGGTGATAATCTTTGTATACAATAGGGATCACATTGCTGCAATCACAACCTGCTCAATCAGCCGGAACAGTCTGATCCTTACTGTTACTGTTGTAGTCCTAATTGAAATTAACATGTACATGAAAATTGTAATTGCAATTTTGATCTAACTGAAATATTCTAAATTATCCAAGTGCTTACCTGCTATTTTGGTCCTTGTGCCAGAGAGAAATCAGAAGACGCTTATTCTGATCTTCATCAAGGAGTTCACTGTAAAACAAATAAGAAAACAATCAATTATATGACTTTTTATTAAAATACATGAAATTGTAAATGTATTCGATACAAATACATAAAAGTATAAAACAATAGTTTCTTAATAAATTTTCCTGAAACTATTTGTAATGTTTAAAATAGGTGCGAGTATCACTAATGATGTTTACACCTATTGACAACTCATCCCATGTCTGACAATAAAGATCAACTTGACTAGACAAGAGACAAGCAGCAGACAATGCTTGTGAGACACGAGACAATCACTTAACAGAAGGATGTTGACGAGAACAATGGATCTAACAATAGGTGATAATTTGATTGTGATTTGGTCATGGAGCCAGCTCATTTTTAGATTGGCAGACATGGTTTTAGATATATACAAACACAAATTACTTTGATGGTAGTTATTTTCAAAATATTTTCTGTAAACTAATGTCTGTTTATTTTTTAAGATTGGAAAGAACAGTAGAGATTAGTATTATTTACAGAAGCAGAAAACCTACATTAAAATATTTGTATTTATTTTTACTTTTGGTAAACACAATTGTGGTATATATACTTACAAGGAGAATTTGTCATCATAGGTGGGGTTGTTGGAGTCCAAGACTGCCTGGGTCTTGCAGCGAGTACGTCGAGATTCATCGGGGACCAGTGACATCTACATCAACAAATAGGTGAAATTAGCAAAATGGCAAGAAAACAGTTCAGTTGTTTGTTAGAGTTAATTCAGATGTCAGTGTCAGGCCTTCATTAAGCCAAGCTTCTAATTAAGGTGTGACAAACTCAGTGGGTGTCATGGGGCAAATCAGGCAAATCATGTCACCTCAGCTTGGGTACAAACACAACACAAGCTTCTATCTTTAAACTGTTGAAGTAATAGCTGAGAAATATATTTTATATTGTAGTAATTATATTACCAAAACTTTTTATGTTTATATTTACCTTAACATATGAGTCACATTGTGGCTTCCAGTTGGAAGAAAGGTTACGGGCTTGAACGACTGAAAAAGTAAGAAGATCATAATAAGAATACAATTCAGCAACATAAATATTATCATGGAGTGACATTAGAATGTTTTAAATATATAATTGAAATATTACCAATACAAATTAAACTTTAACTTTGAGTTACAGGGACATTTTAGGACATTGGTTTATGCTAACACAACTTCAAATTGAAGAAATAATGTATCGTATATATATCAAGATATTCCAAGTAACACTTACCATGAACAGTCAACAAGCCAAAGTTCATGTAGGCAGATACCTTCAGTTGTCCTGCAAAATAAAATAGCAAAATAAGAAAACATGTTCAACGAAATAAATGAAATAAGACAATTTTCACTTAGACTGTTAACATAGTAAAGTTTGAGATATTTACAGGTGTAGCTGACAAATACAACTAAATTTACCTTTTAACATGATTTTCTGAGAGTCAGTTTCCACAGTAGGTAACCAAACCATATTGAATGTACTAGTATGTAATAAGTAAGTAAGCGAATCTAGATGTGAACAGCACTGGAAGCAGAGAATGAATGGCTCTTGGACTGGGGGCAGGGGTTATATCCCACGTTGAGTAGTAGTGTCAATCAACCAATCAGAGATGTTGGTACAGCAAGTGACAGATGGGTCTCATGGCTGACACCATGGGTGGGCTTGTGCCTCTGATTACTGACAATATACAGGTAACTCAGGTAGGTATTACCTACCTGCAATTACCCAGTGACATGTTGTTACATAGGATGAGCCCCCCATGGCTGGTGATTAGTGGTTTAGTGACATAGTGTAATTCACCTGGCAGTGCCATATGGCACAGGTTTGAAAATAGTGCTCAAGGAAGTGTCTGGGCAATCAGATTTTTAGTGTTGCAATATAGAAACATTTATATATTTCAGATAGTTTGATATACAAATATTTGACAATAATTTAATATTTTCTTATTTTACTACCTGCATACACTTCTGATGTGAGAGTGTTTTTCCTATTGATTTTGAATTTGATTATAAAGGAAATTGAAGAGTTACACATTTTTCATTTTTTTCTGTTTAAGTACTTAATGCAAGAAATATTTCTTTAAAATTCTTTCTGTTTATATATCAATCCACATTACTTTCTTTTCAAGTACTTACATGTAAACAAATATTTATAAACATTCCTTCTGTGTAGTTTTCAATCCACATTAATTTCTGTTAAAAATAATCATTCTATTTTCCTTTCTACTTGATTCAGTTTTACATTTCATCAAACCATTACCAAATATATCATCAATAAATATTCTATATAGCTTTAAAATATTCCAGTATTGTTCTTTTTCTGTTTATCATAAGTCTACACTGCATCTCAAACTGTCTCACATAGACTTGAGCAGTGATCATCTCCGTGAGATCGTTAAGGTAATCAAGGCCTATACAAACATCCTGCAATCAAGGCAACATGCCCAGTGTCTGATGTCAGGTGCCACTCCACTCATTAACAGTCCAGCTTCCCACTTCCTATACCCATAAACACATATACCACATATATGTCAGACAGACAATTATCAACAGGCCATGTGTTTTCAAAAACATTATTATCATGTATGTCTATTTTGACTGCCTTTGTTTCTATTGCTATTTCTTAACATTTACTAAAATTATATATTTTCAAAAGAGATATTGCTGATTTAGAAAGGACTGTTTTATTTCAAGTGAGATTACATTATTCAATGCCGTATCTATTTTCATAACTAAAATTGGCACATAATTTAATTTAAAAAACATAATTGGTTTTGGGGTGTCACAATGTTTCTAAAAAAGTTGTGCAATGTCTGACGAATAATCAACATATGTTTGTTCATACAATACTGAGATGTTTGAGGAATAGCAAAGGACAGGATGTAGTTGAAGCCTACCTACACCTGAGGATGTAATATCATCTCAAGTTTAAAAAACACAATGGAGAATACTGAACCTGTCAAGCTAGTACCACGTGTCACTTTATCTGTTTTGAATACAGCTTTCCAAGATTCATCATATCACTTGAAACCATCTGTCTCCCACCTACCAAACTTAAACTCCTGCTTACATCCTATCCCATGTACATAACAATACATCACAGCATGACTATCTTAGATATTTTTTCATAAAAGACATCAGGTTTAATCTCGGCTATGCATTAGATAGAGCTAAGATAAGCTTTCAAGTTTTCCTGTCCTACGACTAATATTATCCACCCTTTGTGCCAGCGTGTGTCACTACACAAGGCGGTCGGTGGGGCGTGAGGGATGCCACACGTCTTGTCCTAGGTCGCGGGACTTTCAACCAATCAGAATGGGATATCAAGGTACATCCAACAGGTGCGCACGCGTCTTATTCTACTCAGTGATCAGTTAGACTCTCTCAAGTAACCTGTTAGTCTCAAGAGCACCTGCCACTTGCTCAAGGGTCCAAAGGGGTCCCCTCGGTTATTTGGAAATATTTAAACAGACAAAACTCAAATTACCATCTAAGAATGTCATAGAACAAAATAATAATAAAAAATCATTCAGGAATAATAATTGGGAAATATTTTCTAATGCATCAAATTTATCATAAATATATTTTAGTAAATATCACACACATATTGACCCTCAAACTTCAGCAATGATTTGAGGGGAGCAATTACTTGACAGCATTATTGTCATCATGACCTAATTCTAAAAATTTGAAAATCAAATCAAAGAAGGTGAAACTGAAAATTGATTTTGAAAAATATACCTTTGAATTCATCTAAAGTACTATTTTATGATGTGTTTGAAAAAACCCCATTTCAACAACTGCTCTGCTTTGATAAGAAACAGAACAGGGGAAAAAAGAGTACTATTTTAAACTTAAATAAAAATTCAACAAATAACATATTAATAAATAAGATAGAAAATTATTAAGACCACTTATAATTGTTGCTCAAAAATGAATCCATCATGTAATGCAAGTCAAGTCACTGACAAGTGACATCTCGGCTCTCGCCGCCTCAATCTTCACGCTCGGACACGATGTTTAATGCGAAAATACATACATGAAGCATTTTTGTCACAGGTCATAACCTAGCACGATACGTCCAATAAGTTCCATAATTTACGTATTGGTAGCGATTTCTTGCTTAATATGTTCAGAATAGCATTATTTTACCCAAAACTTTTGTCCAAATCTAAAAGATTTCGTTTACGAGGAGGGTATCCATTGCCGTAATATGATTGGCTGCCTTAGGTCACGTGTCTGATTTTGACCAATCACAACCCTTATAGCAGACTGTGGCGAAAAAGCGTCATTAGAAACCAATCTTTATCCAATAAAATCGCTTCTTACAACTGTGAAAATACTCTTGGCAAGGGTACAGTGATATTGTTGATGTTCAGAGCTTTCGAACGATGCCCGACATCAAACGATTTGCCGCGCATGTTATTCATACGAAGCTTCGTTAATGAGTTTGATACAAGTATTCTGACAAAAACACCTACCTATATCAACAGCATTTACCATCTTGAATTGCTCTGTCTAAGCAAGCTGTCTCCACGATTCCAAACCAAGAACTGAACCCTCAAACTTTCCTCAGCATTAATACTCTACTTCAAAACAAAATATTTTTCTACTTGTGTCTTATTTTTTCTGTCTATGTTTAAATATTGACTTTATCTGACTTGGAGGCATGCTGCCTTGCTCAAGTGACATACCACCTTGCTTGTTATGGAATAACTCATTAGTGTCACTGATGCTTTGCTAATTGGCCTTGCCCCTACCTTACAGGTAACACAACAGTATGTGTACCTGCACATCATCACAGGTGAGATATTTATCTTGGGCATTGTGCACTGAACAACAAATTGTTTATTCTTTCAAACATTGAGTGTAATGGATCACCTTTAGTTGAGAAACAAGAAGCTGTCATAGCTTAGAGTTATACTGTTTGTATACAAGGCCATGCTTTGTGGGTAGGTGTTAGGTTGAGGATTTATACATTAAGATAATCAGCTGGCATTTACATTGTATCAGAGTGTTTACAGAGGTCAATATTTTCAGAATTAGAGCAATTTGTAATTGACATTTCAATAATGTTTATGCATTTACAAACACAGAGATGTTTATATAAAATGTTGAAACACTTGTCTTACCTTCCATTTCTTGTTGGTTATATACCATGATGATATCCAAAATATTCAAATTAAAATATCAGTTTTTGAAAGAAATGGCGAGTTTTCCTGTAGTACTTGATAACTTGTCCTAATACCCTAGCACAGCACAAAGTAAATTTTCAGGTTGGAATGATACAGAATGGCCCACACTCAATATATATAGGCTTTTCATGCACTGTCCTATCATGGTAAAATTCTATTGGTTGATTACAGGTAAGAACAATATGACACCAAGTTTTTCACACCTAGTTTATATGGCAGGAAGGGGGTCATTTCCTTCAAAATCCCTACCCCCTCCTATCCCATATTCTCCAAACACATGGCCCCCTAGTAAGTAAAACACAGGTAAGGTAATATCTTTATGACATCCTACCCCCATTCACGCCCCTCTTCCTACAACTGTCGCAGCCATGTGCATACTATTGTTTTAGTGGCCTGTCATAAATGGTTTAATATTGATCATTATGGTCATAAGTGCTAATTTGTAGGTAGCTCTACCTGAACAATACCTGTAATTAGCCCTACTTAATTAGCATACCTGAATCATAGTGAACAAGTAGTTGTATCATTATTCCCCACTGAGAGTTTGAAAGGTAGGCAGTTTAAAAAATGGCTGGTGCAGGCAGACTGTCACTTCATGAATTAATACTGTTAGCATGTTTGTTAAGCCAGATAAATGTCAATCTACCTCATGCTGAAAATTTTCATTTGTGAAAAGAATTTCAGGAGTATATCACATGGTTCATTACAATGAAACCTGTTATATATTTAACTGCTTCTCCAAACATATCTAAATTCAGTCAAACAAATCATTCAAATGGCCCCTCGTGTCAATGTGATAAAATTTAAGAAAATGCTCAGAAAATTATAAGAATACTATAAGTTTCATGTTAAAATCTGACAAAGACAGAAGCATCGTCTTGTAAACTGAATGACCAGGTAAGTATGGGAGTATGAGGATGATATACAAATAACATAAATAGTCTTACAGTCAAGGAATTACCTTCTAGTTTAACCATCTTCTCTTGAGTGATGAGGGACCACAACTGAGACTTAACGCTGAGTTTGCGGGACAAAGACAACTATATTTCTTATCTATGACACATCTTGTTCAACTTATGCAAGATGCATGTTTGTTTATCTCAGTGTTCAGTATTCTATGTGTTATCTCAAACTTTACAAATGAACCTTAAAATTATTGACAATGTTGAGAAATGTCCTTTTATTCGTTATTCCTGTGGGTGCGAAAAGTCAAAACAGTGGAACTACGAGTTGTAAAGATTATAGATAGCGATGTTTGATTGATGTGCATCAATGGTATAAACACTGATAACGCAGAGATGGAGTCACATGATTAATGAGGTCATGTGACCATAAGGGGTGAGGCATTGAGTACACTTTAAACTTTCTTTAAAAACCTACAATACAATGTTTACATCACACTAGTTATGATGATTATTGCCTACAAACATTGCATGCTCTTGCAGATTACACTATCATTTTAAAACCGTCCGTGACATCAGGGGAGATAACTCCATTTAGGGGTTTGAAGGTTGTTTATTCTAACTACTACCTTTGCAATTAATAATTTACTTTTAGTTGAGCCCATATTCAAAAGCTTTTCTGAAAAATGGCTATGGGTGCAAGGATAGACACTGCAGTAGTTAGTTTGATGGTATGGATTAAATTAACCAAATATGTTTACCTTGACTTTGCAGGACTTTGTGTGTTTTCTTGGTAGCAATGGGCGCTGAATATTGTACTTGACATTCTCCACTGCGGAGGAAAGGGGAGTCGGACAGCTTCAGTTTCTTGTAGGGGCTGATGATTCCACGTTCAACACAATTTTCTTGATCACTGTCCTCAGACAAGAGATCACGGCGTTTCATACAATTCTCCATTCCCTGTCTGAAATAAAAAAGGGCAAAGTTAATAAAACTGTTGAAACAAAAACAATATCAAGTCACAAAATGCCTATCAATGCAAGAGATGAACTTGCACCATGAACTCAGCAATATTCCAGCAACAACTTTGGGGATTCAAGATAAGGGCTTTAAGTACCCATGTTGCTGCTATATAGCTGGAATATTGCTGAATGCGGTGTAAAACTAAACTCACTCACTCACCGATGTTCAGAATGAAATCTGGTCCTATTACGTAAAAAGAGTTAACATTTAAACCCCCAGTCTGCCCTACCACCCAAATGCCAGTGTAATACCCAAAGTGCTATTTTATATAGACTGGAAGCCAAAATTATGAGTCAAATCTCACCTGAGAGATTCCCTCTCCCAGTCAATGTTACACCTTTCTGCTGAACAAGCAAGTTCATAGCTGAAGTCCTTCATGTTTAAGATGCTCAATGAATACATACAGGTGTGTAAATATGTAGTACTGAATACTGGGCATTCACTGAAGTCTGTCACGGAATGATATGCACTGTGAATTTTCTGTTTTATATATATCTGCATGAGATGAATGCTCATTATGTCCACGGCAACTGAATACTGCTAGCATAATCTCTCTCCTTTTTTTCAGAACAGATTCATGTTATTTTGTTGCAACTAATCCATTTTTTCTTTAATTTTCCAATACAATTTCAGGACAAGTTTATTTACAACTAGAGCCAATTTGGGACAAGTTAATTCACAACTAGAGCCAAGATGTTGTTGAGACTCCAAGGGGTAGACTAGACACCCAAACCTAGGCTAGACTTAGAGTACTTGTTTGCATTCTGTTCAATCAATGAACATTTAATTCAAATGTACTATCTCTCAAGTAGGTGATACTATTGTGTGTCCATCCCCTAAACAAGCACATAAACAAGATTTCTATGAACTAATTTATTTAAGTCTAGGCCAGATACTGTTTACCTGCCCAGTCACTACTCGTTACAGGTAATCAACCTGTCCCAAGGGATCTACACTTGGGCATTATTTCTAAGTTGATAAATCCTGTCAATGAACAATAGGCTGATTATCGTTTATCTACTATATAACAACAATGTTTGTACAACAATCTATTAATCCGATGATTAGGTGGACTCCTTACTATCACCTGTGTTGTTTTAACATGCTAATTAACTCAATCTATCTTACTGTCTTGTCCGGTTACCACTGTTGTTACAAACATCCCACTGACAGAGTTAACTCTTTCAAGTTCACCTGAAGCTGGTGTATATAATCACAGACTCTCACAAAGACAACTGTATTTGGTGCGAACAAGGTAACTATACCATCCTTTAATTAACCTTTAGGAACAGGATAATTATGAGGCTACCTCATAGATAAGCTATGTACAAGGTATTGTCTCTTGTATGCATGTTGTAATTCACAAGGTGGCTAGACTTACAATTCTTAAACATGTGGTCCACCAGAACAAAAAGGATAGAAAGGGTATCAGTTACATGTTTCAGTCATTAGATAGACTTGGATATTTTACAGCCTTAGAAATATGTTCACAACAGTCTCCCGTGGTTCATGTTACGGAATGAAGGATAACAAACAAGAAACCATGTTAAGGTGAGTGAGTTCAAAGCCATTGTAAACACAACTCCCAGTTGCCAGGTTATATGGTTTTGGCCATTTTATGATATGATTTCATCTTGAATGTCTTTACTCTCAACTACATCTGACAATTTCTGTTCGGAACCTTTTCTCTGAAGTGCTCGAAGCCCTTGCTACAATATGGTTCGGATCACCACTCAAAGGGACATCAGGTTTTGTTTCATTTCGGTTCCTGTTTTCACATGTTGTATACCGTGACCCTTACAACTATGGCACATGCCCTCTGGGTCTCATTAAACTTATTGGTCATCTTTTAAGTTGAAATTAATTTCATCCCTAATGCATTTCTAAACTACTCCGGCTATTGACACCCTGTGGCCATTATTAGAGAAACAAATTTTCCCTTTCAAAATGCAGACACAAACCACTCCCAGCATCTGCAGCCTTTTAGAAAAGAGAAATATTGTTTTCATATATCTCCACCCTTTACACCTCCAGGAAAATCCCAAAGGGAATTTGAAATCTTTCAATTATCAAGAAATATTTTCAGTTGAATACATTTTGCTGGCTTCTTGTAGTGTTTTGAAACATTTTTAAAATTTCTACCACAGAACTAATATCAACATTAATCTCTATCAACAAGTGTTGACAAGATCTCACATTGTCTTATTAATTCAAAACGTTCAATCCATCAGAATTAATGTCAACACAGTTGCAAAGTACCCAGTCGCTTAACATTCAATTTGTTTTCTGATTTACACTGATTTACAAAATGTCCTTTATTTCTAGGTAGCACTTAAGCAGAATTCAAATCCATCTAAATCTCCTTAATCATGTCCCAAACAAATAGATGACATTGATACCTTATCTGTGTAACTGAGCCCTTTCCATAGAGCTGGTACCAGCAGTGGAACCCATAAGGTGGTCGCCCTTATCTAAGGTACCATTTGCGACTATCATTAAGTTCCCATTAAACCCAGGTCTCTCCATGTACACATTCAGTTACTCATTCACTTAGGCTGGAAGGATTCAGATATTATCGCACACTTAGTACTAATGTCCACTGTAATCAGTTTATACAGGTCCAAACTATGGGACCTGCGATCTGATAACTCTTTTTTAAGAAGCATATGCATTGTACATAAATAGTAGTTTCAAAAGAAATATTATCTTTTGTTAGTATCAGGTTACTCGTTTATCTTGAAGAATTCTAGGACATCAACTAACAAGTGAGACTTTATAAACAACTAAATCAATCTTAAATCAATCACTGTTCATGATGTTTGTTAATATAAAACATATTAACACTGACCTGAAAAAATCTTAGGATGCCCAAATCTTAACTTTCAGTAAAGTAAAAAAAACCCTTGACTTTCTTGTCCAGTTTTATAGCACAGAATGCACATTTCTATCCCAAGGTCATAAGACTGATTTTTTTCTGGCCTAAACTGTCATTAAAAGTTCATATCGTGAGACCCTAATGCATGTATATGTATTCAGTATCTCGGTTTAAGCTCGTTGAACTAGTAAATTATAGCCTGTAGATCAACAGGGGTCACATATTTGTCCTTGCACCCAGCAACAGGGTGAGGAAGATAAAAAAAAGGTTTGCCCTTTTATTAGCATAACTGTAAATCCAGTTGATGTTTTTTCTCATGGTCAGCCCCAAAAGACCAACCTCCTTTCACACTAGTTACAGTACTTGGTCAGAGTAGCAATTATATTTCATCGCAGTCCATGTCCTTTTTTCATTTCATATGTGCTTGTTAGTTTCGGTCTCCTGCCTATGCTAATGGAGTCTAGGATGCTATTGTCGCTGCATGGTGATATGCTGCATTATCTCCATTGATCAGTTAACCTGACAATAGCAGCACTGCAAGACTCCCCAACCATATCTTTCGTCCATGCTTAATTCCAGTTAAGACACATATTAATGAAGCAGAGAACTCGGGAAAGGTTTTGGTCAGATGCTTCTGTTCATCTGTGACCGTTCTAGACACAGTTTCATCAGTTCATACAGTTTTATTACCCTGTGTGACTAGCCTTTCCCTTCCCCTCAATCTAGTTTGTTTGATCCTGTTCATTAAGCCTTTACAACATCTGCAGACGTCATTGTCAGCCATCTTGTTTTTCCTACAGACAAGGTTGGGTTGAGCTCTGGTTCACCTCATCACAGAGGATCTTGAGTCTGTTTGATGTGCCATGCTGTAAACCTGTTTGAATGCCTCTTTGTTTAGAATAGTATTGTGTAGCTGGTCATGGGGTATTTGGTCATTCAATGACCACTGCCTCCAAGGTCAAGATGGCAAGGCTGGACATTAAAGTGTCCCGACAATATCAGACCTTGCCACTCCATCACCTGTGATCACAAAGTAAGGTGCAAAGGGACACTTACAGCAGTGCTAGTACCATTTACCTGTCGGCTTACTGGCATTTCACGAAACTGATCTGATCAACTAATAATTTACTCTAGCAAGTACAATGTGTCCAAGATCTTCTCATTAACCCAGCTTATCACTGCTAAGACAACAATCTGGAAACCATAAACCCAATATTGACTAGAAAATAGGCAGACTAGTAGGCTCTTTACTCAGTGATCAACGGAGAAGAACACACAGTGTCAGATTTCAAATACCAAAGTTAATTGTAAACAAAATGCTGCTAAGCCTACAATAATACAAGTGATAAAACTTTGTGCTGTAATTTCTCCAAGGTCAAGTGATATGCTGCAATGATTTCCCCTTTGATTCTGGTTTGTCTTTTAATCTGAGTGGTGATACATAACGTAAACTAGGCTGTACTGTAGAGGGCAATAAGGACACTTCACTCCTTGAGTTCCTGTGTAGCGGTAATGAGAACTATGACCTATGGTCATCATGACTGGAGAAGGTCCTAGTAACTACTACTTGGTTTATGAGTCCACTGATGGACAGACTGACCCCACAACTGTTGTTTCAGGGACTCCTTTGTCTACATATCACCATAAACAGCCCCTTTAACAAGAACAGATATTGATGGAGTATCAGATCTTCAGGAACAAACAGAGTTGTTTTGGAGTTCTGGGGCTATTTAAACACTATTTACATCTGATAACAGAGCAGAGCACACATAACAAGACAGTTATGGGAAAGAATTCTTTTAAGTGTCATAATCTGCCATCTCTTATTTGGCTTTCAAGTCACAAAGTGTGACGGCTGCCTCTCTGAAGTACTGACCTTCAACTGAGTGCAACATGTTAAATGTAAGGTTATCTTAAAAATAACAATCCATAACTGTGCTTGGAACTAAGCTTTAAAATAAAAAAGTTTACAATTTAAATGATACAAATCTTAGTTGGCTGTAAGCTAATTACATGAGTCCAAAGCAAACCAGAGAGCTTACATGACTAAGGTTTATTTGTAATTTTAAACTCTGCACAGAATATTTCCTGCATTCACTTTTATCCAGCCAAATAATAAAAATTGAAAGAAATAACAAATTGCATTATGTGTATGAAGAACATGGGTTCAGAGAAGAATACATAAAAATATTTGTGATAAATTCTCCAGTACCTTGACAAAACATTTTGAAGTCCAGGGAGTAATAAGATTGTCCTTTCCGATTTCATCCTCATGAAATGTATCCGCAGAGGTTTATACTGTGTAATCAGGATTAGACATAAAACAGTAGGGGGAGCCACATGTCATCATTCTGCCCACCTAGGCCCTAAGGGATCTGCCTGTATCATGTTCCTGTCTGGAGAAGCGCCTCCCCGGCTTGGTAGTAGACCTTGGTGACCAAAACCAACAGCAGAAGGCGTTCATCTCTTACCAAAGTCCCATACTGAATCTGCCTTCTCACGTTGGACATTGGGTAAATTTGAAATGAGTGACAGATCGAGACAGTCAATATTTGTTGAACAACGTAAAACGTTGTCGATAGGAGGACCCCTCTTCAAACAATCCCATAATCCCCTGCTCTCTGTGAGGGAAAGCACACGGGCTGTAACAATAGCTTCAATTCGGTGCTCCCATAGTTGACTTTAGTATCCGATTATTCAAATACATGAGTCTGGCTTGACACTAGCCCTCACAGTGGTATTGTAATTCATCTTTAACTTCTTTATTCTTTCACAATGACTATTTTGTTCCTTGTAGTGTGTGGATGAAAATTTTTACCATTTATGTTTGCACAGGGTAATAAGTTCAATTTACTTGTGTCAAGTTCATTTCTCGAAGCCTGTGTCCATTCCCTTGGACTGAATCTGCATTGTTCAAGTGTCAGCCAAAGCAATCAAGTTATCAGAAAGTCATGTTTGACCCAACTCAATATCAGCAAACATTCTCATGTCATACTGGAGCAAGTTTGCATACATTATGTATGAAATTAGCCTGTTTCTACAGTAATTACTAAAAATTACAATTTCTGACATGCACTTCATGCACTCCCACAAGTAATTACATGCAATGATGTTGGTGATTGTCACGCTTATTTACTCTTATTATCCACTTGATGAAAGTTATTAGTGTCATGTTGTTTGGGTCCTGAAACGTGGACATAATTTCTTTGTTGCAATGTCAGGAATAATATCTGATTGAAATGAATAGGTTATTCAGGATGACATTAATATCTGATAATGAATTAACAAAAGCATTCATTGATCTGGGATTGGCACTCAGAACTTATAGTTTATCAAGCAATACATTAGGAGCAAGCTTCGTTTCTAAGGCTATACATCATTTCACTGATAATGCTTTTCTTTTGGTATGGCCATATTTTTTATCTTTCTGTTTCTCATAATATCAACCGTAAGTTTATATATCTGAAATAACTGATTATTACGGTCATGGGTTGAGCAGTATATAAAAACCTAAGTGTACCCAGATCCTAGGCTACCCTTATAAATCCTCAACAGTGTAAAGAGCCAACAGGTGCCCCTACCCATGAGATAACTGCTCTTCCCCTTGAGATTTCTAATGGGGTACCAAGGGGCCAATTTTCTTCTTCCCCAGGCCAATCAGATATACACTCAATTAGTTCAAGATAGTTTAGTCCTAACTTCATCCAACCCCATCTTTAGACTTCAGCAGCCATGATTGATTGCAAATTGATCTGTCCAAGGCCTCTGATGCAATATGATGCTTTAACTTCTTGCCTGATTCCAAAAGGGAGATAGGAGCGTCACTAATGACCCCCCTTGATTTTCAGCCTGAACTAAATACTTTATATCTAGGTCAGCTTAGTCAAAACACATTTGTGATCCACAGTTATATACAGCAATAAAACCCATTGTTGAATATCCCTAACCATTGCAGATGACTAAAGGGTTGTTATAACATTAGCAGAGCTTATAACTCGGTTATCAAACAGCTGAGTTAGCCATACTCTTGGAGTTTATCACATGGAATGATGGGCTAATGAAGTGTTAAAAGTTACAACACTGTAACGTTTCAGGAAACCAGAAACAATCATTGTTAGCATGCATTGTGACTACAGTAGTCTTTGGCCTTTTCATAAACTGGGTGAAAATTTGCACAAGAGGAATGAGGTTCTACTCACCATGTATGTATTTTCAACCGGGCTCACATTACCAGAGTTTGACAGCAGCACTTTCTACATCACACGGGCAATTTCTGAAAAATAAAGGAATGGTCTTCAAAAGGTGCTGACACCAAAAAGGAACCTGACATCAGAAGAAGGCAGACACGCGTTAGCACAGATGTTTTACTGAGGAAGGGCCCATCTGTCTTCAATTGCCGTCAAAGACCATGCCGGAATTCTCCACGACATGGACGATATTCCCTCGAGCGTGAAACCTGAGAAATCACCCATTGTTCCCGCAAATGGCTTCACAGCGATCACACTTTCGTTGCATGTGACCAAGAGTGAATTAGACCATTTTCACCAAGTGTGACCTTTCCTCTGTTCATTGTAGCTCAGGTGCCTCGTATCTTAATGCATTTTGAACAACCTTCGTCTTGCGCGTCCATTTAATAAGCACCCCTGTCTTAATGTTGCTAAACTTTGACCTTTAATTATAATTCAATTTGTCGTCCAAATGGAGACATAGATTGGGGAAATTTGATCTACTTCGGATTTCAAAGTGAATCTTTCAAGTTGACTATGCGTGCAACTTGAATTACGAATGCAATTTGTGAGATGTCCAATTTCGGTTGATTAATTTGTCAATAAGTTCAGGCATCAAACCAATCTGGAACAGTAATTTACCAGGTGAATCAGGCGAAGCACCTTAAAAGTTCACCGAGAATGATCAGCTCCCCGCCTTCTCAGACACGTGTCTTGCGTAATCACCATCTTAGAGTTACCTCCCTTTGAGTCACCAGCGACAAGAAACGATTAACTGTGGTGTTTCACTATGAATAAATGTGATTCGTATAACTAACTTACTAAAGGAATCTATTTAATATAAATTTCTGTAATTAATACTTTTCTCGTATTTGACAGTTGGCACTCTCTAGTATTAATTCTAAATGTTGGTTGGCCATCTTGAAATTTGTTCTGTCCCTCCGGGTTAAACGATTTCCTTTGATGATTGTTCATCCTCAAGTAGGATCACGGACAGTGAGATATAGCCGAGCCTGACACCAAGGACCTTTAACGTCTGTCATTCTAACAACAGGTCTCTCTGACCACTGGACGTTTTCGCTAAAAGGGCCAACACTTCATGTATTGTTTCGTGGTCTTTGTATAAATCTAACTTCAACCTCCTACACTGAACAAAACCTCTTATCCTGTTAGGTTGGAAACCAAAGAAAACCATTCATTTCCCACCATAGTTTAAGAAGCGCCCGTATCCTTGATAATTAAACCAGTAGAGATCTTTTTCAGAATATTCTCTCAACTTCAACTTCCCGTCACGGTGAAAACCTCCTCCCCATACTTCACCCTTGTGGCAGCCCTCCCTACTAATCCCGTTCCTCGTTCTGACATCCCCTCCCACAGCGCCTTGTGCAGCGAGTCCCAGAGGGCGGAACCCCTTCCCCCAAGAAGTGTCTTGGAAGTAGATGTCATCGATGACAAGATAGTCTGGGATACGTCGTCCTAGGGGTGGACACCGACATACAAAGAATGTATTTTGCACTTGTCATCCCCTTGACACAAAGTCGCCTTAATCCTGATTAAACCAACAGTTCTCCTGTGAAAGTAGAGCTATGGACCTCAACAGCTACCGAAGTTGAAACACTCCAGCGTTTAAAGTGCTGTTAAACTCGAACATATTCATAGGGAAAAGATCACATATTCCTCCATGACAAAGGAATCACATGTTCCCATGACAGAATCTATCCTATTACAAAAAAATGAGCATGTTCAAACAAAATTAGCACGATTACAGATCATAAAAACAGTTTTCTATAACTTGTACCGGGAGTTCATTCACGTGACCTTCAGAACGTGTCAGTCCATGGTGTACTTGTGTGGGAGAGAAGAGAATCATTTATCAATATACTATTGTTTCCTGGCACCTAACGTCTGTGCAGGTTGAATAACCCCGTTTGTGTCAATCATTTCTCATACCTAATAGGTACGTCCCGGGGTTCCTGCTATTGATACATACAGATATGCACTCTAACATGACCAGTAACCCCTAGCGCCATTCAAGCTTAATCCCTCCATGGCAAATTCTGCTCACAGTTGCTTAATCGTCCGATACACGGCCACAATAAGGGTTAAATACTCTCTATACAATCTTTAGTTCTTGGTGTCACTCAAAAGCAGTGAATCCGTGGCGGTCGTCAGAAAAGACACAGAGGAAATTGACCAAGAAGTTTCAGAATCGTATCTGAGAAACAATCGTTGTCTATGGAACAGATCCCATAATCTGTTAATGGATCAGCTAAGCTTGGTCGGCCTATTTCTTAACAGAGTTTGCGGAAAACGGCCAGAAGTATTGCAATTGTTCACTTACAGGAAACAGACCTGATAATTTGTTTTGTTTGGTCAAATTGACAATGACTTTCTTTGACTACTATTAGACACCAGAGTAAGAATTCGTCATATTCCCAACGAACAATCAAGCAATGTACTAATATTCTCCAATCCAGCTGCATCAAATGACCCCTTTGACGAATTTCAAATATTTGAATAAATGATCACGAATTCAACGTTTGATCGATGCCGATTTGTGGGGTTTTCTAACAACCGTCCGTTGATAGTTTATGATGTTTTAATTGACTGAAATATTTCCTTAATCCACGGAAGTCTCTTAAGTCGGTTCGGATCAAGAAGGAGTCTCAATTCGCAGAATATTTGCGAATGTAACGCCATTCCTAAAATGCTTGGATTCGGCCACATGTACATTCTACTTAGTAGCAGTATAATGAAAGCTCATCCGAAAGAATAGTCCCATTGTATTCCTTCCGATAAATCAAGGGTTATATACAAATAAAGAAATACAAGCAACCCAAACAACATTACACAAACCACCATGGGCGATACGGCCATTACTTTTTATTACGAGCTCTTTTCCAGGATTACTCAAGGCTTGTATCAGATAAACCTCAAACAAACACTGTTATCCTCCCACCCCTACAATGGGGTATCAGTTTTCTTCACAACAAGTGAAAATTGTCGCAAATGACCCGGTTGGCGGCAAACTTCAAAGCCAAGTGGTTCTTGATGTCCGAATCTGTGCATTCAAAGACGGTGGAACAGGTCAGATTGTAATGAAGGCCGCTTTGTTTCTGGTGGCCTTTTCACAAGCAAGGTCTATCGGGTCTTGTCGTATTGTGGTCGACAACTGCTTTGCCCTTTGGCTGTTGTTGCACGTTTACCCCCACTATCCTCAGCAACAGCGCAACGATTATCGTCTACCCGCAGGCCGACACAAAGAACCTCTGTGTTCACCTTCCAATCTGAATAATCTCTTACATCAACCTACGACATCACTGGGGACGATCAACAGCACTGAAACACTGGACAGTCACCAGCAGATTATCCTGTACTTTCTTCTTCTCTAGGCGATATAAAGGGATTATCACACGATTGGGACATAACAATATACTATAATATGTATATTGTATAATGCTATTCATCTTAAGTCCATTTTTAAACATTTTGGTTCAGGAAACCTCTGAATGGCATACCAGTATGCCAGGACTGACTCATAAAATACTGTTTGATGAGATATTGGTTTTTATCTTACCAATTAAAGACGACATTGGACACCAGCTGTTTTGGGGGGATAATTGAAAATTACTACAAACACAAAATTGGTAACTTTATATATAACCTGATCTGATCCGTGGAATATCATACAAATCTAAAATTGTTACAAAAATAGTTCGAGGATGTTTTGCGATTTATGAAGTATCTGAAATCGACTGCGTCTGTAATTTTCTACTTACTGGTTTTGGATGAAATAATTATAAGGTGAAATTTGTTTTCGGGTAATTCTAACGCTTTCATTTACCAAGAAAATAATTACACCGTGAACATCCTGTTCTCAAAAATTACTCTTTTAGATGTCATGGTTCGTGTTTTAGACCGACATTATTCACTTAAGAATTCTAAGATTTCAAGAAAATAGTTACGCTGATGAACGGGAACGTTTTCCGAACAGAAGCTGTGAAAGCATGTTTTCACCGGGTAGCATTAGCTTAATTGAGACTACTGAATAACAGTAGAGGTCTGAATGGCAGCTTCCCGCAGATGTGCACAAGCTAGTGAAACCACCCCGTCATTTTTATCCACCCTTACATCTCCCCCTCCCCTCCTCAACCAACCCCGAATTTTACCTGACACTAATTGTCCTTACGGTCGTCGAACAAACTCTATCCCACCAGAAAATGGCGGAAATATGGACATGATAAGAACTGAAGGTAGCGTTCGCTTCGTTGCTCCTGACATTAAGTCCAGAAGAGGACTGAATGGAAAGCAATGTTCAACAAGTCGAACACGCCGTGGCATGCAGTGGGAAAACGTCCCCGTTTGTTCTATTACGTCACAGTCGTGTAACAGACAATCACTGACTTCAGTGTAGAAGTCAAGTGCCAATCTATGATGTTTATAGCGATAAATAGTTGTTCGCCAGTTCTCACTTCGAGCCTGAGACTTTGCACACCACTTGGGTCAAACAACGACGTCAATTATCAACTCGGAACAAATATTGTTACGCCCTTTGTACAACTGTCAATCTCAATCACAGTTTACCCTGCCGTTTTATGGTGCAATACTAGTCTATCTATCAGATCGATTGACCTGTACACTCAATTTCACCAGATAAGAAATGGCATCAATTAGTTTGTTCAGTGGTAGCGATAGCGAAACATGGCCGCCATGTTTACCACTCCTCTACCCACGTATCCTTCCTCGCGTTTTAATGGCTATCTACTACTCTATCTAAACCACAGACAGTATTTCTGTTTTTATGGCCCACAACCCCAATGCATTTAAGCCACAACACGCCCCCAACAGGTACGTATATTACCCGTTGCTAAGCAACAAAGGCATGTGGTAACAATTCGTTTTACTTGCGAATGCTTCACTGATGTTTGACTGAATAGATTTATCTTTTCGGAATCAAACCCAAGCAAGATTTACTGAAGAAATTAAACAGATATATAAATATCAGCTGCAACTGATATACTTTGGAAAGAATTGGTGTTGATCAAACGATCTGGCAACATTTCCAGTCATCCCTGGCCAAAAAAGCTATAAGAATCTGAGAGCATCACGGATAGGAAGTCACTAACTCCTCAGAATGTAAAACACTGTCAACATTATCCACTCCAAAGAAGGATAATGTTTGATTTCGAGGCCGATATTTGACTTGTTGAGATGTGCTTGACGCTGATTTACGTAACACGTGACGCAACATCACACTTTAGAACGAGGCTGTTCGGTAGAGGGCGCTTTCTCACGCTGTACCACCCTCGGTAACGTTGTTAATGAGGCTTATCATTAAATCTAATTGGTGTAAATCAGAACTGAGAAATGAGGAAATTGGCAGAAAAGTGATCAACCACGACTTGCAGGAAGGTCAAAGGTTATCATTAACACGACAGCTCAGGGGGAACTGGTGGTCTAAAACGTGCCTAATCTAAACATGGAGAGCTCTAGACCACATTATCACTTAGCTTGATGGGAAGGGTTTACCGGGATTTGCATAAACTGACATGCTGGTTTACTGGTTGTTAATGTAATTTAAAACTGTGTCTTTGTACGGAATTAGTTTGATTAAAGCAAGAATGGTAAACCCATGGATAAAAACAACGACACGACGACTCCATTTTCACCAATCAACAAAGTTTCCCAAATCAATATCCTGCTTATGACGTTATGAACGTTATTTCAAATAGCGTCCACAGTGCAACACATTGTTTTCAGTATTGGATAATAAAAAACACACTTCACGATTATGCTACAAGCCATGTGAAGTGGGGTGGTTCAAATCTGATAGTGTTATTGTGTTGTGTGGGAAACAGCACCCGATACTGTCAGTTTTGACCATGTTTAGCTGTCTCACTAAATACATTATTCACGCCTGACAATGAGATCGTGGACGTGTCAATTAAACCCTTAAGAAACACTGCCAGGCATCAAAACCTTGATCGATTTAATTAGTTAATTCAAATTTTGAAATTCCCACCAACGAACCACATGACATCCCGCTCCAGATTTAAACATGATATCCAGAAGAATCCAGGGATGATTCAGACCAATTATAATCTGACCAGCTTTCGTTACTATCATCTCAAGTGTCAGCCTCCCAGCGTTGGAGATGAGCAGACGCTGCGTTGGGAGGGACGACCCCCTTCCGGCGCTTGTGTCATAATATTTTCTATGAAAACCCATCTAGGTACTTGTCGCAGTTTGTACGCTGTGATCGAGAACAGTTGTGTGTAATGATTACCTGTATTTAAACAAATTGCCACCACCAGGGTGCCGGACAGTTACCAACTGCTGAGCCACTTGGCAGTTCTACTCTCAGACATTGCAAATTACCGTGTGAAATATCCCAATTTGATTCAAACTGTTCATGTCAACGCCGTAGAAATGCCTCGCACCGGCGCACTTGTAGTAATCAATGGAGATTTGGAAAATTGTGACTTAGTCGATTGACGTGCTCAAAATAATTCTATTCTTAAAGTTGGTACAAACCTTTTAAAATGTCTTTGAATTCCACATAAATATGCAAGTTCATCGCTGACTACATAGCGGAAAAGGACATCTTCATCTAATTATTTTGAAATTTCTTCTCATCATCTAATTACATTCAAATTTATACTGACAGCCAAGTGCTCATTTGTTGGATTTTAAATATTATATCGAAATAAAAGTCAAATTTGATATTGTTCAGCTTTAATCTACCTCTGTCCGATTTGACACGGGTCACTTGTCTTCCGACCTCGGTGTCATAAAAATTCCGTTCTTTGCCAAAACAAGATTTGTTAAAATGCCTGCCAGAACCCTTGAAGTCAACTCTGATCTGTAATCTATCTCATCCTCCTCGCTGTGCTGTCACAATGAGAAAGGTCCAACTAAAACAAGATGGACGTCAATCCAAGTGGATCATATCTGATGTGACACCGTATCCCCAATCTCCCATGAAGGTTCCACGGGTGTCAGATATAGGATAATTTAGAAAATATGTGAAGCGAGAAATCAAGGAGTCCATCTCCCGTTAAGATGGACAGAGCGTGGACATACCGCGGCCAGGTGTTGAATATTGCATGGCGGTGGCGTCAAAAGAGGGCGGATGGTCGGATTCTTGTCTAACGCTTCCACCGCATTCGTGAAACGGGTTGAATATTTCAGTATCAATCCTTGTCTGATGACATAGGTCCAGAATCACCTGGAGCTGTATCCGACAGCCTAACATGCACGATAATAGCTTCCCGGTTGAAAACATTTATGAACAAGTCGGGGTTTCATTTTCTCAGCAATTGTCAGAGTACCTTCCGCAAAACGATTACTATTTCAAATTGTGCAGTAATATAGAAGAATATCCTCTCAAAAGCTGTTAAAACCGAAAGCCGAAACTAACCTAATGCCACGTATTCTAACAAACTCACTGCTACATATAAGTAACGCCTTATATTGATTTTGGAGCCCGCTTTGAACAACATTTAAGTTATATAACAGCCTGCTAATGAATAATAGATATGTAACAGCAGTTACTATACGAACAGAAAACCAACATTAAAATAGCCAATCAGTTCCAATTATGGATGCCTGCAATGACATGAACACGTGTTCACTGCCCATGCTACCTTCATGCATAGGAAGGTCACTGGGTACGGCTAGGGACATGGGAACTGCAGTAAGATATTCATGTCCTGCTGATTTGCAGCAATTATTCATGTCATGCCTGGTGCAACATGTCAGATATGTATGGGTGGTTCGAATTAAAACAAGCCATGTGGCGGGATGGTACAAGGGAAGAATGTGTTTGAGCATGTTAAAACCCTGTATTCTTTACCCAGCCACATCCTTCAATGTTTGGGTTATATGTTTATGAAGTTTGGGAACAGGAACCTTGGAAGTGTATTCTTGTGGTCAAGAATGATTCGACACGCTGTGGCTTCATTGGCTAAGCCCCTCCCTAGACCATATGGTATTTTGGGTTCTATGTTTGGTAAGTGATAACAGGGAATGCTTGAATGTTTGTCTGGACTCTGTGTTGTCATAACAAGCTCCATTCGCACCTAAACTAACCAAGCCCATCAGGCGCTGGCAGAGCAACTTGAAGACCTGTTAAAACCTTCACGTCAGGCATACAAATGTTATGTCGATGGATATGCGATATGATTTTCACATGTGGGACAGATCAGATGGCAAACTGGGCGCCATTCCTGTCTGAAATGTGACAGTTTGATACTCTCAAACCTGTGAAACTCGCATATTACTTCCGACTTTGGTCCCCACGGGGTCTAGCGTTTCCACTGTACCGGATGACAGCCATGCCTGACCCATGATACCTCCGGTAATATTATCACTGATCAGGCAAAAAAGTCCATCAGAACCGGAACAGGCATTTACACAAAGTTTGAGTTCAAATAATAGAGCTGTTAAACTTATGTTTTCATTTCGTATTTTCTCATAAGACTCGATGGCCATTGCCCGTACCACCCACATGGAAGAGCTGACCACCTGAAGATGATTATAGTCACGTGGTGAGACTTGAGCGTACCCCAGGATCACCATGGGGAATCCTTGTTCTTTGAATTAAGCATCTCTGGAGTTGATTAACCCATTACTCCAGCTTAGCAGAAGACTCTACGGGATATGTCTCGGTATTTGGATTATCAACATCTTTTATTCCATATTCAGGTGAATGAAAAGAAAAAAACCTTTGATCCTTCGGATCAGTAAAATATTTTAACAACGTGAATCCACACCTTATGAAATTATCCACTTAAATTGTCCAAATATTTTCAAACAGCAATTATAAGGCTCTTTTGAAAGAATATTTAGGGATCGCGAAATCTGACCTTGTCAGAAAAAAGGTCTATCCCCAACAGATTGCGATCGAAACGCTGCCCTCAAAAGACAGAGCAATTTGCGAGAATAAAATAACAGACGAACCCCACAAGAGCAAATAGCTGTGGCTTTGTTCAGTGAATCACAGCATAGCGGTCAAGCCGGACAATAAAATGCACTCCATGGCTAGCCATATCCGCCATTGGGTTTCCAGCAGATGACCACACCACTGTCATCAATCAGCTAAACTTGAGACATGCCGAGCCGCATTAACAAAGACGCGTATTGTTTATTTCTGTTATTCGGGTCAACATATATCTTAGTGACATATATAACACAGAGGGGACATTCCATAAATAATGTCCATCACCCCGAGCATCAAGTCCAACGCCGTTGTCGTAAAAGTTAATTCCAACCTGCTCCCAATAATACATTTCTCACTTGAAATGTCAGAAGGAGTGATGGTCAACTAGGCTGGACAGCCACGATATTGTCCAGGATCTCATACAACCACGTGTTGCTTAAAGGGGCTTCGGGGGGATTGGGATAACGCGCTATCCTCTTTGATGACCGGTGGCCGCAGTCACTGGACATTAACACGGTTATGCGAGCAGGACGTAAGTTTATTGTAGGTCTATGGAGTAACCTTGCACAGTTCAACAGGGCTCTTTGATTGACAATTCCATGATGTAAAACAGCTGACGGGTTGCCCAACCCTGTCCCCGCCTCCTTAGTGCAATCCTGCAAACTAGCAGCACTTGGAAGATTAACGCGGTGCTTTTGATCTCATGGGATGCACAACGAAGGGTTTTATTAATAGATGTCCAATGACCTCGTAACATTGTTCGTATATTTAATTTTATGACCTACCGATAATCAAATACATATCAACCCCAGTCTAAGAAATCGTGGAAGAAATTCTAATGTTGCAGTCTATGATAGGAGCCATAGAAGCGGTAAACATTGAAACGTTCGAGACAGTACATTGGTACGCTTCATTAAAGAAAAACGCCCAGCCCTTAAATATCTTTATATCCATCCACCTCTAATCGATTTATACCATATCGTTAAACTAAAACCATGACATCACTTGATATCACATGCAATATTTCAAGTTAGAAATAATTGTCAATGTTTTAAAACTGTCGCATTCATAAATTAGTTGACGTCACACATGCATTAAAATACGAAGAGCAAAACTACATTTGGAGTGTCTGTCTTTTAACATCTGGTTATTGGAGAATAGGGCGGTGTATTGAATAACACTTATTCGTAATTTGCGAAAAATAGATAGCCAGAAGTTACTTAAGAGGCGGATACACCCTGTAGTCCTATATAGCAAAATCCGTCATGTGCAACCGACGAGGTTGGGGGATGAATTGATGTGATGAGGCGAAGAGACAAAGCGACGAGACTGCGGCAAGGACAGGCATTTGACATGTTCGGGGATAATGGTGCATTTGGCATGTACGGAGTTAATGGTGGGTAGAGAACGAGGATGGACGTTTTCTGACCTCAACAACAGCTGAGCAGTAACATATAAAGTCTACAGGAAACATGCTTACCTTGATAAATCAGAAACTTGAAAATAAACTAATTCACTGGTAAACGTTGAAGTTGATGTCAAGGTTGTGATTAATGGTTACTTCAAGTGTCAAACTTCTTTACAGAATATAGTGCTGATTTGACAGATTGTAAAGCAAATATGTTAAATATTCATTACTAATTTCATCCCTGATTGTTTATTCTACGATATATCCTGAAATGAAAGTCCATTAGTGAAAGACCGGTAGCTGCTATTCACTCAGGGTTGTACATTAATTTAATGTCTATCACAACACATTCGTGGTTGTGACAAGCAGATCGCTTCTGGCAGGTGCCCGCTGCCATTGTGGACCACTAATAGCTACAATCACATTCCTACTGGAACCACTAATGGCCACAATCACACCTTTAAGATTGCTACTGCACACATGTTCCACTTCGTCTATGCCTGAAGAAGATCGCAAACTTTGCTAGTTTCTTCACTTAGCTTTATATGCTACTTCGAATTCCATCAAGCTTTCTATGCTACTTCGATTTCCAACAACATAGTCCGTTTTGACATAAAACACAACAATTTCATGGATTCAGTTTTTGCCATTAAGTCTCCCATTTTATCTCCAAGTTTAACAATGAAAAAACATTCCGTTCACGCTACAAGCATGTCAACTGTTCACATATCTGCCATTTTAACTCGATGTCCGAGTATAAACCACTTTACAGTGTTTACTTTTGACTAGATTGTTGCTCCAACAGTGTTAGAGTGCAATGTTTGTTGACACGAGTAGTCTGATATCAGGAGTATCTTCGCTATATCTCCCCTCACGTAATATTTGCAAGCTGGGGGCAATGAAGCGATGAAAATGGCGTAAAACAAAGGCCAGATCTCAGACGAGGAGGTTATCTCTCCCGTGCTGTGTTGACTGTAGGATTCCCTTCGCCCACGGGGCAAATACAGGAAGAATAGGGAGGACAGTGCGTGCCATGGTGCAGAGAACCGGGGGCAGCAACACCAACATGAGAATAAAACAATGAGGCAAAATATTGAAGTTAGCAGATACGTGTTTTATATCCGATAGATGGGTTTCTGGGGACCTACTGTTTTCGTGAAAGTCGACACAATGGTTGGCATTAGAGATGAAAGAAGCGCATTAAGTGATAAACGTCATCCCATTTGTCTTGATTTTAGTATAAAGTTTTAGAAAGTGTATCAAAATAATCTTCAATAAAAACACGGTATCTTCACTGATAATAATGTGAGTTGTCAAATATTGATGGTACAAACACTTCGTGGATGTACTGAACAGGTTTGTTATGAACATTGAGAAAGTTCATGCGGTGGCATGTAATCAAGTATCTCTAAACAATACAGTACAAATATAAAACCCCAAACAACCTCCCCACACACACACACAAAAAAAAATGATGAATGAATTAATGTTTGTCATATATTACCTGTAATGTCATATACACTTTTATAACCGTTCAAACGTAAACCATTTTGATCAATACATATGTGGTATATACTGATGTATAAGATTAATGAAACAAAATGACATTTGCGGGAATATCAGCTAATCTAAGACAATACGAATCAATCATAATCAATCATTGGTTCTGAGTTAATGACAAGTAAAGCCGGCTCACTATTATAATACAGACTTCATCACTGAATATGACTATCGCCCGATCACATGACAAACACCAATTAATCAAAACGACATGAATATATTTATCTCGATTATTCAAAATTAGAAGTTGTCGGAAAGCATAATTTCGCAAGTTATAAATTATCAGATCTAAATAACATCATGAAATTTATGAAAATAATATCTCGTTTTATCTGAGCTGTAACATGATGAAGTTTGGGATAACAATCTTACCTATCGTAAAAGTGTCACATTAATTTCTTCTGTGAGTACGCAATGACACAATTATCCCCTAGACGAGATGGTACAGCGATATCATTTAAACTGCGAACGTTACTATAGAGACCGGGCTGGCAGATGTCGATTGTCGTCTGCTGATGGAGGCTATCGTCTGACTGCTACACGAAACAAAGCCGAGAAACACATAGTAAAAACTCACCGTATATGGAAAATACAAATATCCAACGTCTCTGTTGATAGTCTGTGGTATATGCACAAGCAGTTCAGCTATGTAATCCAATATATTCCAAATTATAAACACAGATATCGTCCGAACTGTCCGCAACGGTCTTCCTCTCTCCACTTCTCGTGGTTCAATGTGTACATTCGTAGCCAAATTGAACGTGCCGCGGTACGTGACGTCACAAGACTCCCTCTGGCGGCCAATCCGGAGACAGCAGCAGCTGCGCGGCTGGGTTGGGGGTTGGGGAGGGGTTTCAATGCGGGCACTGGGGCAGAACGACGGATCAGATGTCTGGAAGAATTCAACACACCACCGTCACTTTCACACTGAGAGCTTTGGAAGCAGTCGCACCACACAGTTTTCTAGACATTTCATTACTGATTATAATAACAGAAAATATGGGTCGAAATATTTAGCGTCTATGATTTTGAGTTCAATAGATTTTGTCATGGGAATAATTTACAATTCAGTTTCAGCTGAAAACGTGTTCATAGAATAAAACCATTCACCATTTTTTTGGTAATTACTATTCAATTACTTTTTTTAATACTGAGGTTTTCAGATTTTTTTCTGATCGAAATCACTGAATTGTGCCGATCAGACCAAACATAGCTTGTTGAATAATTTAGACTTTAATTCCAACGTGATTGTGTGTACTTGGAGTCAGTGAAGCGTGGCTATCGGGAGTTAAAGGGTCCTGTATCACCGTGTTACCTGAGGGTATTGTTATGGGGGCATCGTGGACGTGTTTTAGGGCCCTTGTTTCGTTATTTAGGGTCCGCTCCCAGGAAATGACCAGTAATCTCCCAGTGCTCATGCATCGTTTAGTAGTGAAATTTACGCTTTGACTTTAGACAATAGGATTGTGAACGTAGGAGGTAATGATGAATCAATTAAAAGTTTGTTATAGCCCCTTGAATGTATTCATGGGGCAATTAAAAGTTACTGATTCGGAAATTGTGTGAGATTTTTTTGACTCGACATATATTAACACCTTTCAACACCTTTGGGTTCAATAAACTTATAAAAATGGCATTGTCACACAATGAACACCTTCACGAGTGTTGACTCGGCATATTCACACACTTTACGTTTTGTATGTGTAACGCATATATTTGACTTGTATATTCAACTACTGCTGCTACTAGCCTACTACTACTAGCACTACTACTACTACTACTACTACTACTACTACTACTACTACTACTACTACTACTACTACTACTACTACTACTACCACCATTACTATTACTACGACTGGTGGTGGTGGTGGTGTTGATGTTGGTAATAGCTGTTGTTATTTTCATCGTTTCCGTCATTAGAGAATTTGTAGACGGATGAGTATCGACACTGTATAGCGTTATCCATTTAAAATCTATTACATCTATGACATTCTGCATATCCCCCAAAATGCACTAGAATCTGCACTTCACTGAGAAAGTGTAATCCCAAGTTTAACATATGTTCTTCTTCATGTACATTATATATAAGCAAACAACTGTACTCCTGTACATTGTATTCATATATGAATAACGTATTCCAAGTTATGACAGGTTAAGCAAAACTAACAAAACTAGAAATTATTTCACATATGATAGAGTGCACCTTGCGATGTCAAGTGCCAAGAGAATTTCTACGATTTTAATGTGTTCAAAGCTGGACCTCAATTTGCGATGGTTATTGTGTATCGCTAAACGCTATCATTTCTTTCCGGTATGTACATAATGACATATAATGACCAACAATGAGTCTACACTCACACTGTGTACAATCTTTGACGTAAACAATTAAACAGAAGTTATTCAAATTTATTTCAATTAAATCACATCCGTTCGAATGCGACCATCCGCCTTAAGTGAAAGTAATTCCCCATAACGAAATTCTCTGAGGGCGTCGTTAGAATATGTCATTGTCTATAGCTCAATCACTTAGTTAATGACAACTGTGAGATCGTATGTAGGTTTAATTGGTCATCTCTCTGAACTCACCCAGGGGCTGCGGATGGGGTGGGGAAGTCACATGACCGAGGCTAATCTATGTAAATCAGAAGAGATAATCTCGAGCACGCGTCTGCGAAGTCACCCCCCAAGAAATCCCCAGCTTCACCCCCGGGATTCGTGTTTGATGTTAGGAAGCAGGAACTGTATTTGTTCATGTTAATTTAGAAGTAATAACGGTACGATTATGTCGCTTAAGAAATGAAACAATACCTGAAGCGTCCATTTCCCAGTAGGACGTTTGAGATTAAACGTTTAGCCTATGTTCAACCAGATCGGATGTTGACCTGTTGTATTCTATTACAATAACTGTTGTATTCTATTACAATAACTAGTCATGTAACAAATTAGAAAATACATACAATCGCGTAATATCCGGTTCTATAATTAATTTAGACTGAGATTCCATCTCAGTTCAAAGGTTTAGGAATTATGTCTTTCTTAATCAATACGACTAACAGTGGGACATTTGAAATAACAACAAAGTTGTCATGAACTGTTTTCTCAGACCACAAACCTTCCGGTCTGATCGCACGTTAAGGCAATTTGAACACTGGACCGTTTCCTCAGAGTTACTTCCCCTTGCCTGTATCTGATGACCAGAATCACTGATGTCAAGTTATCGTTTTGTTTCATATTACAGTTGAAAGTAACTTCTGTAATATTGACGAAAGTCACGTGTTTTTAACCAGGAAATAATATTTTTTTGCTATAGAAATAAATCGTCTTGCGACATTAATGGATACCCCAAATTATAATTTCAGCTATTTAGACATTTGTGTTGTCTAATATGTTTTAGCGCTTACAGTGAACACAATGCCTGACCCTTTTATGACATGAAAGTAACTTCTGAAATATTGACAAATGTCATGTTTTCTTTAACCAAGAAAAATGTTTAATTATCAAAATATTTCTTGTAAGGTATACCCAAAATTATAATTTGAAACTTGGGCTATTAAAACGTTTGTATTTTCTATGAAAGGGAAATGCATTTAGAGCCAGACCCTTTTCATGACACCAGTTTACTGTTTGTCACACCATACCCTTTCCCTTGTAAATGTATTTACAGTAATCATAAAATACTCCACACAATTCTCAAATAAAGTGTTTTCTCCACGCATGTGTTTGTACGTGATGTTTCAATACAGATCAAAAGTAGAAATGTGGAAGGCGACACCGCGAGTAAAGAATTTTCCTTTACGAATCCCCGCACGTGTGTATATGCGGATTAAGTCACGCGGATATCAAGCCATTTGTAATGTAAAGCCAGTACGGAAATTAAATTGGTTGACCTGGTCAAGTTATTAGTGTAAACTGACCCAAAGTCAATTTGACCAATGACCGAGGGTCCGTATAATAAATTCATCTTCAAAGAAAAAGCCTTGAGCGAGAAGGCGTATATATGTGTGGGGAAATCAACGTGATAATTTATACCGTTACGTTTGTTCACAAACCTCTCTTGAAATAAACATCGCAATCTTTTGAGTGACATTAATGATATTAACACGACAAGCCATCAATCACGGGAGCTCTGTGCTACTATGTAGAAGCATTCACCGTTAAACAGTCATATTTGAAAACATCTGACCTAATAACGAAGGAAAGACGGTGTGATATATAACAAAAACAAAACAACAATAACAAATCCAAACCCCACCCACCACAAAAAAATAACCGCACTTCACTAACTGCATCTGAATGTAATATACAAATAGGGGTTTTGTGTTAAAAATTTATGTTTTCAAACATTTACTGAGATACATATTGTAGGAAATAGTGCGGATGGCATGCTACCGTTGGTACCCACAATAATACTGGGTGTCATTACTAATTTTCACTGATGTTTCAAATTTAAAATATAATATAAAGTTAAAGATTACAAACTTCGGAATGTTATTTAAACGATAAATGGTATTAATACAGTTATAAAATTGGCTTTCTCTTTCAAACGCCGTACTCAGCAACATTCCACCTATGAAGCCTCTGTAAATACTCGGGTGGCGGAATAGGCTTGTGGTTAAAGCGTTTGCTCGTCACGCCGATGGCCCGGGTTCGATTCCCCTCTTGGGTACAATGTTTGAGGCCCATTTTTGGTGTTCCCCGCCGTAATATTGCTGGAATATTGCTAAAAGCGGAGTAAAACAATACTCACTCACTCACTGTAAATACTCGAGTCTGGACCAGACAATCCAGTTATTGACACAATGACAGCGATCTACGTAATTGGGACAAGGTGACCTGCATCAACCAATGCTAGCCTGACCTCTGGATTCCGTTAGACGTAGACTTGGCAATGATACATTGTACTCTTCAAAATGACAACCATAATTGAAGTTTTGAAACTGACGAAAAGACCTATGGAGGATTTTGTTTTATTATCCCGAACTTTCGAACAAATACATGACTGTAATGAACACGGTCCAGCAAGCTGCCACAGCAATAAAAGTCATATAGTCTGGCTAACATTAATATTGTTTATTGTTCATATCAAATGTGATGACGATACTAAGTCGACACTACGTCTCCACAAGCATGTTAATGGGCTATGTACTGTATACACCTCTTTGATAGGTCAATATGGGAATTAATCATATACATACACGGGTCTTTGTCATAATATAAAGGATGGAATGGACAGAGTTTAAAGCACTATGATACATGATGATACGTGATACACAATGATAGAAGGGATTTCGATGGAATGTGTGATTTCCTGTAAAACCGATAGTGAAAGATATCATAAAATCAGTAGACATCAAAATTCAGTAAATGCTTGGGAAACCTAAAAACAGCGTTATGAAACCTCTACGTGCATGTTGTTTTATGTATGTTTGTAGATAGAAGCTACAACATACAGGATGAAGGTACAACATACAGGATGAAGGTACAACATACAGGATGAAGGTATACAGGATGAAGGTACAACATACAGGATGAAGGTACAACATACAGGATGAAGGTACAACATACAGGATGAAGGTACAACATACAGGATGAAGGTACAACATACAGGATGAAGGTACAACATACAGGATGAAGGTACATACAGGATGAACAACATACAGGATGAAGGTACAACATACAGGATGAAGGTACAACATACAGGATGAAGGTACAACATACAGGATGAAGGTACAACATACAGGATGAAGGTACAACATACAGGATGAAGGTACAACATACAGGATGAAGGTACAACATACAGGATGAAGGTACAACATACAGGATGAAGGTACAACATACAGGATGAAGGTACAACATACAGGATGAAGGTACAACATACAGGATGAAGGTACAACATACAGGATGAAGGTACAACATACAGGATGAAGGTACAACATACAGGATGAAGGTACAACATACAGGATGAAGGTACAACATACAGGATGAAGGTACAACATACAGGATGAAGGTACAACATACAGGATGAAGGTACAACATACAGGATGAAGGTACAACATACAGGATGAAGGTACAACATACAGGATGAAGGTACAACATACAGGATGAAGGTACAACATACAGGATGAAGGTACAACATACAGGATGAAGGTACAACATACAGGATGAAGGTACAACATACAGGATGAAGGTACAACATACAGGATGAAGGTACAACATACAGAACACACTCGTCTAGGGTGCTGGGGGTGTTTCATAGAGACAATAATGTCTTCTTCGGTTACTTCGTGGTTAACGAACCCGAGTAAAAGCAATTTTAAAACCCCCATTTTAACGACATCCAACATGTATACAGCGATATGTTTAAAGCGGTTAAATGATTTTTCGTTGTGAGGCGCTGAAGATGAAAATCTCGATGTGAAGATAGTTCGGCGTTTTCGTTTTCATTCATTTACAGAATCACGAGGTCCCAAACAATGTCTGTTTACTACGCGATCCCCTATGATAGTGCATTCCCAATGGGTTCTGGGCTAATTCGAACTGGCCCCCAGCAAGCACGAATGGTCGTAATACCTACTGGATCGGGTTATCAGGTTTTATGACACTGTAATCCGGTTGATAGTTGCTCATAATATCGATCACTGGACTTTGTGGTCCAGACTATTGCTCGAATATTGCTCAGTTTGGCGTTATACAAACAAATATATATTGTCGTATTCTATGGGGCGGTGGGGTGGCCTAGCAGTTAAAGCGTTTGATAGTCACACTGAAGACCCGGGTTCGATTCCCCACATGGGTACAATGTGTGAAGCCCATTTCTGGTGTCCCCCGCCGTGATATTGTTGGAATATTGCTAAAAGCGGCGTAAAACCATACAAACTCACTCACTCACTATAGTACTCTTTACTACACTGATGTCATTCAACTAAATACCGTTATTTACTGCACAGTTATAACTTGTTTTTAGTCACGATATGGCTGGAATATTGCCGATGTGACTTTAAATCTAAACTCACTCACTCATTCATCTAAATGGGCCTCAGTTTCAACACACAAGATGTCTCATCTGAAGTTGAGCACATCAAAACTCGCTCTCCACAACAATCTATTCAATTTCTGACTTAACTTAAACTTATGAAGTTGCGACCTGTCCATCAACCGTATGTCATGAAGATGACGTGTGTATTTAGAAGAGGCATTAATAGTCGATCAATTTCTTCCAGCAAATATGTCAATGGTCACATGACCTTGTTTAATTGCAATTTCATCTCGGTTGCCGTTTCTGTGTGATGCAATTCGTATTGCCGCTAGAGGGCGTTAATGTGCGAACAGCACCCGCTTTAGTTTGATGTGCCTTTCTGAAATGCCATCTGCAGTTTATATGAATTTATGTTCAAGATAAAAATCGCTTCATGTCAAAAAACTTCTTACCTTTCTAACGAACAGCGACTCCTTGACCAGTAGGCCCAAACGTTTTGTGTCGACTTACTGAGTTTTTCTTTTGATTTTATGTTCTTTCTCTGATTTTGTTTCGTTGCTGTTTGTAAGAGAGGTCCTAGACTAACGCTTAGTCCCTGAATATATATAATTTTGATTGTAACAAATTAATCCCATTTAAATTGAAAAAGGACCCCCAGGGAGACCAGAGATTCCTGAACCTCGGGAAATATAGAGTTGCTTCATTTAGGACTTTAGTATTGCAGAGGAATTGTTTTCAATTTTCCACGGCAAAATCATTCCGCACCGTAGTGTACACGTTACGGATCGGATCCTTAACTCTTACAGGGGCGGTGGAGTAGTCTTGTGGCTAATGCGTTCGAAGGCCCTGGTTCGATTCCACAAATGGTACAATGTGTGAAGCCTGTTTCTGGTGCCGTTATATTACTGAAATGTTGCTAAATTAGGCGTTAAACCTAACTCACTTCTCCTATTCCTAAAATCCACACCATGAATGCATGTGTGTAGAAAAATAGCGACATTTTCATGTACGTTTTCACGGAGGCACACACGCACACATATACAAGCGTTTGGACATTCGGACAATTTAGAGATAACTGGTTAAATATATTCCACTATTATCGCTAAATCATGTTATATATTTGAAACAAAAGTGTGATCAACTTGTGATCAAATATTGCACCCAAGGACGCATTTTCCATAAAACTATACCTGGGCTTGATGTCATTGTGCATTGTGGTGATGAATATAGTTACGTATCATCTTGTATCTGATAAAATATGAACCAGTACTGATACTAATGATACTGCAAGGTCTAGGAGACACGAGTGACGTCAGACCAAGCACAAACATTGTACAAATGCTGAAAAACGTGTTAAAACGTTGGTATCAATTTTGGAAAAAGGCGGGCACTGTTTCTTTGAGTGGAACATGATAACGGCGGACAATGGAGGAGAAGTAAATTGGTTCAACGCCTTTATATTTTCTCTAATCTAACGCGTGTCACCAAATACAGATTAAACTGCAATTGCTGATTATTCCGTTGTTTATTCTGCTGTTTACTTTCCTCGCCCTCGTCCGTCATTACTCGCTGATGTTCTCGCCTCGGGACGGACAAAATGAAGCGATTCGTGCATTGAAATCCAAATCCAAATCTCGTGAAGTTTAATTGGACGTAATGTAGTAATTGCTACGTTGTCTTCTGTCGGCCATTGTTCCTCCAATCTCGTGTCAGAAGACTGTAAAGATTTCTCCACCCCCAGTCCGCACCCCAGGGGATTCCGGCGTCCGTGAAATTGTCTCCCCTTTGTGTGAGTGGGATCAGGGCGAGCTGGTCCGGGGGACAGGATGGTATCTCCCCCTCGGCGCATCAACTCAACCCCAGGGGCTTGTATCATACACGAACACACCCCGGTCAGTACGCGCTTCAGATCATACCAAGGGAAGTAACTGCTCTAAGAGTGAATATATTGTTACGTCACCATGGTGATGTAGGAGGCACGCGAGGGTCATTAGTCACGTCCAGAATGGAGGTAGATTCAAGTGTGACGTCATGGAATGGTCACTGCATAGAATCTGACACCAGTTGCAATCTAGAGAATGTTGGAACGTGTCACACAGAATTCAGTTTCGTCCTGTGCCACCCAAACGGGTATTGTTCGCCATTTTGAAAAATGTACAGTGGGGCTAATGGTCGCTTTCACACTTGATTTAAAATAAAAACAAGGTTATGTGTGAAATTTTGCTGTTCATCTGTTTCAATAAATAACATTCCAAATTGAAACGTGTGACATTTTGCAGGCTATTGACATGGTGGGCAGAATCGAAATTGAAATTGGTTAAATTCTGAGCTAAAAGCTATAAATAGAAACGAGAGAAAGCGGGCGTAGCTACCACTATGAAAAAATGCCCGGGCTTACACATGATTGTTGCTAAAAAAAGTTGGGTAAGCCCTCAATACTATCTAAATATAAAGCTTTGCAGCCTATCCGGCTTACACGAAAAAATGGCTACGCGCCAAGAAAACAATTCCATATTCATAAGAAATCTCTCCTGAAACTAGAGTTGGAATTGGAATCTGCAAATAGTAGTGATTTTTCATGCAGATGGACATATTGTGTGATTTGGGGAAGAAAGTTAATCAAAGATTACACGCAAGGAATTCATCTCTGACACAAAGGCTGCATATGTCTATTATAACTTCAACTAGAATGGGGATGGGGGTCAGTGGGTGAACCTCCATCTGAAGCCGGTGGGTAGCTGTTTGAATCCTGACTACACTGTCCACGTTGTTGTAGCTGCGTACCAACGCCAGAGAAAAAGTAGACGCAAATATTTATCACAACAGACATCACTGGGCGTTAAAGACAAAACAAGGAAATGAAAGGAATATGCACAGTTCACTGAGTATACTAGGGGTTGCGAAAAGGGAACGCCCTTTATCTAGGGTAGTACCACTAAGAAAAGATTAAGCACAAAAGTCTGATGACTTTCTTCGCTATTGCAACATACTCCTGATCCCTACAAACTAAATGGCTAAAGTCTTGACACCTATACCGTACACCAATATGGTCTGTGATTGATATAATGAATACGTTTATGAGTGAAGAGTGAGTTTGATTTTACGCTGCTTTTAGCAATATTCCAGCTATATGACTGCGGGGGACACCAGAAATGGGCTTCACACATTGTACCCATTTTGGGAATCGAACCCGGGCAGTGCCAATGGAATGCGAGGACGTACCAGTAAAACATTAAACATATGTTATGTTTGGGGTCACACATCGCCAGCACACCATGTCAACGATCTAACCCAATCAGCCAGAAATTGCTTGACAACGACATTAGAATCTATGTCAAAACGTCGCCTGTACAGAATAAAGAGGTTGCATATCCCTTAAAGTGTCCTCATTCTTCATATCCTCAACTTCTAGAATGCCAGTCAAAGAAGTATTCATATTCAGTACAGAATGAAGACTTTTTCCTCTTGGGTTTCAAGTACATACTTTATAGTTCGCAAAGAAAACTTTGAACAAATACGCTTTACAATAGTCGGTCCTGCTAAGCAAGAAATAAGAAAGGTGAAGTCATTTCGAAATGACAACAATCGCCACTGGAACATATCACATTGGAACAATGAATATGTGGTTATTGTAATTATTGAATTTGTAATAAACAAACATGAATATAAGTACATATCGATACACAAAAAGTTGCATTAAAATATCATAAAGTAATAGCAAACAAATAAATGACTTCGAGAAACTAAGAATTTTCATCTACACGTGGAAAACAAAGGGGCCAGCATGTAGACAACAAGTCATGTTAATTGCACTTAGAGGTGATAAAAACAAATGAAGTCCCCATACCCCGAACCCTAAGCATATTATTTACATTTACTAATCTCGCTTTCGTATGTGAAATATCCACCTCGTCAGCCCGTCATCAATCGTCTCGACATTGTTTTGACAACATGTCTGGGTGATGTACATTTCAAAGCAATATGGATGTGTTAAGAAAACAAATGTAATGCTGCTCATTGTCGTCACGTGTATATCTGTTTTTCATAGTATTAACGTGTTTGTTTGTTTAGGGTATTTATTAAATACCTTTATTGCCGAAGGGGTGTGTGTATTTATCATCCTTTGTCTATGCAGCATTTTTGAAGCATTATTATCAATAAAGATAACGGAAGTTGGAATCCATAGGTCTAAGCTGTCTTCATTAATAATACACTCTTTAGTACACTTGAGTTTTTGATGCGGGTACTGACAAATATGTCGCTTCTTAAAGGTTTGTTAGTATTGTGTCTATAGGTAATAATCACGTGGCAAGGAAAGAATGTGTAAAATGTGTACTTTGCGAATTTAGAATAGAACATATTTTTGAATGTCCTAACGGGCTTTGTTAACACGAGACGTTTCGCATAATCCTAAACCTTAGTTTTTCATGTTTTGTTAATATTTGAAAGGAATCTTAGTGAACAGATATGTAAGATAGGGTTTTACAAAGTTTAGATCCAATGACTAACTTCAGGATCTGATTAACTTTGATACTCGGAAAGGTTCATTTGAAACTTGTATTTGTCACAGAAAGGTGACAAACATGGCAGACATTACTGTTGCTATTTTCATTCATTCATTCATTCATTCATTCATTGGTATGATAGAGTCGGGTTCGTACTATCCTTGAAAACTGACTGGGGTTTGTCGGTTTATTCCCCCCCTAGATCTTTCATATGTGTGGTACTCCTTTTATGTTTTAATCCTATATTTTATACATCTTATACACATATTGTCTAGTGAGCCTCATTGGCCAGCTGTCCTGGTGATTGTATATTATGTTTACCACTGTCATTTTATTCGATATGAACCTTCGACATGACACCGAAATGCACTATTTTGTCTGTCTTCCTGTCATATGAATCTGGGCGGTGGGGTAGCCTAGTGGTTAAAGCTTTCGATTGTCACGCCCAAGACCCAGTATAATCCCCCCCACACACACACGCACCCTCCCCCTTCCCTTCCATGGGTACAATATGTGAAGCCCATTTCTGTTGCCCCCGCTGTGATATTGCTGGAATAATGCTAAAAGCGGCGTAAACCTAAACTAACTTCATATAAATCTATGAGCAAAAATGACGAGCTGCAGCGATAACGGCAGCAGCGACAGCAAACATGGCAACGACCACAACAGTAACATCACCAACTACAACATCACTAAAAATAATAACTTCAACAGTGATATCAACGACGGTTCCATCAAGAACCAAGACCACTTCAGTCAACTGAATTTACTGTCGTCTATTTTTATTTATCTCATTTTCAGTTTTGCGACTACTATTTTGCCGAGTCATCTACGATACCATTTTTACCACACAACAAGGCTGCATACCTACACATCTTTGATTATGTTTCAATGAATGATATATTCCAATGTTGAAACGTCGGTCGGAGGATTTTAATGAATGCCATAGTCCTCAATGGCGAGGAAATTCTAGATTATGTCCATTGTGTGTTATACCTGTAATTGCGACAGAATATCACATGTGTTTGGAATGTCCTTTTTACTTTAATCTCAGACATACAATTTTGCCTGAGTTCTATTGTACTCATCCTTCTTATGATAAACTGGTATTACTTTGCACATCACACGATTCAGGTATTTTAAATCGTTTAGCGAAGTTTTTGTTCCTTGCATTCAAACAACGTAACAACTACCTTAACAAAACCTGTACAACCCATTAAGTGTATGTTTATTGATGTATCTTGTACAGTGCTATGGCGCTCCAGATTTTCCATGTAACTGTATAATGGGCCTGTGCTCCCTTTATTGAATAAACCAATTACTGGTTAATGAATGATATATTCCAATGTTAAAACGTCGGTCGGAGGATTTTAATGAATGCCATAGTCCTCAATGGCGAGGTACTGCTATATAAAGACCTTTCTTTGTCCTTCCCCAGCAAATGTGTCTGTAACTAACGATTTGTGCACCAAATTTTGTCCTCTGGGTGTTGATTTGATTGAGACCCACCCAACCGCCTGATCTATAAACCCAACCCCAGCCGCTGCAAAACAAGGGCAACAGACAATATCTAATGTAATTAATAATCTGGTTATTGGAATTTGGGGTTTGTTTATCGTGGAAACACCGGAGCCTCTCGACATCCGCCTGGGTGAGTTATAACAACTTAACCCCGGGCCGATATGTTGGGATGCCACGCCCACCTCGCAAGCCTCATGCTCATGGTGAGCTGTCCTCGCACCCAGCATGGCACTTTTTGCCAATACAAGTGTATATTTGCAGTAAATTATTAAAAGGTGATCCTTAGTCTTTGACGTTTAACTCCACATTCAGCTGTATGCATGCGGATTCTGTAAATTATCTAGTCTGGATCAGACAATCCAGTGATCAGCATCGATTACCATCGATCTACGTCACTGGGATACGATGCATGCAACTACCACTTCTGCGAGACTGCCAGTCAGTAACTGTTTTTACCCGGAGACGGTCGAGTTTTACGCCGCCGCCATATAGCTGGAATAAAACTAAACTCACTCACTCACTCGAGTTTTACGTAAAATATGTTACCTGCAGTTTGGGACATGCGGTTTCTGCCCATTTACGAAGGCTCTTCGTTGCATCTAATGAGTAATGTTCGGGATACGAGGTTTAAAATTCAGAGTAAGCTGGAAGTTAATGGTCCAGAGAGGCTTCCATTACCCGGTAAAGCTATAACAAATCGAGAAGAATAATAGGTAGTCCTCTTTCACTGCTGGACATTCTGGTGTTCCAGTGGTCAGTTTAGATAAATAAATGGCAAGTTACAGGCCATTTCTCGCCCGGTTAACTGTAACTTTACAAATGGTCACAACTGGTCAATCCAGCATTAAAGTTTACATTCATTACGGGTATTATCTATAGTACCGTTCGTGTTTGAATTTCGTCTTTAGACGATGTTCGTTATTGCCGAAGCGATTCATAACTTGACCCCTATGACACCCAGCTCAAGTCTCGCCCCGCCCTGTGTTGCTACCCGTGTTTCACGTATTACCGTCTACCTTAACGACACGGTCGGGCAGCCTAGTGGTTAAGCGGGTTCGATTCCCCACATGGGTACAATGTGTGAAGCCCATTTCTCGTGTCCCCCGCTGATATTGCAGGAATATTACTAAAAGCGGTGTAAAACTAAACTAACTCACTCACTCACTTAACGATACGAGTGAGTCAGTGAGAGAGTGCGTGATATTACATTTCACCTTTCTGCATTTGAGGATGCAAGCCCGATGAACGAACTGATGCAGTGCTGATAAACCACCAAGAAACACTCAGGATGACACCGGGTGTCGGACCCACAATCGCAGCTTCTGGCACGCCATATATGAACTTCTCCCCTTTGCACAGCTGAATGGACTTAAGCTGACTTCTTACGCCGCTTTTAGCAATATTCCAGCAATATCGGCGTTGCGTTGTCCAGCAACTAGACACGTAAGGTTGTCTCCTGGTGCTATGGCTATAGCTATAGCTGTAGTGTTTCTCCTTCTGGTAAGCACGTTGTATTCTATCTGAGGTTGCATTTAATGAGTTATATTTTTGGTATTACTATAAGCTACACTTGATTGACACTGGCAGACTAACATCTAGTCTCTGAAATGAACATATTTCACAGAAAACACAGTTCCTAAATTATGTTTATAAGATATAATAAAAAGGAGCCCAGAGACTTTCTTCCAACTGCGGTAATCTAGACTTGCATAGGCTATCTTGGATATATATATTTCAGGGTCTGTATGACAGACTTTGACACTGGTTGCCTCATGTTGAATCTATCAACCCTTATAACAGAAATGTGTTAACATCAGTTGACCCAATTTCAATCATCGAAAATACGTACATCGCTGACTTGGTACCCTTCTACCAGGTGCTGGATAGCCTCGCTCACCACCAGCAGAACCAGTAGAAAGTGTATAAACCAAGGGTAGTTGTTTATTATCACAGCCTAATTCCTCTTGTCCAACATCGGTGTGAGTGTTAGGTTATCATCTCCAGGGGTGGCAGGAAGTGCTGTGGTATTATACAATATCTCCTGATAACCAGGTCGCTCAGCCCGGCACGCGAGTCATATTAGATGGATAAGGTGCGCCCGCCCTGGTCACATAACTAAGACGTCATTCACCAAGCAATGTGAACAGGCATCAAACACTTTTCGTGTTTTCTTTATTAATAAACAGATGCCAAAGGTGCTGTGGTATATTTACTATTTCTCATTTGTATTTGTTTGGTCTATTTGTTTGGGGATATTTTCATTTAACGTCACAATCAACAATCTTCCAGCAATGTCATAGCGGACTATAACAGAACATTAAATCCACAAATCGCCGAGCCTGACCACCAATTCAATTTGGTCCACTCCTACGGTACAAGCCCGAAGTTTAATATTATTATACATTTAATAGGGCTGGTTAGGTGGCCTAGTGGCTAAATTTTCCTCTCGTCACGCCGAAGATCCGGGTTCGATTCCCTTCTTGGGCACAAAGATTGGAGAACATTCCAGGTGTCCGTTTATATGTTACTACTGGAAGATTGTTATACGCGGCGTATATCCCAATGGACTGACACCAACCAAATCCCATCCGCCTCCACAAACACACACACACACACACACACACACACACACACACACACACACACACACACACACACACACACACACACACGCGCACACGTTAAACTTTAACAGTTTGTGCGTGTGTGCCGGATAGTAATCAGAAGTTAAGACTGTCACTTGGGAAGTCGTAATGCAAAGCTATAAATGTTATATTATATTTTCAAAATCATGATGGGGAAGTGCTGATGACCCCCACCCCCCAAATCTACACACTGCGCTTGGTATGTTTTTATTAGTGTGTTTGTGTTCGTGAAACAACTGCAGCCTTGTATAACATACGTTTTAAAGTTGAACAATACGTCCATATCCCTAATGCAATTACTATAGCGCCCGAGCACCCAGGGTTCGATACCTAACATTGGCCGCGAATGATTCATATTGTGCTAGCCAACCACAAATAGACAAGGTTAATCTATGTTTATGCATGTTTATCCATGTTTATGCATGTGTATTACCGACCCATTAAAACATCGACTGTGAGTAACCCCCAAACTCCCCCTCTAATCCCAAAGTGTAATGCTCCTTTCTACCTGGTGATAAATGTACGCCTCAAGTCCCTCGTGATCCAGTTGAGAAGGTAGGGGTTCTTGTATAGACATGGTTATCTTTCACAGCCGGACATTCCAGCGTTCCAGTGGCCGGCATGACTGGAACACATTGCATGCGAGTGGTCATTTTTCACAAATGGTCAGTCCTACATTACAGAGAACATTCAGTAATGGACATTAGTGAGAAAATGTGGCGCAGCTCGAGTAATAGAATACTGAGGAGGGATATATCCTTTGTGAGACGATTTCAAATAATGATACCTGTTTATTTTCTTTGACAATTCCGAGAATTAGGTTGATACTTTGAGCCTGGTTACTTAAATGGATCTGTTAGAGGGCATCCATAGCAGATCAATCATCATGATGATAAAAGAAACAGCTTCAAGGACTGGTGATATGTAGATTGTCCATGTGGTTATACTCAGTGGCAAAAGTGACTTATCCTCCCTAGAAAACCACAAACACTCCTTGGTTTTGTTTCTAGGTTTTGAAGTACTAAACCCCAAAGATATCCAACATATTTAATTAAATAAACTTTAAATTTCGAAAGTTGGTTACCAAATAATTATTTCCTTAACAACATCTATGATTATATGTGTGGCTATTTTCAAAATAGTTTTCTAAAAAAAACTTTAATTTAATATCTTGGCTGGTAATAACTGCATTGTTTTATACAAACTGTGATGGAATATCTGGTGGTCTCTATTTCGTTTGAGCTGTATATTTGCCAGGAAAAGGACGGTGTCGATGATTGGCCGGTAGTGTTTAAAACCGCTTTGTGTAGTATTTCAGTTATAACACGGTTTGTGTCCTTGGTGTTGGGGGGAAACATTCAAAGTGTTCGCATCTTGGATTAGAACCACGAATCATAGGCATCTCGCGCATCATAGTTTTGCGGTGCCTAATCAACTGGGCCAAGTGTGGTCTCTTGAAGGGAAACTTTCATCATCTGATTCTTATGTCGTGACATGTGATTGTGTGGTACAAGTTGGAACATCGGCTGACTTGAACAAAACCCAACATATTGTCATCATAATCAATAAAGAAAATATATTATATTCTGCCTTTCTTTTGCATTTGAGTATATTGTAATAATGGGAGATGGATCGACAATACCGCTTATCTACAAACAGAAAGGTTAATAATGGTCTAATGTGACTTTATAATTTCTCATTTAGAGTCCCTTTAAAAATACACTTTACAAGGAGTGTGTTGAATGTACGTTATGATGTACATCGAGATTTTGTCGAGGAGGCACTAAACAATACACCTAAAGTTAACCCCAGCGTTGTTCTAGTAGACAGCGATTAAAACTGGTACTTTAAAGTACATATAATTTACGTTTAAAACACAAATCGTTGCCCATGGGTTAAGATTCGTGTCGATGGCTAATGGGGTATTTAGTTGGTGTTTTGTTCAAGCTGAAAGGAGAGGATTTATAAAACCTCAATTAACATTCTTAAACCTACTTCTATTTGCGCACACACGCGTATACGTGTTTAAGTACGAACACCTGCACGTGGTCTGTACTGGACGAAACAATTTCCTTTCACTTGGTGATCAGACACATTCCACAGATTGTCAATTAAGAACTTTCTAGTGCACTTTGGCACGGTAAATGTGCATCACCTCTGTATCAGCAGCAAACACAAATGTATTGTTTGGTATGTACACACACATATTAAGTAAATGTACGTGCATATTCACTACCAGGGTATTTTAATAGTAAGTACACAGAAAAAAGTTATTGTTACTTTTATTGGCGAGGTTATTTAACAAGGGTGTGCAGAGGCATTGCCAGAGTTAATGGCCCGTGAGCGATACATCGATCATCAACTACATTGTCATAGATACGTTGGTCGATAGAGTAGATATCATCAAACTGATAGCAGAATAAGGAAACGTTTATAGATATATAAGGTACAAGTAGGTACTCAGTCATTTTGTAATAAACATTTTCTCAAAAAATGCACCTGTTGTTAGATCTGTTGTTGTAACCAATGTTGGACCTCCCGCAATGGTCAGTAAAGTGATCATTTGCGAGTTATGTATTGGCTGGATCATTGCCAAACGGAAATGTTTCTTTTTCTGTTTTAATTAAACAATCATGACCTCATACAGAAATATTGATGCCGTCTTAAAATGCTCACAATAATCATCCTTGGTTGATGTGACGTCATGTGGCCAAGATGGCGTCGTCTCACATGCTCCGTGCCTTGTTTTCGTGTTCAGCTGAGCCCTGGCGAGGGCATCGGTCAACATGCCCCTCCTGATCCCCGACCTCGTGTTGTCGATGTGGTGTTTGAGAAACTGACCACAACACTTTGTAGAAAACACGACAAACATCCTGAGACTTGGAAACACAAATAATTACTGGATGTGTAACATTCTAGGAGTTACAGAGGAATGTAACATTGAAAAACTTATTGTTACAAAGTTTGAAGAGATTTTGTTGAATGAAAGCTTAAATGCAGAAAGTGTAACTTTCAACTTTATTGTACATTCATTTCTCAGTTTAACAACCTCTCATTTCTCGTTATTAATATTGCATTGTTCTAATAAATGTGTTATTTCATTCATTCATTCATTCACTACAGTATTTTCAGTCTTGCGTTGTATCTCATTAATCAGAATTCAGTTACAAGGAAGTGGGTAACTAAATTTGGTTTCACACATTTTGAAAAGCATAACCAATATATCGAAGGTTGTTCAATATGATACATCACTCCGGCTTCGTAATGGGAGCGAATCTTGTTGCTGACTTCCGAATCCAGATACAGTAAAGGGACACGACTCTACATATCGGCTCACGAGACCTGAGACCCGTGGCCTCTGTGGGGGTGGACTTTGTGTATTAATATCAATCACCAGAAATAAAACCCTCTCACTCACGTCCTTCGCGAATACTGCCACTATTGTAGCTACAGCGTCCACTCTGGAGAGACTAGCTGGCCAAGTGGTTAAAGCGTTCGCTCGTCACGCCGAAGACCCGGGTTCGATTCCCCACATGGGTACAATGTGTGAAGCCCATTTCTGGTGTCCCCCGTCGTGATATTGCTGGAATATTGCTAAAAGCGGCGTTAAACCAAATTCACTCACTTTTAGACACATTAAGCGATGATGGGATTGCATTATTTCTGACGTGGCGTACAGCAATCTTCTTTCATTTGACACGATTCTAGCACTAAACGAATTCCACTGTTGAATCGCAGAATATTGAGGTTTAATGGGTGTGAAGCCCATTTCTGGTGTCCCCCGCCGTGATATTGCTGGAATATTGCTAAAAGCGACGTAAAACTAAACTCACTCACTCACTTTGGAGAGACTAGCTAGCCTAGTGGTTAAAGTATTCAAGTGGCGAAACTCTTACTCACTCATCTCAGTCGGCCACGATGTACAAATGAGCACCTAACTGTAGAGATTTATCAGTTTCATTAACAGTTTTCATAGACTGGTGTGTAAAAATTCCTGTAATGTCCAAACCTTGAGATAGTTTAAATTATTGAGCATGACACGTGATCACTCTTTGCGTATTTCGCAGGGCTTTGTCCTAATATCGACGCACTGATCCCTTAATCTGACGCGTGTTTACGTTCCATTTATGTCTATTTCATCTGTTGTATATGACACTTGATTGAAGGTTGCCAATTTCAATAACACCTGTCGCCAATTCGCCGAGCCACGCTAGCTAATTCAATCAGTATTTGAAGGCTTAGTTTCGAAGAAATCTAAGTTTATGTATCATATTATATGTCTGATGCATCATGAAACCCAGCTCATAAAATATAACAGAAACATTAAGGAAATATTATTACAAAAGTAATGAAAACACTGCAAATGACTAAAGGCCTTTTCACTGATATTTAGAGAAAGAAAGTCTATTTGATGATTGTTAAAAATGAAACAAAAAATGAACGGTTTTCGAAGGTGATGTATTTCATAATCGGACTGATGGTTGTGTTTTAGTCTTTTAATGTGCATTGTTTCGGCGACTGTCTTGGGCGAGTGAGTGAATGAGTGAGTTTGGGTTTTACGTTGCTTTTAGCAATATTCCAACAATATCACGGCGGAGGGACACCAGAAATGGGCTTCACGCATTGTACTCATGTAGGGAGTCGAACCCGGGTCTTCGATGTGACGAGCAAACGCTTTAACCACTAGGCTACCCCACCCCCACCGTGTGTCATTAGATTTCCAACGTTTTGATAAGGTTTAAAATCCAGTATCCAGGTACAACACTTTCTTTTGCCAGCTAATTCATGTGGATGCAAATAAGTTTCGGTGTTTTTTATTGTTGAAATCAGGTTGGGTTCTTAAATATCACCTTACTTCACGTTAACCCCTTCACGCATGATCGGGATTCAGTCACTGTAATACTAGAGTGTTATATGTTCAAATATTTTCTTAGCTGTGTCACTTAAAATCTCGTAAGCCTGACCCGATTTTGTAGTTTATCGAAAAAATTATATATTTCTAATCTGTAAAGTGTAACACATGTTCGTAAACAATCGGGAGTATAAAGCATCAGCAACAACAAGTTTTACTGGATACAAAGTAACCTTATTGATTCGACAACCCTTCCTTTCCGGAAAGAAAAAATACGAAACACTGTGGACTTTAGCCCGTATCCGTTAATCCGGCATGTGATTATTTGACCGATTTCTTTTGAAACGTTAGAGTCTGGTTAAACGGAGTTTCACTGTTGAAGCATTTGCGTTAATGTGCTATGTGCTAAGATCCTATTTCAATACCTCCAATGTAAGCTTGACTATTTCTTAGACATTTTATCTGGCTCAGATAAATACTACATACCACTGTTGACGTGAAAATTCACGTAAGATATAAGCAGTTACATAATTTCTTGAATATTAACCTCTGCAGTTCATTTATTTAAAATCACACGCAATTCTCTTTGAGGGACCCAAATTCTTGCTTAAACAAACACATAAATTTATATTTGTAGTTGGATATAAAGATTCAGGATTGGAATGCGAAATAAGCATAGGAAATATATTTCTGTTAAGTATTATGTGGTTGGACTGAGAATTGTTAATGTGCCCTAACCGTGAGAAAGTCGAGCTTTTTTTCTTGGTGAAAGTAATTTTCCAACCCAACAAAAGACTGACAGTAAATGGGTGGATCTCTGTAACTTTTAGGACCCACGGCCCCCGATTACTATAGCAGGGGGTCGATGATTACCTGATGTCTACCTGGCAGGTGTTATAAACCTATATACAGGTAATCACAACAAACCTGGATTATCCCACTGGCTGCATTCAATCATTGCTAGGTATGTGAGCAGCGAGGGGATTAAGTCTTGTTAAACGCCCTGTGGCGGAGATATTGTCAGCAGGAGTTACCTCCCCTCGGAAACGCCCCGTATTTGCTGCTAATGTGATAACGTTCCCATTGAGCGCCTTCACAATTCCGATTTCCAAAATCATATATCTTCGACAAATTGTGTATTTTTCTCTTATTTGGTTTAGTAGATATGCATTTTAGTCGAGATATATTTGTTTAAGAGACCATTTTCTGGGGGTCTCTAATACTTATAGAGACGAACGCATATATCACGAGGACAACAATACTCCCGAGAATTACGAGAACTACGGGAAGAAAGATATACTTCAACAAAAAAAAACGAAAAGAATTAACATATCCAAGTCATTTTGCTGCTTTTAAGCGTACGACAATGGACCGGCTTTGTTCGGTAATACCAAAGCTACGAATAGTTCCTGAATGCTGCAGTAACTATGGTAACGAGATCATTGTTTACAACACACTGTACTCGAGGGCGAAATCTTCCTTGCTTCTCTAAAGATCATTATAGAATGTATTTCAGACATTTGAAATGAAAAATCCATTATCTTAATGTGAATGTTTATTTTCTCTTACATTCTTGAAAATACTCCAATTCGGGAATCGTAATATCATTATCGTGTGATATTTATAGTCGGAAAACTGATAATTCAGTCAGTATGTATATTCAAGGAATGACGTGTATTATGAGGGAGGGAACAGGGGTGTGTATACGTGTGATATTTATTCGGGAAATAACGTGTATATATCAGGGAGCATTATAATCAGTCAGTATGTATATTCAAGGAGTATGACTGTATTATGAGGGAGTATGTATAAGCAGGGGTATGTATAAATAGGGAGTATGTATATTCAAGGAGTATGACTGTATTATGAGGGAGTATGTATAAGCAGGGGTATGTATAAATAGGGAGTATGGGAGTATGACTGTATTATGAGGGAGTATGTATAAGCAGGGGTATGTATAAATAGGGAGTATGTATATTCAAGGAGTATGACTGTATTATGAGGGAGTATGTATAAGCAGGGGTATGTATAAATAGGGAGTATGTATATTCAAGGAGTATGACTGTATAATGAGGGAGTATGTATAAGCAGGGGTATGTATAAATAGGGAGTATGTATATCAAATAGGACTGTATTATGAGGAGTATGTATATTATAAAAGGGGTATGTATATTCAAGGAGTATGGCTGTATTATGAGGGAGTATGTATAAGCAGGGGTATGTATAAATAGGGAGTATGTATATTCAAAGAGAATGACTGTATAATGAGGGAGTATGTATAAGCAGGGGTATGTATAAATAGGGAGTATGTATATTCAAAGAGTATGACTGTATAATGAGGGAGTATGTATAAGCAGGGCGTACTATCAATGAATGTGTTCAGTTCAGAGTTGTTTATAGACAAGAAAATCAAAAGTAAAAGCCAGTTCGTGATAAAACCATATGTTTATCAAACAATGATGCTGATAATTCTCATAACACACACTATGGATATATCGATTTACCAGATCGCTACCTGTAACTCGAAGCATGCAAGTTTACAGTTCGTAACACGCGAACATCACACTTTCTTGATAAAAAAGAAACGGCACTTATACAATCAGTATTTTTCAATCTCAACACGAGTCGATACGACGCCATATTAACGCCTATTCATGACGCAAATTACACACCTTAATCCCATAACGACTCCTGTAACCCGTAATCATATTGTCATCACCGGAAAGATACTGATAGGTGGATTAACGACAATTATTGCATTAATCCTGCTCATCTTCAGGTAAACAGGGAACAACAGATAAAGACTAGAGTTAGTTGTAGGTCATTATGTGTGATTAACAGATGGACATTAGCGGGAGGTAACGTAAAGCTATTATATACTCGAACTATCATTACTGGGAATTTAAATTTGGATTCTGGCGATGTTTAAGTAAATGGGGATTAAGTTTACCTACAACTGATTTAGATAATGCATTTCCGTGGATTAACCTTTTAATGGTTTGTTTTGTAAAGAGCAGGTACGGCAAAATGAACGCTGAATTTGATTTTGAGATAATGGAGGATTTTTCAAATAAGACTCTAGGGCATATCATTGACTAGACGTGCACTTGTATTCTCTTTCATGTTTAAATTTTGTCCAATTATTTGCACTTTTGATTTTTTTAAATGCTAAAAGAAAAATAAACAAACACACAAACATGAATCAAATAAGCATTAAGGTTTCAATCGGTGTATTAATTGCAGGTGTGTGGCGTGAATCAGTGAAGGTTGCTTGTACATTGTACACAAGTACATCAACTTATCAGAAAATCATAATCCATATTTATTTTATTCATCATAATTCCAAAAAGAGTTCCAATTATGTCATTTGTTTCACACCAGCATACCAGCATACCAGCATATGTTTTTAGATGCCGTTTAAAAGATCAAACATCAATTTAAACATTTAATCTGTCATTATATGTGATTTTTTCACAAAAAATCTTTCATGTCAATCTTGTCGAATAAATAACTAAATCAGTTTTTATTGCAAAAGGACCTTTTAACAAGGACTATTTTACCGGTACTTTTTTACCGATGACCTTTTTCCTATAATGGTCAGGCAAAGGTAACATACCGTTGACCGTTGAATAAAATACAAAATGGATGCCTTTTTGGTTTTTAAAATATTTCACATAGTTCAACAACACCATCATGCAGACAAGTGTTGCCAAGAGATTGTGAAACACTCACTATCTGTTCAAATCAGAAAGGCTAGCATTTTTATTCATAGTCTCTTGAGAGATCATCAAGATTTTCATTCTCGTTTTGTTCAAACCTGTTTTAGGTACTGTCAATTTGTAGTGCAGAAATCTGGGGATTCAGTTTGAAGTATGGTGTCCACAAGCATATGGTTTGAATTCGGCGAACTGTGTGAATATTTGTATACTGAGTACTTTTATGAGCCTTGCAATGCAAATACAACTTGCCACTTTCACTATGTAAATGACATATCCTGGCAATAACCAATGGAATACTTTGCAAAACAACATACTCTAGTGTTCGATTCCCACTAGATTATAAGTATGTGTTAATGAATGACTATTTCATATATCGATGATACCAAGCGATCCCGAAAACAACACGTAATGCAAACACTTATCAAACAACGTGTTAAAGGTGTGTTTCGTGCGCGAATAGTGTATGCCAAAATCTCAATATTCTGCGATTCAACAGTGGAATTCGTTTAGTGATAGAATCGTGTCAAATGAAAGAAGATTGCTGTACGCCACGTCAGAAATAATGCAATCCCATCATCACTTAATGTGTCTAGGAGTGAGTGAATATGGTTTTACGCCGCTTTTAGCAATATTCCAGCAATATCACGACGGGGACACCAGAAATGGGCTTCACACATTGTACCCATGTGGGGGAATCGAACCCGGGTCTTCAGTGTGAAGAGCGAGCACTTTAACCACTAGGTGACCCCGCCACCACTGTATCTACGAAATATGTATGTAATCATTAAAATCAGTTAAAAGGGTTACAGTTGAGTGTACATTTTTCACAAGTAAATCGAGATATCAGGACTAATTTCCTTTTATTCATTACAGAAATATGCAGAAGTTGAATTATGTTATTTGTTTCACACCCATATTTGACTGCCAAAATGAAAACGATATATAGACCATTACTTGGCTGAAAACAGAGAAATCAGAGCAGAATCACAGGAAACGTACAGTGTATACTTTCTGTTGCCAGGCAGTATATTCACCGTCTTTTCGTCGATGGCCTCAGAAATATATCAACTTGTCTAGAGACTGTAACCGTGCTTAACGAGTGAGTCTCAGCGATATTCCAGCTATATGGCAGTAACTGGAATATTGCTGAGACGGCGTAAAACTATCGTATACATTTGTTATTATTTGTATTTTATTCAAACCGGAACAGTTGAATCAGTTATGTCCATTCTTCTTAGTATTGTTGGTTGTTTAACGCCGCACTCTGCAATGTGCCAGGTATATCGGCGATGTGAAGATGACCGAGCCTGGGTTTGACACTTCAGTGACGGACAGCACGAACATCGATCTATGCAACTGGGATACATTGACATGCAATCATCGATATCATCGATACTGACCACCCGAATAATATTTTGCATGGGGACCCTATTCTCACCCGAAATCCCCAAGGGTGTTGCTCATCTGTGAGTGGTTGTAACACGACTTTTAACACTATCCAGTTATATCATGGCGTGTTTCCTTAATGTGTGAGTAGAGCCGAAGGGATGATAATATATGACGAAATATGTCAGTTATGATAGTTTCAAACACAACCAATATTATATGAGAGAAAATTGTATATTACACATGATTTTATCCATTTAAATGTCAATACGGTTTGAACATATTTTATTTCGAAGAAATCTGGATTGGTAAAAAGCAAAGCCTGCTTATTTAAATACCTCTCCAGGTAAAAAGTTAACACAGCTGGTTAGTACATGTATAGGTTTTACAAGATAGTGCTAAACATGATATATAGTTGCACAAACGGAGTATATAAAGTCAGTATTTTGGAGTCCGTGGTGTCTGAGGAAAAGTGCGATAATGCAGTAATCATTTCTTCATGAATTTAAAATTGCTCAAATCTTTTGCTTTTAACGATAAAGTCGTGAACTGACTGAAGGATTTCCATGTTTGTGGAACTGCTGACTGAACTATGGCCATAAAGTATTGATGTCAGGTCATACCCGTGTATATATAAGTACATAGTCTTCCTGATATTATTGTATTTATGACAAGTAAAGACAAAGTGAATTGTATCCTCAAATTGATGCCGACATGTGCGACATAAGTCTGTAAAGATTGGCTCAACGTTTTATTATTCCCTTCTATGTACATATGTATGATGTTGAGGTGAGACTCAAATAAATTATCTGTCTGTCTGTCTGTGCGGTCTGGGGTTTCTGATACATGGCGCCTAAAGTTATCGGCGTTTAAGTCGCTACAGTCGAGTCTGAGGCGACAGTGGACAATTTGGCAATGTCAATATGCAGTTATAATATTCATACCATAACATATAAAATTCAAAACATTAAAAAACATTCATACACTTGTATAAGGTTGTAAACAAATAAATACTATTGACACGATGTCATAACAAGTTGATGGTCCGCTAATTAGCTAATTAGTAGTATGTCAATTACGATCCCAATTACTGACTTGACCATAAACTGACACTGAGTGCTTGACCGGTGCAATAAACAAGCCATAATGGTCAGTTATTGTTTGTGTTCCAGAGATTACCGACAATTACCGGGAAATTATATTCATTTTATGCATTTGTGATGGAAAGTGTCACTTAAGTGTTGAGAGCGTAATTTGGGATTTAAGTGGTCAATTAACTCTTTAAATCACAAGTGAGGGAATCATAATGATTTTATTTTTCTATCGTAATAATGTTTGTTTCGAAAACTACCCCAGTTTATTGGCCTATTGCTGACATGCTTTCTTTCACCTTCTTGTGTTCAAATGGATTACCTCATTTATTACTGCATGTGGAGTGGATTATTGGATTATTATTGGGATTATCAGTCGATTGTGATTTCGCTGATTCCCGTGAAATATAATCACATACGAGTTTGTAAACACTTTCTACAAGAATGACCAAATCTTTCATGCAAATGCCCCTTGTTATAGACAGACAGACAGACAGACAGAAATAGTTTATTAAAGTGTCACACCTTAAGAATACAATGTAGAATCATGATTATAGCATAAGTAAAAAAATTTCAACAACCAGCCATTTTCTGGCTTTTTATTGTTTATATGACTTTTCAGAGCTATTCATGCTCATTTCATCAGGGGAATTAACTCTGTGTAAGAGTTGTGTCCTGTCTTCTAGGATATTTGTGATTCAAGAGTATATAACGTTTCCTTCCTCTTAAATACTTTGTATGAAACAAAATCTGCTATGAGGAATTGATCAGCGTTGTTCTGATAAGAGATCATGTGGACCTGACAATTGTGAACATAACAGAGTTAGTTATTTCAATTATATCACTCCTCCAATCTGAGTACAGTCATTAGAAAATGTACTCCGTCTTCGGCGGCGTATTACAAATGTTACAGAGTGAATAAGTACTTATTCCAGTTTCTACTGGCCAAAGTCCAACTGACGACTGTGATGCTACTTTAAGACATTATCTACATAACTGACAAATGATTTTCCCGAAACAAACTATAAGGTGAGGCTCTAATAAAATATCGATCTGCCGAAATAGAATGTTCACAAATTACCGACCATTCCAAAACCTTTTCGTTCCTGGAATTTAAAAACAAAACAACAACATCAAAAATCGCCATGTACACTTAGAGTTTTTAGATTCACCATCAACAAGTAGTCCAAACCAAATGCTTAAAAAAACGTAAAAGAAAGCAAAATATACGCTTGGAAATTAGATTGGTCCAAACAATTACAGGCGTTATCAAAGCGTTACTAAGCTGAAAACAGGTGCCCAACACTGCAAACTTTGAGTCCAAAGCATAACTTTGATTTAAACGTATTTATTTCCAAAAGACATATAATATACTATAAAGAATAATAAATACAAAAGGAAAAAGGATCAGCAAACAGGCTGCAACAGCCTATGTAAATGCGTCTCCTGAACATAAACATATAACGAATGAGTTTATAAATACGCGTATGGAAATATAGAAATTGCGCAGACAAATGTTTCATAATTCAATAAATTCAAAATAGATGCAGCTTATGGTACCATACTTTATGAAAAACGGTTGGTATCAACCGGTGTCTGACAAATGGGAGTTAAGACCACTGCAGCCCAGGCGCAAACGACAGAGAAGAATTTCACTACGCCTGGGACCATCAGATATATAACTTTTAAACGATATATATTTTTTAAAGCATAGCTTTGATACCCGTATCACACACACACCCATCGAATGGTATTTACTCAGTATCTTTTGCCACATTTACAGTCACGTCCTAAAGTTGACGTTCAATTTCTCACGCCAAATATATGTCAAATATTTGTTTGGGTTTACAAAGGGGCACCAACTAACGCAGGACATACTCACCTTTCCGGAACACCGGGTGTCATTGTAAGCATACATGTTATCACGAGTAGATCTATACGAATTCCTAGCTTCTATTTCGCTTTAGATTCTATTCATGCGATAGAGAGGAGATCCAATGTACCAAGAGCGTTGATTGCTGATAAACATATAAAGATATGTAGGTGTGATCTTTATTTGCACACATATTTATGCCAATAACGGAGAGGGACACTCTCACAATCAATATGAAATCACTGATCAGAGGACGTACAATATAAGCCTCAGGCAGTATCATAAACATGTATTCCTGAACTACCCTATAACATACGATGAGACCAGGTGGCAAATGGTGAGTGTCACCCGACACGCTGTCCTATTATTGTTTATTGTTGGGGTAAAAAAGATGGATGTATTTTTCGGTAAAATGTCCAGTTATTTCTTATGAAATATCCCAGATGATTCATGACCTGTCTGAGAGTATCTGATACACGCGATATCCTTGCTGTGGTTATTGGGACATGATTTGAAGTAGAGTTAATGCCAGGAATTCTACTCGAAACAGATATGTTCGTCACAACTGCTTGTTTATCAATCTGTAGTTACGTGATTAAATCTTGCATCAATACAGCGGCCATCAGGTACTCAGGTAAACATCAAAGAGAAACGCCGACATGCCACAGGTAAGAACAATCACGTCCGTGTGAAGAATAGCGACATCGCAGCAGGTAACAATCTTTAGGTAACAAACGTGGTGGTTACAGGTGACAATACTTGAACACTGCTCCATTTATCTGGTGCTCATGGGAACAAAGTGTTTAAATAAACTTCAAATGCTGAGCGAAAAGGCAACACGTATGTTTGTTCCGTGTTGAAACCGAAACATTGTTAGGGATGGAAAAGATTTACGTTATCGTGGATTGTGTCGTGGATGATGGATGGATGGATGTACAGTATACATACCCTATACACAATGTACAGTAACTATATTCTATGCTCAATCTATATACAATATAGCGAAACTATATACAGATGGAATACAGATATGAACGCCGTGAGTTCCATCATCATGAACATCATCAGCAACATATCTGTCATTACCTTTATCATAATCACCGTTCTGTTTGATTGACATTTTGAAGTTGAAATGTAAGAAAGAAATCATGTGTCTTTTCGGATGTCCGCTTCCTGGTATGAATATATCCATAAAGCGACGTTTTGATACAGATTCTTGTACCGCGGGAATCGAAACGTCGCACTCACAAATTAGAGAAATTGTTATCCATAAATTTGTAAATATTGTACTTCCCAACATCTCAAAACAGTTATATCCATATTGTTTACCATAAAGGTGTACGATTTGTTCCTAAATATTCAGCATTGTTCTGTTCGATTGGCATTTTGTTTGCTGTTATTGACAGTTTCTGGTTAAGGTGTGTAAACATAGTGAAATATAGTATGTAGTTGTAGCCCAGGCCTTGTAGGAATCTTCAGTGAACCTTTGCGGTCAAAAGTCACTGGAAATCCACTTCATGTAGCCTTTCCGGATGTTAGTTTTGGCGGCGTTTCTTTTGAAGCAGATAAGCGTTAATCTATTGTTCACCTCTGTGTTGAATTAACACCTCATCATTAACAGATGTTACTTAACAGTTGAAATATTTGTCCGTCTGTTACCTGTCTACGCTCTGTCTACAGACGTGTGGCAACCATTATAATTCAGTGTGAAGTTCGACAGTTGTGAAAGATGGCCAGGGTGACTACCCGACCCCAATGTTGATTAAGAGAAGACAATCCGGGTGGATCTGTGTATTTGGGTTGAGGATTATTACAGATAAGGCGCTCAAAACGAAAACTTCGTATTGTTTCAGGCATTAACGGTGTAAGCGGTTTTATTGACGGCGCTCTTAAACACTAATGACAACATAACTGTTTGTATATATATATGTTCCCGAACACTTCAGTGTTGAACATGCTGGTTTATGGGATTAGTGAATATTTCAAACTCATTACTAGAAACACCATTGTCCTAACACCTTAATCGTGTTGGAAGAAAGACAATTGTTTACACCAAATGAATATATAGAATACTCAAAACACCTTTTTACTGTACCGAACCATATTTTTTTTTACACACGTGTACTTTGTTGTTTTTGTTTTGTTTTTGTTTGTTTTTTGTTTTCGGTGTTGGTTTGGTTTGGTTTTGGTTTTTGGGGTGGGTGGGGTGGGGTGTTGGTAGTAACACCACTCTTTCAAAATTGTGATAACACCAGGTGTTGGCGAATCTTTTACGATTTGCGCACTCAGTCGATAGGTGAAGAACTGGGTTCATTTCCCAAACTTGTTGCAATATGAGACGCCGACATATGGACGGATCCGTCACTCATCATGATCACTCAAAACACTCACTCACTCACTCACTCACTCACTCACTCACTCACTCACTCACTCACTCACTCACTCTCACTCACTCACTCACTCACTCACTCACTCTCACTCACTCACTCACTCACTCACTCACTCACTCACTCACTCACTCACTCACTCACTCACTCACTCACTCACTCACTCACTCACTCACTCACTCACTCACTCACTCACTCACTCACTCACTCACTCACTCACTCACTCACTCACTCACTCACTCACTCACTCACTCACTCACTCACTCACTCACTCACTCACTGTGAACCAACTCGTGAACTGAATAAACTGTTGAAGCGTATAAATGTTAGCCTATCAACTTTCGTATCAACTCTGAAACAAAACTGCACGTAAACTTTACTTCTTCGGTTAAATGAGAATGAAAAGAATCTCCGAGCTCTTTTTTTTAAGTATTCAAAGACTATTTAACCTAAACGATTTTAAGCAAAATACCTTCAATTGAGAGTCTAATGTTTGTTTGCACCAGCCTTTCCGGTTTTGATTTCATCTTTAGATCGTTTTACTACATGAGCATGATCATAGTGAAATCTTACCGAATTAGAGTTCTAATTTCTATGATCTCGTTTTCTTAACATTTTAACTTTATTGTCAAGAAACATAAAGAAACCTTACCTTTTTAAGTTTTATTGAATGATAACAATAATGTTAAAATTTAATCGAACTGTAATTCAGTTTCACATTTCATGTTCTCGTTTTACCTGTTTTGAGATTCTTTTAAGTTTTTTGTTAAAAGAAAAGAGCCACACGTTTCATGCAATCTTAACTGGTCACGCACGATATTTTATCATATGATCAAGTTAGTCTGAATATGACCGGCATTGAGTTCCAGCGAACCGGAACACTATTAAACGACTTAAAAAATCCCAATCTCGCTCACCACATGTTGTCCTCCAAAAAAACCTGGGGATGAAATGCCGTGCTCGAATACCTTGAATGATACTAAACAATTTGGATGCTTGGATGAGGATGAATGGAATGAAATTGGCATGTTTGTTAACGAAATGAGCATTAGGTGCACAGCATTTATGACTGTAAAGGTTTGAGATAGTCAATTTGCACGTCATTTAGAGGCTGTGTTGAAATATGTGGCGATTTATTGACCGGGTAATGGGTCAAGTTGGAGGGGTCTTTATGTGTTTTGGGAAATATGAAACAGGTGGATAATGTTTCTGAATCATATCAGATGCCCTCATAAAGTTTTAGCATTATTTTCGCGGTTAGTATATATATACTTTTCAAACAGTTTCCTGAAATTCTCGTCGAGCTGCGATATATCGTTTAACAAGCTCATAGCATCTTCTGGTATAATGAAATCCAGTGACGGCATTAAAAGCTTAAACATCCTGGTTTATTAACAATTTATTAACTTTTGGAGGGTGAAGGTTGAAGGGTGAGCATATTGACTTCCAGGTACCTTTACATATGTATTCAATAACGTGGACAGATTCATAACCCACACATTAATTCATGTATATATATGTACATCATAAAGCAATGAACAATTAGATATACGGCGTTGAAATATACATGTACGTTTAAATATATGGTACTGGAATATACATGTGATATAATAAAGGTATTGAAATATACATGTACTTTTAGATATGCGATATCTAAATATCTAGTATACATGTGACATTGAAGGTACATTTAGATATACGATGTTGAAATTTACATGTGATATTAACAGTATTGAAATATACAGACAGACAGACAGATATTTTATGTTAGTCTCACATCATACAAGTTAAAACATATATACAAATCAAATAATAAAATACATGTGATGAGCCATCCCTTATGAGGTTATGAGAGACTATTAAAAAACTATAGACATGAACAGAAAATATACAATACAAAGGTGTATACATTAGTAATAGGTATATACATGTTTATGTAGATATACCGTGCTGAAATAATTATTTGCATACATGAGTATATTCAAATATATTATATGCATGATATATTATTTTGATGTTGCATTTTAAGAATGTCAGAGATATGGCTTAATAGGAAACCGGTATGGTCTTTGGGATAATATATCTTATACACATTTGCAGATACTATTATGCAATTTTGAGGAGTACATACAAAAACCCAACAAATTTCCAGACACAAAAATGAATAAAGTAATGAAATGAACATGTATATTTTGTCAGGTTGACATGCATATGTGAGCGGGTTTTAGTGAAGACGGACCCCAGCGAAAACGGCCAAAAAATAATTCGAGAAAACGGCCACCGGTCACCAGAAAACGGCCACCTCTGCTGGAGAAAACGGCATCTTGGCCAAGAGAAAACGGCCATTTTATATAACAGAAAACTGCATGCATTTTATTTTGCTATTATTCATCTCTAAATCAATATCATAATAGCAAACGGAACTGAAATAGACAAGTGCATCGACGGTATTGACATGAAGTGTCTGTTGACATACGCGACAATGAAATGGGCATGATGCAAAACCTGAAATAGACATCGTGCAAAACTTGAAATAGACATCGTGCAAAACTTGAAATGTACATTTCAAACACCTGTGAAATAGACGCGTGTATTTATCGTAGGTACATGGGTTTACATGAATGAAGCAATCAGTTTGACCATCCCAACATCCAAATCTCTTTAAATGTTATCTTATCAAAAATCATCAGTTATATATACTGCATAACAACATAAAAACAATTTACATGTTTGAGATCAAAGTTTGAACAGACTGCATACCCCGATATACATCTCTGTTTCGTGTGTGATATTTCACATGTAATTAGCAAGTATATTTCTCTCTTTGGCCTGCCCAGATTGTCTTTGAAGTTTGACCATCAATTAACACCGTGATTAAGTCTGCGTTGTAAGGAGGGTTAAAGTGCCGACCTGCTGGGGTTAAAGTTTAGAGCTTTCAAGAGGCTCAAGCTGGCCGACAATCTGCTGCTTAATATATGAACGAGGGTGGGGGGAGACACTTCACGTCATTTCAAAATCACCACTACGCATAACGAAATGAACACTCATTTTATGAAAAGAGTGTATGAGTGTTCTTATGTTACACCATTTGAATGTCCTTCATTTATTTCACAGTTAATGCACTCAACCAAAACGAATTACGAAAACAGCTTTCAGCGCGGCTTACTAGTATTCATATTATAAGTTCTTTGTGGACTGTGAATGAACTTGAAAGATTCACTTGTCAAAACACATTTAGGTTCGTGGGCGGTTAAAATGGTACTAACGAATAGTTAATTATTACTGCTCCGTGTTAGAGTGTATGTAGAACAACATCCTTTGTGGGTCTCCGGATCTTCAACTGAAGCTTAAATCTTGTGTTGTCTTTATTGATACTTCAGTTTCTAAACGGACACTTAAAGATATCATGTATATACTGCAAGATCACAAACACAAGGTAAAACACATACAAGCGCGTTCATTGTTGCACGTGCAGATGTGGGATAGAATTATTTGCATTCAACCAAAGATGATGGACCGTTCTTTGTTAAGCAGTCACTTGTCTAAGTGAGAGAAATCCTTGTATATGTCTACTGCTGTTTGTAGAAGAGCAATCCTTGTATATGTCTACTTCTGTTTGTAGAAGAGGAATCCTTGTATATGTCTCCTGCTGTTTGTAGAAGAGCAATCCTTGTATATGTCTACTGCTGTTTGTAGAAGAGGAATCCTTGTATATGTCTACTGCTGTTTGTAGAAGAGCAATCCTTGTATATGTCTACTGCTGTTTGTAGAAGAGCAATCCTTGTATATGTCTACTGCTGTTTGTAGAAGAGCAATCCTTGTATATGTCTACTGCTGTTTGTAGAAGAGCAATCCTTGTATATGTCTACTGCTGTTTGTAGAAGAGGAATCCTTGTATATGTCTACTGCTGTTTGTAGAAGAGGAATCCTTGTATATGTCTACTGCTGTTTGTAGAAGAGGAATCCTTGTATATGTCTCCTGCTGTTTGTAGAAGAGGAATCCTGTTTGTATATGTCTCTACTGCTGTTTGTAGAAGAGGAACCTTGTAAGAGGAATCCTTGTATATGTCTCCTGCTGTTTGTAGAAGAGGAATCCTTGTATATGTCTCCTGCTGTTTGTAGAAGAGGAATCCTTGTATATGTCTCCTGCTGTTTGTAGAAGAGAGAATCCTTGTATATGTCTCCTGCTGTTTGTAGAAGAGGAATCCTTGTATATGTCTACTGCTGTTTGTAGAAGAGGAATCCTTGTATATGTCTCCTGCTGTTTGTAGAAGAGCAATCCTTGTATATGTCTACTGCTGTTTGTAGAAGAGGAATCCTTGTATATGTCTACTGCTGTTTGTAGAAGAGGAATCCTTGTATATGTCTCCTGCTGTTTGTGAATCCTTGTATATGAGCTGTTTGTAGAAGAGGAATCCTTGTATATGTCTACTGCTGTTTGTAGAAGAGGAATCCTTGTATATGTCTACTGCTGTTTGTAGAAGAGGAATCCTTGTATATGTCTCTACTGCTGTTTGTAGAAGAGGAATCCTTGTATATGTCTCCTGCTGTTTGTAGAAGAGGAATCCTTGTATATGTCTACTGCTGTTTGTAGAAGAGGAATCCTTGTATATGTCTCCTGCTGTTTGTAGAAGATATGTCTCCTCCTTGGAATTTGTAGAAGAGCAATCCTTGTATATGTCTACTGCTGTTTGTAGAAGAGGAATCCTTGTATATGTCTCCTGCTGTTTGTAGAAGAGCAATCCTTGTATATGTCTACTGCTGTTTGTAGAAGAGCAATCCTTGTATATGTCTCCTGCTGTTTGTAGAAGTAAGAGTCTATGTACTTGGCAGCTAAAGGTAGTCATCGAGTCACACCAAAGGACTGAAGACCAAAAGTAACACGTGACTTCGCGTCTTTCTGAAGAAGTGAGCATAACACCTTCATTGAAAGCCTCCAGCAAATCAAATGATTATTGATGGCACCCCGTGTCTTAGTTCCGGAGAGCCTGGTCAAATCTTTTGTGCAAGGGGCGCTCGATTGCTACCCTTAAAAGATGGCGAGGTTTGCAACAAGACATGTAAGAGAATCCCAGGAACTCTTTATGTCTATAGTCTTACCTTCCGTTAATTGAATCCTCCCACTTCGAAGTCGGGAGAGTATGTTATCCCATATACTCATGCCAATAATGGTTGTCACCCCTTTCAATTTTTTTAATTGGAGAGGGGGTATGGGTCGGGGGTGTGAGGTGTGTGTGGGGTTGGGGTGGGGAGGGGGGTGACAACCATTATTGGCACGAGTATATATGACACAAACATAACTATTTTCTCCCTCAGGTGCAAGATTGGCATTTAGAAGTTGGAAGGTAACATGACAACGTATGGTATGATTTTACAACTTCTTTAATATTTACAACACGACGTTTCTGGGCTACTTCTTGCCCCTTCTTCCATGCAGTGACCTGATGAAGGGACAAGAAGTAGCCCAGAAACGTCGTGTATTATGCGTATATGATAACGACAAAATTCTTTAAAATGAAATCCTATATTCTAAACGCGTTTTACATCATATAATAATAATAATAAATAATAATCTAGTTTAAACCTCGTGTCGTATTTTTAAAATTAAAACAAGATAACGAGGTTTGATTTTCCTCAGTGAGGAGATTATACCCATTGTTAGAACAAACATAGACTCAAAGAATGGTGGTAAATAAAACCGATAATGTGCCACCTGTATGTGTTTATCAATCAGTAGTTAAAGGATTAATCTTACATCAATAAAGGATCAATCAAGCGCTCAGGTGGAGATGAAAGAGAAATGCCGACACTTCACAGGTAAGAACAATCAAGATGGCGTGACCAGTAGCAGTATCGCAGCAGGTGCCACTTGGAGGGAACACTGTCTCCATATGTAGTCAAATAACAATAGATAGATAATTGAAGGTTTCCCCTCAATCAAACAGATAACAGTATGCTGGACGGATAACGCTGTCAATGAAACATCGGATGGTCGTTTGTGAATAGATGGTAGCCAGTCGTGATTGTGTTTCTCCTTGCAGGTAATGGAAGGTAATGTTCTATTTGATGCTTTTAATTACAAGGTAAACATACCATCAACAGCCAAGCGTTTTACGAGAAATTCTTAGAAATAGGTGCTATGGTAATTTCATGTTATGTACAAAAACTGGCAATTATATCCGATCTTGTTTCTGAAGTTCACTATTCTCTAAAAGAAATATACCGTTCATTAGCAAAGTTCCATTGTCATTTCTACCCGTGAACGTCCGGATTAGAATATTGGCCTTCAGTAACCCATGCTTGTCGTAAGAGGCTCGCCGGCTTGTTTGACACATGTCATCGGTTCCCAATTGCGCAGATCGATGCTCATGTTGTTGATCACTGGATTGTCTGATCCAGACTCGATTATTTACAGACCACCGCCATAAAGCTGGAATATTGCTGAGTGCGGCGTAAAACTAAACAAAACTCACTCACTCACTCACTCATTGTCATATATTTCGTTATCACGGCACAAATATAACCACTGTATCTTTAATCAAAGTGTTATATACGTGAAATGAAGTTAAAAAAACGATAACGTTATGAGCTCCAATCATTACTACTTCACAATGATTCGTCACACATGATGAGGTGAGGTGAGGTGAAATTGGGTTTAACGTCGTACTTGAGAATATTTCGCTCATATGACGACGTGCATGCGTGTGTATGTGTATGTGCGGCTGCTTGTACTAGCCCAGACTGAAGCTGGTTTTATAGTGCTAGCCCACTGAGATACCTTTGCCGCAGTGAAGCATGAATACCCCACTCAGACACATTATACTGACTCCGAGCCGACCAGTCCTTGTTGTACCCATTAATGCCGAGCGCCAGGCAGGGACCAACAAGTACCATATTTTAACGTCTTTTGGTATGACGCGGTCGGGGATCGAACCCGCGACCTTCCACTCTCCGGGCGGACGCTGTAACCACTACACCACGGAGGCGGTCCACATGATGAGGAAGTATATTCGGAATCGTACAAGTGGCAAGTGGCTTTGCGGTTTAGTAGACATTTGCATGGTTATTGACACGGTATTATGGCTTCTATTTCCATTGATCATTTAAAATCAAGGTGCACAAAGTATTCTGCAAGAGAGACAAAGTTTGTACGACTGGAAATTGTGGTTTCATTGTAAAAGATGACGATGCGCGCACATTAGTAACTTGTAATTGAAACGCTGTGAGCAGAAACAATTCAGACATCAACAAGACGCTCTACAGATACTCTACAGATACTCTACAGACGCTCTACAGACGCTCTACAGATACTCTACAGACACTCTACAGACGCTCTACATACGCTCTACAGACACTCTACAGACACTCTACAGACGCTCTACATACGCTCTACAGACGCTCTACAGATACTCTACAGACACTCTACAGACGCTCTACATACGCTCTACAGATACTCTACAGATACTCTACAGATACTCTACAGACACTCTACAGACGCTCTACAGATACTCTACAGACTCTCTACAGACGCTCTACATACGCTCTACAGACGCTCTACAGACACTCTACATACACTCTACAGACACTCTACAGATACTCTACAGACGCTCTACATACTCTCTACATACACTCTACATACGCTCTACATTTACTCTACAGATACTCTACAGATACTCTACAGACACTCTACAGAGGCTCTACAGATACTCTAAAGACGCTCTACATACGCTCTACAGACACTCTACAAACCCTTTACAGACGCTCTACATACGCTCTACAGACACTCTACATACACTCTACAGACACTCTACAGATACTCTACAGACACTCTACATACTCTCTACATACGCTCTACAGAGACTCTACAGACTCTCTACAGACGCTCTACATACGCTCTACAGACACTCTACAGACCCTCTACTGACGCTCTACAGACGCTCTACAGACTCTCTACATACTCTCTACAGACGCTCTACAGTCACTCTACAGACGCTCTACAGACACTCTACAGACACTCTACATACACTCTACATACTCTCTACAGACACTCTACAGACCCTCTACAGACGCTCTACATACGCTCTACAGATACTCTACAGATACTCTACAGATACTCTACAGATACTCTACAGACACTCTACAGACGCTCTACAGACTCTCTACAGACATTCGACAGACGCCTCCCACAGACACTCTACAGACTCTCTACAGACACTCTACAGATACTCTACAGACTCTCTACATACTCTCTACATACACTCTACAGATACTCTACAGATACTCTACAGACACTCTACAGATACTCTACAGACACTCTACAGACGCTCTACATATGCTCTACAGACGCTCTACAGACACTCTACACTGACGCCTCCACAGACGCACGCTCTACAGACACTCTACATACACTCTACATACTCTCTACAGACGCTCTACAGACACTCTACAGACGCCTCCCACATACGCTCTACAGATACTCTACAGATACTCTACAGATACTCTACAGACACTCTACAGACGCTCTACAGATACTCTACAGACTCTCTACAGACGCTCTACAGACGCTCTACAGACGCTCTACAGACGCTCTACACTCTACAGACGCTCTACAGACACTCTACAGATACTCTACAGACACTCTACATACTCTCTACATACACTCTACAGATACTCTACAGATACTCTACAGATACTCTACAGACACTCTACAGACAGCTCTACAGATACTCTACAGACGCTCTCTACAGCTCTACAGACGCTCTACAGACACTCTACAGACTCTACAGATACTCTACAGACGCTCACTCTCTACATACACTCTACATACGCTCTACAGACGCTCTACAGATACTCTACAGATACTCTACAGACACTCTACAGAGGCTCTACAGATACTCTACAGACGCTCTACATACGCTCTACAGACACTCTACAGACACTCTACAGACGCTCTACATACACTCTACAGACACTCTACATACACTCTACAGACACTCTACAGACACTCTACAGACACTCTACAGACTCTCTACATACACTCTACAGAGACTCTACAGACACTCTACAGACGCTCTACAGACGCTCTACAGACACTCTACAGACCCTCTACTGACGCTCTACAGACGCTCTACAGACTCTCTACATACTCTCTACAGACGCTCTACAGCCACTCTACAGACGCTCTACAGACACTCTACAGACACTCTACATACACTCTACATACTCTCTACAGACACTCTACAGACACTCTACAGACGCTCTACACGCTCTACATACTCTACAGATACTCAGACGCTCTACAGATACTCTACAGACATACTCTCTACATACACTCTACATACGCTCTACAGATACTCTACAGATACTCTACAGACACTCTACAGAGGCTCTACAGATACTCTACAGACGCTCTACAGACGCTCTACAGACACTCTACAGACTCTCTACAGACTCTACATACTCTCTACAGACACTCTACAGATACTCTACAGATACTCTACAGATACTCTACAGACACTCTACAGACACTCTACAGATACTCTACAGACACTCTACAGACGCTCTACATACGCTCTACAGACGCTCTACAGACACTCTACTGACGCTCTACAGACGCTCTACAGACTCTCTACATACTCTCTACAGACGCTCTACAGCCACTCTACATACTCTCTACAGACGCTCTACAGACACTCTACATACACTCTACATACTCTCTACAGACACTCTACAGACGCTCTACAGACGCTCTACAGACACTCTACAGACGCTCTACAGACACTCTACAGACACTCTACTCTACTGACACTCTACATACTCTCTACAGACGCTCTACAGAGGCTCTACATACGCTCTACATACGCTCTACAGACGCTCTACAGACGCTCTACAGACACTCTACATACTCTCTACAGATGCTCTACAGACGCTCTACAGACCCTCTACATACGCTCTACAGACACTCTACAGACGCTCTACATACAGTTGCAGCATCTGACATATCATCTTTGTACATAACCTAAAGCTATTGTACAGTGTTGACGAAGCACAGTATCTATCTCCTCCAGTGTATCGGTCAAGGCGTGAAACTTAATAATGTTTGTAGTTGACTTAAGTTGTCAAGTGTGAAGAAACAACATTTATTGATGGCATAATCTTTGTTGACGCGAATAAAGATACAGTTCAGTGTCAAATCTAACGGACTGTAGCATTCGGCAATAGTGGTGAAATTCTGATAATCGTTAAATAACAATGTAACACCACACTGACACCTCATTCCAATCAGACAGGGCAAGATGGCCATTAACGTGTCTCCAACATTATAGTGTTTTAAGCTCACAATATAAATGATCCAAGTTGGCTCAAGGCAATAGGCTATCTGCAATGCAAAATCCGTTACCGAAACTGAATTGAGTTTATTAAAGTACATTACAGACAGTATTTCTGATCAAACTCAATTAAACATCAGCACATGACTTATCTTCTATACTATTTGGTGATTTAGTGAGGTTTGAAAATGAAAAGTTTGATAGTACTTCCCTAATAAATAGTACAACTTACAAAGAATTAAAAAAATTAAATCAACCTGTTGCATGATCAGTTCTACGACAGTAAATAATTACACCATTCGAACATCATCTATTAGTTTTATTTAAAAAAATGCAGATTTCTTTTTATCAAGGAGTTATTAAACTTACATAGACCCCATTTGACATGCACAAGCCTATAAGGTAATTATTATAGTTTAAATGATAATTTCGAAAAAATATATATATCCCTCTATCAGATTGGCTGGACTTGCCTTTTTAAAGGATAGAATTACTATACATACATGGGCTTAGCCTTCAATACAGCCCTAGAGGTAGGTTAAGACTCTATGTACACACATCCATGTCTATACAGAAATGTAATTGATAATACGAAGGCTCAATAAGTACTTTTGCCACCCTTAAAAATTGATAGTGAAATGTTTACGTGACTTGCTGCAACTTGGCACAAGCTGGCTGGTATGAGGGAGCGTTCCATTGAATCTACCCCGAGGAAGGCAGTAGAACTTCCAGATTTATTCCATTTTTTAAGGTTCTGAGTGATATGTGCGTGGGGAAGGTGTGGGCTGTCATTTTATAAGTGAAACAACCTATATTAATTAAATTAAGTAAACTGTTTGTACAACAATAATAAAAGTTCGTACATTTAAAAAATCAAAAGGTAAAGGCGATTTCGGTTTCCTGAAAGTGTTTAAAAGGCTCATTTATTGTCTCGGCTGACACTGGTCGGAGATTGCAGTGCACAACGTAAACGCTTTCTTCATCTGCAGCGTCAGTTTCCCCAACGCCGTCGGAAAGGTGACGGCCCCCGCTGTCCTTACCATCAACATCACGACGTTATCAACAACATCTGTTGTCACTAGGCACTCATCCTCCCGTCTCACGTGCAGCGTTACCAATATGTTTATTGTGGTGATTTTAGTGTCAGACGGACAGTGTCATAACCCATTCTGTGAGATACCGGGGGTCGGGATGACACTCACTGTCTGTTGCCGAGCTCCCACCACCCCTGCGGGTTACCTTTTAAAGATAAAATATCTCAACCCCCTTGTTTGATTGGTATCTTTGGTTTGAAATTTAAAACCTTGCGGTTAATGTGATAATTCATCCACTCCTGTATTGAATTCAAACGTCAACAATGGACACTAACTAGTTTGGACTATGTGTCGAAACAGATTCTATAATGTGTAAAAGGCAGGGTGGTGATGAATATTATATGAATGGGTCATTAAAGTCAGTGTTGACACCAGATGACCGCTAAAAGGGTTTAGCATGCCTTCTTTATTGGTAGCACTCACCGCTCATGTTCATACCCCCGCCGTGATATTGCGGCGTAAAACTAAACTCACTCACTCACTTTCCCTACATGATCAGTTTGTAAAAAGTAATAAAATAAAACGACAAAACCCTTTCCACATCTCTAAAAAATCTCTTCTAAAGGGATAAAGGGAGAGTCGATTGTACAATTCCGACTATATCATAAGCATGTGTATATGACTCGCAAACAAATTGTCATTACACCAGGTGTTCGCGAAACGGTGAGCGTATAACCATGTACCGAGAGTGCAAATACACCTACCAGCTTCATCAACAGCGAGAATATTTTTTAGATTTTTAAAATTTGTTTTATTTGTTTATTACGTAGTATATGCGCAGCAGAGAATAATGGTTTCATTTTATTCTGGCGTCATGGTAACATGGTGTCACAATCGCCTGCATGATGTAATGTCAATGCATCAATATCTCCATGGAGATATGCCTTGATCTCATCAGCGCGATATCTCCTGTGGAAGTGAGATTTGGATGATAAATATATAGTTAACGACACGTGCACTCGTGCAACGTTAATCCATTCCATTATACTCTACATTACAGTACGTATAAACAGAGATTTTATCACTGATTTTCACTGATCCATCAATATAAATATCACAACTATTTTTACATTGACACCAAACGGAATTTGGTTATGAGGATAATCAAGACTCGGTGTTCGTTTGCTCTGACGTTCTATATTTAAAGCACCCCAGTCAGAGTGGCCTGGCAATCATGATGTACCCACCATAGTACTGCTATATTTGTCCCATATCATTGTTTAAAGATTACGATGAAATCTAACGAATACCGTAATAGAGTCAAACAATGGGTATTCTAAATCTTATTTCTTTCTTTCAAAAATACTTTAGATTTTCAGCATTTGTTAACTTTACATGCCTTGTGTCCCGACATTCCACATTCGCTATTTCTCTTTATGATTTGTCATGCTTTTGTGTTCTTTTCCTCTCTCAATCCAGTCCCTTCTCTCTTCTTCATTCCCTTTTCCGAAAACATCCCTGCATGCCTTCCTTCCTTCCTCCCATTTGTGGTGTCCCCCGCCGTGATATTGCTGGAATATTGCTAAAAGCGGATTAAAATCATACTCACTCACTCACTCACTCCTTCCTTCCTCTCTGTTTTCGCAACACTCCGTATTGATTCTCTTTTCATGTTATTTTTCTAACTTGTGTCATTGTTTACTTTATCCTATACAAATTATGTTGCATATTGTGTACGCGAAATTCCTTGCGTGATTATTTTAGTCTCTCGTAATTCCATTTCATGTCATTATAGAATTCTTTTACTGTATTTTACGGACATGTAGGGGCTTTAGGATGCTATCTGTCTGTACATTATGCCATAGGTCTGAATGCCTTCTCAATGTATGCCCTACATTCCCAACCCCTCGCGTTACTCCAATATGTCCCAATATTTATCCTGTTCTTCTCCCCTTCCTTGCTCTTCCTCCCTTACATATTCTTCCTATATCCATTCCCCTTCTCTCTCTGTCAAATCACGTCACTTCTCCGATTTCCACTCACCCTACTCTCCAAGATAACCAACCTAATCTATATTACGTTATCATGAATATTTCCCGTGCTTGACTCAAGCACACTTCTCAACGTCCCATCACGGATAACGCTGTTGACAGACAGTCGCGTGTTTCCACCAATGTCGTTATCAGATAATAATGACATTAAATGACAGTTACCACACAACTAACGCCATCGAGAGTCGATAACGACGCCGGTTGTTCATTTAGAGGTGACAAAAATGGAACTGCGACGTGAACTGTCAGGTGGCTTTTGTCGGAGTCTGTGAGGATGAGTGAGGAGGGTTGTGATAACAGGTGGTTACACGAACTACAGATTTACACTGAGATGATATATTAAAGACTGCACTAGATTATCGATAACACGGCGTATTTAATTTGTGGTACTAGTGAGTGAGTTTAGTTTTACGCCGCTTTTAGCAATATTCCAGCAATATCACGGCGGGGGACACCAGAAATGGGCTTCATACATTGTACCAATGTGGGGAATCGAACCCGGATCTTGGGCGTGACGAGCGAACGCTTTAACCACTTGGCTACCCCACCGCCCCGTGTTACTAATATGGTGTCATGATAGTGATTGTTATTATTAACCTCAGTGGAGTGTCATATAATAATCTGTATAATACGGTTCATATCTATATTTTTTGCCAAAAATGTATCTATTTCACTCAATTGAATTTTGCATAATCATATTTATTTTACGTGTATATTACCTTATGATTATCATTATATTTATGTAACCCAATGAAATGTTATATTATAATCATAATCACACCATGTATCTTATAATACTATGTATATATTGATCTTAATTAGACTTTCCTTCTTCAGTCTTGATAATACCATGTAGTGTATCCTTCAGTCTTGAATATGTTTTGGCCGTAATTATCAAGGACTTATTACAAAGGAAACATAAGTTGTCTGATTACTAACTTACATGCACACATTATCCCATAACGTTGGTAGTGTCCTTTCACGTAATATGGACCCGTGAATATCCGGGCATGCGTCGTCATATCAGTATTCCCATGCTTGTCGTTTAATCCACCGACTACCTTCAGGGTTGGATATGTTTTGGTTGGTATCAAGTTTGGAAAGGAAACATAAAACTGATTATTATGGAAACATGTACACAATTGCTTGTATTCTTCATTGTATGGACCCGTTGATCTTGGGTGATTGATTGGTCTTGAGGTTGATTCGTAGAGGCGATTGATTGGATTGATTGGTTGATTGATTGATTGATTGATTGATTGATTGATTGATTGAAGGTAATGGGTATTGAGTATTTGAAGTATATATGTCCTTTGATAACTTCACTTGGGATTGTTGACGTATGTACTACCGAATCAATACTGAAGTTGTACGTATTTTGAACTTTATTGTTGCTTTGTATGCATTAAATAGAAAATGCACATTGGCAGAGTTTGACAGTAGACTAACATCCAGTCTCTGAAATGAAAAGGTTCACAGAAACAAACGGATGTGGATAAGTACTGCTGAGCGTGACGATGTATAAATCATTGCAAACTTCCCAACATTAGGCAAACGAAAGTACACTTGAAAATAAGATTTGACTACGAACGTAATTAAACCGTTCTTAAATACTATGGTCCAAAACGCATCTATGCTACCCGTATTAACTAGTTCACAATTGAATACCATGCCTTGTTTGGTTCATGTTATACTTTATTAAACATATGAGTATACTTTCTTTTGTCCGGCAGTTTACCTGCGTGTCAAACATGAGTAACATTCTTCAAGGCTTCGGCTAGTCACAGTGGACATTCTCGACACAGTTGGAGAAAGTGTGAGAATATAGCATTTCTTCTTTTGTTGAATCTCTGGAAACAACGAGGAGAGGACTGAGAAGTAAAACACAATAAAAAGAAAGCAATTAAGAGATTAGTCAAAACTGCAATTCCCCAACTTGTGTTGAACACCTAGTCATTATGTCGTTATCGAATGACATCCTCGTAAATCTCACACAGAGAGGGGGCTAAAAATGGTCATTTTTTGGCTGGGAACGCCCCCTGCAATCGCTCGTAGGTAGTGACGTTGTTTGTAACCCCCGTCAGTGGGGTACTGCCACGCCCTCTACCAGTATGGGTGCCTTCACCTTGAAGTGAAATCCTAAATACGGGCCATAGAATTGTAATATGCAGTATCAGCAACACTCAAACGGGTCCGGATGAGTGTCTACAATTTATTCGTTTTTTTCAAACCACCCATTGACCTGTCAGTTGCTCCAGACAGAGCTCCCAGAAAATGTCAACCTTAAACGTTGTAAGAGATTTATCTGACATCTTCAAATAGCTGACAACTGGCATTTTCCTTTCTCAAAACTGTATTTCCCAACTTATGCGCGACACGCAGTCATTATGTCGGTATTTCACAAACACTACCGGGCCAAACAAGGGTACACCTACGTGTTTAAACATTGGATTGTGGCGTTTTACACATGAGCATCGATCTGCGCAATTGGGATTCGATGACATGTGTCAATCCATGTCAGCGAGCCTGACCAGCCGATCCTGTTAGTCGCCTCTTACGACAAGCATGGGTTACTGAAGATCAATTCTAACCCGGATCTTCACGGGCGATTGTCTCAAGAACCCACACCTACTTCAACCAACTCGGACCTTCATGGGTCTGTTTCCAGTGACTGATCATGAATATTGAAACTGTAGAAAGATGTATTGTACTGATATTCCTGGCCATATCTTAAACAAAGTAAGGTGGTTTTTAAAACGTACTTTCCAGATTTCTCTGTGATTGCCTAAATTTTATCAGAAGAATATAATACATGACCGATGCTCACGCTGCTGATCACTGGTTTGTCTGGTCCAGACTTGATTATTTACAAACCGCCGCCATATAGCTGGAATATTGCTGAGTGCGGCGTAAAACTAAACTCACTCACTGGAAACGCTTTCCTTCACAACTGCACAAAGCAGTGCACTTTGGACCAGCTTTGTAACTTCGTACAGGTGCAGTATGTCAGTTCATAACACTGTCTGACCTAGCGTTGTCCACTATGGTATCCATGTTTTATCACATGTCAACTTCCAACCCCAGTCTGCAGGACGTGGCAGAGATGCACCTCACCTTCCTGTAATGTGTGTTGTTTTAGGGTTGCCCGTGTCTGTCTGGCTTTTGTCTGACTGACGCTCCAAGTCACACTAGTTCTGTCATATTAAAGAATGACAAACAGCTCAAGGGAATTGCATTGCGTTGTCAGATACAATACAATACAGGTATCTGCTGGGGCATCTGCTAGTGGCAGGAATGCTTGGTGACTTCAGGATAAAGATTTCAAGTATCCCAAGCAGTTTTCTTCACGATCCCAGCCAAAACAAATTAAGTTACATCGCAGTTGGTGAAGGCTTGCAATACTGACAATGCCTTTTATTTTGATGGAAAGAGGGTAATTCCAATTTAATGTGGAGCTATGTATCCTTTGTGCTTGCCTAGGCCAAATGATATCCATACCTGGAAGGTATCTGTTGAATGTTTGTTGTCGTTATGATAACAACGTCTGTGTAAGCAGTACTAATCGGCACCTTTTAGCGCACCACGTGAAGCGGTAGATATTGCAATACAAGACGAGTGTGGGCTTCTTCATGAACTCTTCTGTCACCTGTTTCAGGAGAGGTTACAACTCTTGTCTCAAAGGGTGCTGTAAATTTGTTTTCCTTCAAATTATGTTGAAGAAACCTGTTCAGCATGTGCAGTGCAAAGCTCATCTTTGTTCTCATTAACTGAGAAGAAGCTTTCTCAGTTACTTCGCACAAGTGATGATGCTTTGACTATTCTTCTTAGACCCTTGCCACCTTTTTCTTTGGTGAATGCTTTAAGGCTGTGCGTTTAGGTGTCCCAAATAATATCCAGTCTGTCCTGGTGTTCAAGATACTGGAACATGTATGGCAGAAATACATTCTGGATATCGACTTGAAACATTATGGATGTTCTGGGATGAAGCATCTGCACAATCATGGGGCCATCAAGTATCACTGCAGAAACTTCATATATGTGTATTAACAGAATATATTTTAAAATCCATATAGCTATAAAACAATAAACATTGTGGAACATAATATCGTTGATCAATACTGTTTTCATCATGTTAATCAGGTGTTAATTATTTTATAAATAACAAAAGTTATACTTTAAATGTACAAGGAAAATCATTTTGGTATTAATAGCTAGAACATTCAGTAACAAGGAATTATTTAAATCCTAAATTAAACTGATCTGAACAAATAATACTGACATTGTGTACAAACATTTGAAACATTCTATAGAAAACTAAATTTGGCGGCCATCTTGGAATTTTGTCATCACCAGGGGGCGCTACATGCTAGATGTAAATTACATACAGCACTATGATGGCAATTCCTTAATAAAATACTGAATATGACAAGATAATTATGATATGTTGAGCATGGGCTGACATAATAGCGGAATCGCTATTCTGCTCTGGAACTTAGGTTTGCAGTTTTCCACCACTGTGTAGTATAGTAAAGTGTATTTTGGACAATTCTAATTTTACATTCTTTTGCTTGTCAGGGTGTCACCGTCACCGTCACCGTCATGTCACTGGAATATTGCTAAGTGCGACTTTAAGAAACCCAAATTATTACCCAAGACTGCACTAGATTATCGAAAACGGCGTATTTAATTTGTGTTACTAGTGAGTGAGTGAGTTTAATTTTACGCCGCTCTCAGCAATATTCCATCAATATCACGGCGGGGAACACCAAAAATGGCCTCACACATTGTACCAATTTGGGGAATCGAACCCGGATCTTGGACGTGACGAGCAAACGCTTTAACCACTTGGCTACCCCACCGCCCCGTGTTACTAATATGGTGTCATGATGGTGATTGTTATTATTAACCTCAATGGAGTGTCATATAATAATCTGTATAATACGGTTTATATCTATATTTTGCCAAAAATGTATCTATTTAAGTGAATTATTGAAATTATTGAACAAAAATAGAAAAGCGTTCGTAACCCTGAGACTTTCGTAAGACAACGAGGAACCATAACGTTACGACAGGTTGTAGCGCTACGAACGCTTCGTCGATCGGAGCCGAGAACTGTATTCATTCGGTGACTATGTCCTCTATGCCGAGGTCAGTAGAATAACACATCTATTGTTGACATCAAGTGAAACTATTCCAGCCACAAACCAATTGTCGTTGAGGCGCAAGCACAACTCATTGGGATTTTTCGAACGCGATTTCGCATTGGAGTGAGATTAGTTCACTAAGAGAAACTTCATTCTAAATCTTCTCGTAAATCGGCAGTTATTGAAACAACGTTAAAGCTGACAATGAAGCAAAGTAAGTTGATTTCAAGCATATCGCGAGAGCTCTCGACTAAACCAGCAATCCTTCCTCCATTGAAGAGGTGCATTTTGTGTCACGTGATTACGTAACAGTTGCATTGTGGGTAAAGTGAACCAAACAGAGACGTGACCCGTGTGTGAATGGAAGGATTACATCGTGCAATGTTACAGAATTAACTAAGACTAGAGAATCATTTTCGCATGATTCAGGATTTCCTCCTTGACGGGCAAGTGGCCATTACCGTGGATTGGTAAAGGAAGAATTGATTTTATTGCCCGTATGTTAAAAGAACAGACTTCCGTAGTCATTAGATCTCGCTCATGGCAGATTTGTGGGATCACGTAACTGAATCACGGAACCATCTTTGTAGCAGGTAGATCATGCTTGTGTTCAACCTTCAAAGACATATGATTAATTGATGACACAAATACAAGAATTGTCAAAATATATAGTTTTAATTTATTCTACGATGAGAACGCACGGCAGCTGATTTGAATATGTCACTTTTATGACCCGTCGGTGTGGATACGTGTTCATAATATCAATCACTGTTTTGTATGTATAATCAGACTCGGTGGCATTAAACATCAAACAAACAAGTGGCATTTACTCATAAAATGAATACAAGAAAGCCAGAATGTTTTCTTCCAAGCTGGCTACATTATTGTTCCTACCCAGTAAACTAATACGACAAATTTCAGTAATATTATTATGACCTCAGAAAGATCCTAGCTCTCTAAATCGGCCTTTGTTCCGATGATGCTAGTTAGTGAGCGAGTGAGTTAGTGCGTAAGTGCGTCAGTGTGTGAATATCGATTGACGCCACTTTTAGCAATATTCCAACAATGTCACGGCGGGGGACACCAGCAATGAGCTTCACCATATAACCATTTGAAGAATCCAACCCGACCCTACCAAGCGACGAGCAAATGCTTTAACCACTAGGCTACCCCACCACCCCATGATAATTCTGTATATATGGACGTGTGTATTAAGGGCATTTTAGAAATACAGTATGCAATTACACACATGGTTTACACATTTGACGCTTAACTGACAGAAATGATGCCTGATGCATTTGCGTATTTTGATCTGTACTATAGGTTGTTTTTAGGTTTTCAGGTGAACAATTGGTTTGCCTTTGCATGTGTTTATGACAGGTACCACCAGAGGGACAGGATACGCTCAACGTTTCGCAAACATCTGGTATCATCAGTATTTCATAGTGATTCCTAAACACATGCTCTGTCATCGTGTCGTATGGTGACAATCACTGGGTTGTCTGGTTCAGACTCAATTCGTTTAACCAACGTCGTACACTGCTGAAACAAATTTATACTCATAATATAGTCACAAATATACAATCGACTCTACTTTTAGAAGATATTTCTTATGGATGTGGAAAGGGTTTTGTCGTACCTATTTCGCAGAGATTTCTTGTGAATGTGGACATGATTTTGTCGCTTTCAGTAACACTCTATCAAAATATTGTTCATGAATACAATTATCTGGAAAAAAATCAAAGTTGTTATACGTTATAACATAAGCTATATTTGGGATTTCACTTTCTTAGCAAAGTACAGATTCTTGTATTTTCTTGTACTTTCCGGGATTCGTTTGTTGTACGTTCGCTTGAGGTAAGTATTCGGTCACTGACAGACATACATATTTGTAAATGCAAACAGCTGATCTTATGTGCCCGCAATCCGAGCCGTAGGGGTACAAAAAGACTTCATTGTCATATTTCCTTATACGGTAAAGTCTTAGGAAAGGATATCTTAAATAGGATTATGACTACTTTACTGGCCCTGTTCATTTGCAAAATATGGACTACAGTACGTCTGTTAGACTAATGCTTAGTCTCTGAATATATATAATTTTGATAGTAACAAACAAGCCCATTTAAATTAAAAAGGGAGCCCCAGGGAGACCAGAGATTCTGAACCTGAGGAAATCTAGACTTGCTTTATTTAGGGCTTTAGCACTGCAGAGAGGGCTTGACAGTAGGGAAAATAATGTGGTTCAGGGAGTGTGAGACAGACTAGGGTACAAAGACTAGGGTCCATCCGATCTACTCTGTCACTACTTGCGACCTGTAAGGTTTGTATTGAATGAATTCGAACCCGGAATCATCCCAAGGTGGAAAAGCATGAAACTCATGACCTATTCCGTCTCGGTACGCCCGCTGGCTGTATAGTACAGGTAAGGGTTCTGTTGTTTCTTTAGTGACGTTTATTTTTCACGGCTCCAGATTACACTTAAAGTAACGCATCTGTAATCAATAACATATTCCAAAGAATAAAAGATTGTTTGTCCTTCGGCACTTATTCCTCCCCTTATTTCTGAAATTATCTTAAAAGGACACGCTTGTCTTTGTCTACCTGTAATTATCCTTGCGAAGTGACACGTTAACACACAAAGCTTACAACCGTAACCAGGGTCATCTATTTTTTATGAAAAGTGTTTTTAACGCACTGTCAAAACAAATACAGGATTATCTAATTAAAGTCACTGCCCGGGGCCACAATCACCCCGTTGGACATGCATGCATTAACTCATAATTACCTGATTTCTATTGCCCTGAAACAGTGATACCTCGAACTCTGTTGCATCATTGGAAATATATCGAGTTATTCCGTGTTATCCTTGTTGTGATCAGATGATGAAATATACTGTCTGTAGCACTGTGTTAACATGAGTGAGTATTTGAATACACAATGTCATTTAGAAAGTGGTCAAATGTAACACACATGTTATATTTGGGATTACACTCTCTCAGTGAAGTACAAATTGAAGAACTCTCGTTTGGATTGAGTCCCATCCGGGATTCGAACTGTCACTCTCAGTCACTCACCTAATCGCATTAACACAAAATTGAGGACATGTGGAGAACATTTGCAAATTTGACGACGTTTCGGTAACTTATGTCCGACGGAAGTCGCTATTTTATGGAAGTGTATCAATGAGACCTTGATTGGTCTAAACATTACGTTACTATGACAGTGTTTCGAGAAGAATTGATGTTTGACGAGCCTAATGCCTAGTCCTCCCTGCAATGCTAAAGCCCTAAATGAAGCAAGTCTAGATTTCTCCAGGTTCAGGAATCTCACAACTCACTGGGGCTCCTTTTCAATCTAAATATCAATATTATATATATTCAGGGACTAAGCGTTAGTGTATGAGGGCGCCTTGCAGTCATAACTGGATCCACCAATAGAACCGACAGTAAATTACCCGGAACAGCGTGAATACAAAGTTGACCCTTGACCAACACAAAACAGTTAAACTTCCTGATGATCAGGCTCACAATGAACGAACATCCCATCACAATGCCGAACCTTTTCATAACCATAACCCATTAATAATATGTTTATGAAATAGCTACAAGCGGTGTTGAACGAAATGATCTCTTCAGCTAGAATTTCAAAAGCTTCTTCACCATTGAAACAGCGTCAACGTAACTGTAAAACGGGAATGAAAAGATGACAAATTCTTTGACAGTTTCAAACAGGGACCATATCCTTGAACTGACGTTCCCTGTTGCGGGGTTTTGTTGGTGCGGTCCCCGAGCCATCTTCTTTTTGTCAGACGGTGAGTGTGTCCCCAAGGGTTCATTGTCATCTAGTCACGTGACACAATCACATTTCATGGCGAGTTAAAGACGCACAATGTGACAGGAACGTCAGTCAGTTTGTCTGTGAAGCCTTTTGTCATTTAGGTCGTGTGAAGGTCACATATAATTATCTTTAATACAGAACGCCACTGAATGGAATTCCAACGTAGCGGTAAATACATGCTTTTCGTTTAGTATTTATTTTCTTTCGATTCACTGTGACAGATTCAGGGCATCTTTAGTGAAATATTAAGTTCTTTTCTTCATCTTTAATATACAAGAACAGCATGAAGCTTTTATACAGTCCTACCTCATTAAGAATGTGTTTGAATTCTCTAGATATACGCCAGTCTGAAAAGTCAAGGTATTTGAGTATGTGTCACTTCTCAAATTTCATATTTGAATATGTTTGTATATTCTGTATGGGGGTTGCAATATGTATTCATGTATGTGTGGTTTCTGGGTGAGTGCTGGGGTCAGCGAGAACAAGGTCAGACCAGCTGCTGAAAGTTCATTAAGAACTGACAATAGCCTCAGTTGGGGGACAGTGGAAGACATTCCACAACACTACAATATGTGATGCCCTTTATCCATGCCGCTCGTTACCAATTGCAAGCTGGAGCTCGTACCTTCCCCTTCCAATCGGGCGATAGGGTAGCCTAGTGGTTAAAGCTTTCGCTCGTCACGCTGAAGACCCGGGTTCGATTCCCCACATGGGCACAATGTGTGAAGCCCATTTCTGGTGTCCCCTGCCGTGATATGGCTGGAATAGTGTTAAAAGCGACGTAAAACTATACTCACTCACTCCCTCATAACCACTTTTCTCAAGTAACCTTTTTCAGATTTTTTTTACAATTTGAAAGAATAAGGCACCTTTAGTTTTATGGATAAGATATAATTAAATAGTGTTAAACGTCATAACGACATAACAATATTAACACATTGAGAAAACGTTCGACTGGCATACCGTCTGACGACGTAAACAACCTGCAATGATGATAATGCATGTGATTGTGTAACTAATTTCATATTTGAAGACATGTCAGCATTCCAATAAAGTCAGAAGCTTACAGATTACTAAAAATTGACAAAATATAATACATGAAAATGTAAACAAATGGTTGACATTGTTTTTCAACTGAAATATAAGGACTTACAATCGCAGCTGTAAAAAGTACATATTCTAAGAAATTGCATTTGCATTGAAACGTTAAAAACTGTGCCAAATATTCATTAACGTTATCAGAGCATTACGAAAGCGGGTGGTTCCAAAAGATGAAACACACAGAAACGAATCGTTCGTTTTCCCTGTAATCATTACAGTATTAATAGGTTCTAATAGGTTCTCGTGAGTTAAAAGACTACTCCTCAACGTCGCTGCACGTTTCCTCCACCCTCGGGCCGCGGCTCCACCCCTGGGGTTTCAAACCCCTGCCCTGTTCATATATCAACAATATCGGACGCACAATCTGTCGTTAACAGATTAAAACCAACAATGTTACACCTTGACTCTACAACACAGGTAAACATCAAAGAGTTTCGCCGCCATTTCACAGGTGTTCAGAAAAGGTAATGTTCGTTAACGCTAGTTTTCTCCCCAGGTAGGTATGTTATCAAAGGATAAAGAGGTATTTAAAGATGATTATGTTTATAATATGCTAATCCAGTCCTCGCTGAGCTTGGTAACTGTTACGCCGCTTGAGGCATTGTACAATTTGAACCAGATTTAGACTTTTGTGAAACGTTGCATAAAAAAGGCGAAATGTGTTCTGATTATATGGTCTGACTGGTCACTTGGCTTCCCGTTTCACGGAATGATGATTGACCAGCTTCCGGGTATTGTTGGTAAATCCCGAGATAGAAGGTTTTACAAAATAACGTGTAACGACATTACCCCTTTGATGCTGGAAGCTGAGTGTTACGTGGTTTAATTAGCGCAGCTCAAGACATAACTATACAATAGTTTTACATTCATGCGCGGTATTGTACAGTAGCTTACATCTTTACCTGACGTTACCGAAACACTTGTAACCACAACATCCATCAGCTACGTGGGTGTCATTAAGACTTCTTGTTATCAGAGAGAGACACATAGAGAGAGAGAGAGAGCGAGAGAGAGAGAGAGAGAGAGAGAGAGGGAGGAAGAGAATGAGAGAGAGAGAGAGAGAGAGGGAGACAGACATGAGAGAGAGAGAGAGAGAGAGAGAGAGAGAGGGAATGTGGGAGAGTGAGAGAGAGACACAGACGGACAGAGAGAGAGGGGAGGGAGAGAGAGACCGATAGACTAACAGAGATGCACAGAGAGAGGGAGAGAAAGAGAGAGAGAGTGTGACAGTGAGTGAGAGGGAGAGTGTCTGAGGTAATATCTGTACTAAACTAGAGAGGATATTTTATCGAGCAGGGACATTTTCGTAATCATTGTATCATTGTATCCCTGTGCAGTACATGCATAAACTTAACAGACATATAAATTACAAATATTTACATGTTGATTCCATAGAAACAGTAAAAAATGTAGTTTGGAAAGGGTCGTTATGGTGTTTTATACATAAAATCAATTGTTATAGTTCAAAGATCGTCTTGTGCCCGCCTCTTACTATTGCAAACTTTCAAACAGAGCCATGGAGCGTCCCCTCCGAAAACAGCTTGACTCAAGGATTTCATGAACAAACACAAACCACGATACGATCTTTCCACAACTATTTGGTGGCTTTATATATTCGATCTCCATATCATAGTGCTGATACCTTCATTAAAACATGTTCAGGTCACGTGTTGCTTCAGATATCCCAGCCTCTTGGTGTAAGTCGATGACTATCTTTACGTTGACGGGTCAATAACTGTAGTAGAAATATACAACACTTCCTCCCACTTAGACACGTGCATGGCTGCTTCTAACAGTTCATTACCTGTATACAATACAAATAAGCCTTCCCCATCTACACGGTTCCCGACCAGCGCTGGTAAATGAGTTATTACCTTGTCTTCGTCATCTGGCAGTGAATACACCATATCTTAACTGGAATTTAGAACCTGTATTATCAATGATGACCACATGAGACGTATAAGCATTACTGACTGACTGAGTTTGGCTTTACGCCGCTTTTAGCAATATTCCAGCAACATCACGGCGGGGGACACCAGAAATGGGCTTCACACGTTGTACCCATGTGGGGATTCGAACCCGGGTCTTCGGCGTGACGAGCCAACGCTTTAACCACTAGGCTACCCCACCGCCCCCGTATAAGCATTAATTACCATTCAACAAATGATGTTGTTCTGTAGAAACCTTGGCAAAGTACTTTTAATTAACTAACTATTTGTTAGTTTCATTTTCAGCCGCCCTCGAATCTAAAACTGTTTCGACAAGTACATATTTCAAGTGCACTCTTTGCTTTATCTCTGACTTTAAAGAGGCATAAACTTGTTGTATCTTCAACCGTCCTCAAACCTAAAAGTGTTTTGACAATTGCAACTTTCAAGTGCTATGTGTGGGTGTGATTTCATTACCAATGTTTTCATACAACTGTGATATCTGAGTCTCATAGGCCATACGACCGGATGCTGTTTTTATATCCTGGTGATAATATTATGTCTTTTGTAATGAATTGCAGCATGTGACACGTTAATTTACTATATTTCTTCTTCTCTTCTTCTTCTTTCACAATCCAGAAAGACATTTGAACACTCGTAATAAACTACAATCAGCAACCAAGGCTATTTTCCCAGCTCCTTCCCGTTGAGTGTATCAATTGTAAAATACATTGTAAGAAGTTCAAATGACGGAACACATTTATTATGAACACTCATGAGGTGGTGTCATTGAAGAGTGTTCATTTCGTCAAGCGGTAATGGTCCTGAAATGACTTGAAGTATCTCTCTCAAGAAAAAGCAATATTTATGGATGTCAACTTCTTTATTGTGAATAACACGACGTTCTTGAGTGTATGTTTGATCCTCCATCACCTGAAGGAGGAGCCAGCATACACTCCAAAACGTCGTGTTATTCACAATATAGAAGTTGACATCCATAAATCTTGTTTGCTCACCTGATGGAGGAGCAAGCATACACTCCGAAACGTCGTGTTATTCACATTAAGAAGTTAACATCCATAAATCTTGCTTTTTTCTTATGTATTCCATTTCTAAATGCCCTTCAAAGATTTTATCTCTCTCTCCCTGTGACCATGTATCTGGCACTAATTTACGCACTACATTATGCAGAAACTATATACACGTGCACATGACAGTAATGTCAGCAACATCACAGCTATGTAATGAGGTGTGTTCAGCAATATGACAGCTATATATGAATATATCGTCAGCAACATCACAGCTATGTAATAAGTTGTATTCAGCAATATGACAGCTATATATGATTATATCGTCAGCAACATCACAGCTATGTAAGAAGGTGTGTTCAGCAATATGACAGCTATATATCAAGAGTATTTAGAAATAGTCAATCAATAGATCATCATGAAGCTATGTAAGAAGGTAGGTACAGCTAATTAAATGATTATATTTCAACAGCTATGTGGAGCAATATGGCATTGATTATATCTACATTGCAAGGTATATTCCGTGATACTACAGCAAGATACCCTGCCAAGATACTCTACTTTGCCATTCAAACCTAAGTCTTATCCCATTTACTAATACGATATCCGAAATCATTCTGACATATAATGTCATATATACATTTTTACATGGGTAGTACGTAACAACTAAACCAATTAGCCTTTCCCCCAAACCGTGAATTCTGTTTCCCTCAAAAAGAGTTCACTTGCAAAATGGATCTAACTTATAACATGAACAGTCACCGTGACACTGCAAATTAAAGGTCTTGAAAAGAACTATGATACCCTTGAATACATGCCACGTTTTTATTGATAACAACTTCTTTTTATTCTTTATACGACGTTTCAGAGCTAATTCTTGCTCCTTACCTGATGAAGGAGCAATGGTTAACTCCATGAAACGCGTCACGTATTCATGTTCGTTCAACTTCTAAATGCCTTTCAAGAACTTGCCAAATAAATCACATCACCGTCGAACAGGCATCTCCTGTTTGTCCATTTGTATGTTTTGCTTTGGTCCGAAGTGTAGATTGATGAAGTAATTATCCGCTTTGTAATAGAAGCATCAATGATTACGCGGTGTGTAAGTTAACATTGCGAAAGAGTCGGCAAACATCAAAGTGCATAAGACCACCAGCAAAGAGGGAATCACAGAACGTACTCCCCGCCATTACGACACGCATCGGTGACTTCAGCTCTACGTAAGTAATTAAGTTTTAAGACAGATAATAAACAATTGCACGACATGAACAGATTGTGGAAACACGTGTTCTCCAAACTGTATGACTGAAGGCATTTAAAATACTCGTTAGTTCATTCATATTAATTCAAATTTCCATTATGTTTATAATGTTATTCGAGACGGGAAAACAATCAGATTTAAATACAAGATATTCCTTTATGTCAACATTGTTGCCGGCCATCAGGACGTACAAAATGTATGCTAAGACCCATAGCCGTTATTTCTAAAATAAAGAATAAGGTATGTACTTTGTATTTCAGTATATTTATTTCCTAACTTGTTTGACTCCTATCATCTTGTTCTGTGCACCTTAACATTGATAAGGGAGGTAACGCTTTCTGCAGGACAACGAGGAGAGTTCTATGGATATACAACTTCTTAGCGTGTAGCTACTAACGCCGTTATCAAGCAAGTTATCACTACACCGAAACGTCGCTCATATTAATATTACAGAAGTTGTATATCCATAGAACTCTCTTCGTTGTTCATCACACCAACTTCTAGATGCCACTCAAAGAAGTTCTACAGGACTCTGTCAACATTCGTTTGCCCAGACCATGTCAATCCAGGCACCTCTTTCCGGAGATTATCATTGAAAGAATCAAAGCCATTAGTGTGGCATAAACTTGTAGAATATCTGTGAACTAGAGTCAAAAGTAGTTTTTGTGATCAAATTGATTATCTACTTTTTATCCGAAGAGACATGGGTCAATTAATCAGATTAGAGAATTTTACACGTACCGAAAATAATGAAATCTTTTCACAATCCGTTGCATGTGTTCAATTTCATCGGACAAATATCTCAAGCCCCAGTAATTAGCTGCCTGTTCGAATCCCCGATCAAAAGGATTAAACTCCTCAAATATTGTCATTAACGCTTCAGTATGAGAAATGGAGCCCCATGGCACGTGCAGGGTGCTGCTTATCCAACGGTCATGGGAGATTTGACCCACATTAAGCCCTCAAAGCCTCTAACCAACACCTTTAGCCCAGTAATGCTAGTTAGGTGACCTAACGCTGGTTTTCCTAAAACCCCGATCCTCCTTAACCCGAGGTCTGCTTATTGAAACAGGGTTTGTAACCCTAGGGGAGCGGATGCCAGCACACCCTGGCCCCACCCACCCCGCCCCGACCCGTCCCTGTGGTATGACCCTAGGGAAAAACAGACGTTCGCTATAGAGTCTCATTGTGCTGCTATCTGTGAAGGTCGTGCGATTATTACAAGTTCATTTGTTGATGATTGAGATTGGTCATCAACCTCAGTTAATATCGAGTTGTCATACATGTCATCAAAACTGTGACAATAGTGAAGGGCATGGTTGAATAGAAATTCATTGTCATCATAGCACATCGTGGTCGACAAGAAAAGATATAATTGACATGAGAGTTATCATTATCGCCATTCTTATAATCAATAATATTATCATTATTATGATTATTGATAACTGTCAGGGCGGCACACACATGCAGAGCCTTTGTCAACCTGTTTTATGATCTTCTTTAAGATTTTGTTTGTCATCCTGTTTGTTTCATCCTTTGTGAGATCCTGTTTAACGCGCCGGTGTGACAGTCTTTAAACATACTGAATGATTTTTAAACATTGGTCTTCATCTGCAAATATTGTTTAAAACTGAAATTGTCTACACATCGTACAGAGAATCGTCTATATTTCATAGGCAGAATATTCCATATATTATACGGAGGATCGTCTATTTTTCATAGAGAGAATCGTCTTATTTCATTCGGAGAATCGTCCATATTTTATACGGAGAATCGTCCATAATTTATACGAAGAATTGTATATACATTTTACGGAGAAGTGGTACACTGTCCCGGCAGAATCGTCTGTATGTCATGAAAACCCTTCGTATATCATACTTAGAATCGGTGGTATATCATACTCAGAAACATCTGAATATCCGGCGCTTATCAAAGACCAGAAGTAACTCCTACCGATCTTACAATTCCAAAAGACATCGATAAACCCATCCTGGCGATACAGAGTTCAGTGACAGTTACCGAGTGCAGTATGAACATTGGTAAAACGAGGTGGTAAAAACGTACTGATTTCTAAAATATATTATTTTGCACATTTTACAAACCAAAGGATAAACCAGAGGATATCATTAATCCTACGGCCATCTAGATGATAATGATGAAGAAAAACCTCGACAAATATTGATTTATTGCGCTCTGTTTAAATAATGATATACACAATATTTTACAATAATCTCCTTAAAATTGTCAGTTATAATATATACCTGCCAATCCGCATTAAACTACACTAAATATCATGAACTTCCTTAATAAACAGTGAGCTTTTGTGTTTCCTTCTGCAAGATGAGATGCCAACAGACTCGCCATTGTGCATTATTGATGTGTCCGGCGGACAATACGCTTCCAGACAATACGTATATCGACAATACGCATACGACGCATTGTTATTTACGGAGGCACAGTGGTGCGGATACTATCTCTCCATAGTATATCCGGGCATTCATTGACAAATATGATAATATATCGGACGCCAGGGCCATTATATTTAATCTACATATGGCACCGTGAGAATCCCTCGTCACGTTGAATGCACCTCGAAACATGGCCGCAATTACCATTCGACGGACCTATCAACTTTTGCATCTTCTAAAATTTATTGACCATATCGTTTTTTAATTCAATTTGCCAAGAATTTAACAAAACAATCTCATGCAGTGGTCTCTTATACGTGTAATTAACATACTTTGAAAGTCGAAACGTTGAAAGCGTGTTTGTCCTAATTCACAGGAATTAAAAAACAACCTAAACATATTGGATAGTGAATGTATTAACTCGGTTCAACCAAAGATACCACGGAATATGTGAACATGTATACATCATTGTCTTTAAATATACATGTGATATTAGTATGAGAAATATATTTAGAATCATTGAAAGATGAGAATGTCCTTATTAAAACGGAGTAGCAAGTATGAACAATAAATAAATTTTGGTTTTGATGTTGTTGTCAAAGATATACTAAGCGATCCGAGATTCCTTTACAGTAAGTGAGTAAGTTTAGCTTTACGCTGCTTTTAGCAATATTCCAGGAATGTCACGGCGGGGGACACCAGAAATGGGCTCCACACATTGTGCCCATGTGGGAAATCGAAACCGGGTCTTCAGCGTGACGAGCGGAGGCTTTAACCACTAGGCTACCCCCGCCGCTCGCTTTTACAGAATAATCTCATTTCAACCTTACACGTAACTTAATTTTCTGGGCAATACGGCAGTTTATGTGCATCCGAACAAATGTCTGAACACACAATGTTAGATGTGGAATGGGTGAACGTTAGATGTTAGATGTGGTATGGGCTTGACTTTGGGTTCGAATCCCAATACCCCTTTGAACTGCAACCGCTCTCGTAGGCTACGCCAGCAGCGTACAATCAGTATGGGTTTCACAATCACTTGACACCGTGATACAATCGACTACAGTGAAACCTCGGTTATCCAGACACCTCAACCGGGACGATAGTTTCTTTGAGTGGCATTTTAGAAGTTGGGAAGTACAATATAGAACAAACTTTATGGATAACAACTAATAAAAAGACGAACTAACTCACGAATAAAAAGAAGTTGTTATCCATAAAGTTTGTTCTATATCGGGACGATAGTGTTGGGATCGGCTGTATGACCCCACATGCATGATTTGTTAATCTGGACGATTTCACTAGACATTTGCGACTCTGATTAACGATGTAACATATGTTATATTTGGGATTACACTTTCTTAGTAAAGTCCAGATTCTAGTACTTTTGTTGGATTGAGTCCCATCCGAGATTGGAACCCACACCCTCAGAGTCAGGCACCTAATCGCCAGCACACAAAGTCAGCCGCCTAACCCGCTCAGCTATCGCGACTTCCACAAATAGAAGTCGGACAACTGGACTGCGGACTTTGTGTACCCCTCTGACAAGTTTAAATTGGCACGGCTCCAACGACCGAAAGCTATGATTACACAATGCAATTTAGAAAGTGGCCAAATGTAACATATGTTATATTTGGGATTACACTTTCTTAATAACGATAAAAGATGTTTCAGTGTTCAGGAATGATTGTCACATATGACCCGTCCCGGTTATGACCCTTATAGCTTTGTATGTTTCCCCAAAGAAATAAACGTGTGAGGCATCTATCGATTCAGGCTTTCCTTCCTCATTATACAGGCACGCCTCCCTATAACATAAACACTGTTAAAGACGGCCTTAAACCCGACTCACCCATTCACTGACTTTATTAGGGATGAAGCGTTAAAGAGACAACATCTTTCTCAAGTGCTTGATATTTTCACATTGAAACACAACATTTTCCTGGCTCTTTAATGTAGGTATAATTCACATCAATTCTTTCATGCAGACAGATCAGAGCGACGGCGGTAGATGTTATCTTTGGCATAACGAGAATATAACTTGCATAAACACAATACTTGCTAAAAGAGCGATTGAAACCTCTTTATTCATAGGGGGTACCTCATCAGGGAAGGCAACTCTGGTCGCCCAAGATGGCGTCTGTCACCAGGGGGCGCGACATCAAAGACCATTTGCACAGCGTGCATCTTGTAAACATATGTAGAAGAATTGTTTATTTCTTTGCTAATGTTTGTCAGATTCAAGTACCTGTCAAATGGAATTTTGTTTGAAATGAAACATAAAATATGCACACTTGAACAGAACCTGGCCATTGAAATGGTGATAGACGTGAAATCAGTTAGGTTGGGACAACGTTTACGAGGTCCTGCGTCCTACTTTTGCGAACCTCAGACTCGACTAAATGACATTCTTTTTACCTTATAGTTCTTTTTTAGTGTCTACTACATTATGGACAACTTGATACACGAATTATGAAGACAAAAGAGTATGTGTTCGATTACCTGTGTTTGTCTAGCGATGCGCTTATTTATTGTCTGGATTAACGGGGTCGGTACTGACATGGTTTCAATGTACCAAGTGTGCAGTGTGCAAATCCAGATCCAAATTTGTTTACTTTCTGAACACTTTTCGCCCTGTAACTCGCAACATCCATGAAGATTCGGGTTAGAATTGATCTTCACCAACCCATGCTTGTCGTAAGAGGTGACTAACGGGATCGGGTGGTCAGGCTCTCTGACTTGGTTGACACGTGTCATCGTATCCCAACTGCGTAGATCGATGTTCATACTGTTAATCACTGGCTTGTCGGGCCCAGTCTCGTTTATTTACAGACTGCCGCCATATAGGTGGAATATTGCTGAGTGCGGCGTAAAATTAAACACATTCACTCATTATATCAATCACAGTTTTATAGGTTCTAGATTCGATGACCTCTAGGTGAACGTACCAACTATGCCCCTTCATCACTGATGAATATACACATGTAATCGATCTTCCCTTACACACACTGGCATGTTATCTATTGAACACGTAGAAGACGCACTAATATTTTGGTACAGTTTATCAACCTAGGCGTCGTTGTACAAATCAAGTCTGTGTTATAAGGGATGGAGTTAGCGCCAAGATCGCTTCGAACAGCAGCACCTATAAGTCGTCCATCGCTAAATACATGTATTGATTTGGGGACGCTAACTTTCCCAACCAACAATTTGTTTTGCATATTACAATATGTCAGATATACTGCAATATGGTCGTAAGAGAGTGGGGGCGGTGGGGTAGCCTAGTGGTTAAAGCGTTCGCTCGTCACGCCGAAGACCCGGGTTCGATTCCCCACATGGGTACAATGTATGAAGCCCATTTCTGGTGTCCCCCGCCGTGATATTGCTGGAATATTGCTAAAAGCGGCATAAAACTAAACTCACTCACTCACTCACTCACTCGTAAGAGCGTGTTCCCGGAAACAACGACCATAATTTAACAAAGGACAAGGTATGTGAAAGTCGTATATTCAAATTTAAAAAAAAAAATTCTGTCATTAGTGCAGCATTTTTATCTCCTGTGTTTTTCATCGCCCGACCGACCCCTCTAATTTTATTGCCGACCCCCCGAAAAACTTTTTTGGGGTCATTCCAACACCGCCGACTCGAACCTTAAACGTTCTGCCTCATCATATAAAATATTTATCTCTTAATCAGTCGCTGCCACAAGTCAAAAGATAGCGATAAATTGTAATATGAATTACAGTAAATGAGAATCAAGAACATTATTCAGATACTTTTGTTTTTAATAAAAAAAATCCCGACCGACCGACCCATGTTCAGAATTCTGTTGCTACGTGAAACACATAAAAAAATATATCATGCCCTTATGGTTAAACTTGGCTAAAAAACAAACAATTATAATTAATCCTTAAATTGAAAAACGTTGCTCACTCATGAGAACTAGTTGCTCATATCAGTTTCCCATGCATGCACGCCGGGTAATCTCAGTGTGGCAGAACCGCCTGTTGAATGCATCAGTGCGAGATGGTGAGGTTCGCAGGAGTATTTTGAAATCACCCTATTACAACACTCGTGCTAGACATTTGATATCGACACATGTCACGGGTCGGGGCAAGGGTCTCTCTCCTTCGGTCTCGGGGCCATGGCGAAGAGCACGTGTCTCGTGGATCGGCTGTCAGGGTTAGGACCCTTTACCCGGGGGGAGTCGTATTATAGCTGTGACCCCTACCCTATCCCACATGTGGTGGTACAATTAATCCATTATTTATATGAACAATGAACTTAAGCGAATGGGAGAACGTGGCGTATGCATATTTTGACACATATCTGAAATTTCAAAGATGTGTTTGTCAGGGTTCGATTTTTTTAGCTAATTCCTATTATGCGATCGCTATTGTTTACAATTAACCTTAAGATATATAGCAACATATTGACACGTGTTTGCAATTTTTTCATCCAAAGTGTTGCTGCGGGGATGTGAGGGGGCGTCTTTGTAGTTCCAAGAGTTCCAAAGCAGGTAACAAAATCAGCTGTGGATATACTTTCAACAACAAAACAACAAAAAATTAAACCCCAAAAACCTGCAGAGTGTTCTACGAATCATTTGCATTCGTATCTCACGAATTGTGTACCTACACATTCCCACAAACACACTATCCACGCCTGATTCATACCTGGAATTGTTACCTGTCCTTGTGTCATCGCGTTGATTACAGGTGTGCGCTTCGCACCTCAGACGAAGGCTTGTTTATGTCATATTAATGCCAACACCTGAAGGTGTTTATGTCACGACATGATGATTATATTTTCTGTCACAAACACCTGCCCCTGTTGGGGGTATCGATTTGATGCGATGGACACGACTGCCTTTCATCACCCAGGTGTGATTCCGGTTCGTCCCCCGCGACTTGGTTGATCGGATGGTCACTCTTGGTTGAGTGACCCGTGAAGATCCGGGTTAGAATTGATCTTCAGTAACCCATGCTTGTCGTAAGAGGCGACTAACGGGATCCGGTGGTCAGGCTCGCTGACTTGGTTGACACAATCATGTCATCGTATCCCAATTGCATAGATCGATGCTCATGATGTTGATCACTGGATTGTCTGGTCCAGACTCGATTATTTACAGACCGCCGCCATATAGCTGGAATATTGCTGAGTGCGGCGTAAAACTAAACTCACTCCCTCACTCACTTGGTTGATTGTGTGTGTGAATCGTTGGTATTAAATCAATCTATGGATTGTCTGGTCCAAGATGTAATAATAAACACCAAATAAAATAACACCAGTCAACTTCCCTCATAAGACTTTCGCTACCAACTGAAAATGACACCTGCTTTGGTTAAAACGAAATACTTACTGAACATTTGATAAGACAGGTGAGGTGAAATAGGTTTCATGTCGAGATTGTCGCGACTTGCATGCTACTAATATTCTCCACCATAATAGTGCTAGTCTTCTGAGAAATCATGTGTCAGTTCAATATGCATTCTCACTTGATTACTGCATACAAACTCTGAGCCGACCAGTGTTTGTTTTAACTATGTCATAATTATATCATATCATAATTATATGAAAATATTAAACCGATATTTATCCCTTGTTAACTTGCCACCTTTGTTATCTTAATCATGCCTGGATTAACAATCCCTGTCTTCCACTTGTCCATCTACCAGTTAACTACTGGTTGGCCGTGTTATCTCATAACTGTTGTTGTTTTAACATCTACATATATAGCTGTCTGTTCCTAATTGTTTCATTCACCTGATGAAGGAGTAAGAACATACAGTACTTCGAAACGTCGTGACCCTTCACAATAAAGAAGTTGACATCCATAAAACTCTCGCCTTTATGTGTATCAATTCTAAATGCCCTTCAAAGACTCGATATTTCAGTCGATGTGACTAGACATTTTATGCCGAAACTTCTGTATGTTTTCCTCTTTATTTCTGAGCATGTTTACACTATTTAAGAGCATTGGTAATAACTAATAAATGTTCATCTAAAATCATTATTGCTCAACTTATCTCGTTACCTTGAAAATAATATAATTTTTAGTCAGACGATGAAATAAACATGTAAGTTAAAAATATCATCTCCACTGGAAGACCATGTATGGAGATAGGCGTGCATAGCAAGAGGCGATTCACACACTGGTGAGAGATGTTTATTCAAGTCAAAGGCCACTGGCCCAAATGACATACATTTGCAATATATACAATAATAAATATACATTTGTAATATATACAGGATATATACAAAATAGTTTAAATTACAAGAATAGAAGCGTACAATATGAGAGAGTATAGCAGTAGATTAAACAAACTTTTTGACCACCAAAGGTGACCACTTTTCGAAGACCATTTAGCTGAGATTTACAGATTCAATTACTTAATCGGGACGACCAGTCTCGGGTAGCATTAACGCTGTAAACGTGTCACTCTAAACAAAGAAATTATTTCTAAACCAGCTCCGTGGATTAACCTGAACGATGTAGGTGTGGATCTTTAATTCAGCGACGGTGCTGTTGTTAACGCTGCAGTCGTAAAGTCGACGCACTTTAACCAACGCATTCAGGTTTAGGGTGTGTCCACCCGTATAAATGAGTTCTTGGGCATAAAGATCCACTGCGTGTCTGAAGGCGAGAGCAGGAAGAGGGTGTGGCTGTATGCAATAAACACGTTTATTATGCAAATACAGCACAAGTGTTGAATATGCACATTAGACAAACTCGTAGAAGTGCCATGCTTACAACGGACCCCCTCTTGATATATGGACGAATCGCACTAAAACGTGGATTAGGGTTGGAAAGTGGGTTTGGGGGTTGCAGTGGGGTGTTGCAAGGTTCACGCCTTCCACCACCCTATTTAAAGCATGTTCTGTTTACGTACAACAAACACTACTTGTCGTGTATTTCACCACGAATAGTAAGACGACCAAACAAAATACTTTGCAGATCATTCTAATACGCATTAAAGGGGATTCATAGCTGACCTTTGATGAGTTTCATCCATACCCATTGCTAAACATATCAATGGCTGCACACAGAAATACATCACAAATAGATAAAAATACACAAACCACTCCACAAAGAGACAAAATAACATTATCTCCATTATACGTCAGATGCACATATTTGGTATGCATTACATTTATCAGGACAATTTCCCATTTTGCTGTACTACTTTTTTGCGATTTTTTCAACATGACTTGCCTTTGCAAGTGTTTGTTACTTGTGCTTCGGCAGGATATTCTCACCTTTTCACCTTTTCGACGGGTAGCCTAGTGGTTAAAACGTCCGCTCGTCAAGGGTTCGATTCCCCACATGGGTACAGTGTGTGAGTGAATCCCGCTGTGATATTGCTGGGATATTGCTAAAAGCGGCGTAAAACTCACTCACACTCATACATTGTTATCGAGACAAAAACTCAAAAAGCGTCGATAGATTAATAAACTGAGGGGCAAAAGAAACGTCCCCGATCATTTTTGTATCATAAAATGATACAAACACGTGCAATTCAATGTTGAAATGTTTGATATAATTTTTGAACATATTATGCAGACTGTCATTACAGAACAATTGAAACAATTTGCTGTAAGTAGAGTTTTTGTGACGTTTTTCACAGGAGGTTCAAATGTCCGGTTTTCGATCATGACAACACATGCACATCAGTACTGACAGAGTGTCTTTGAGTGTCCAACTCCTCAGTAGCGAGTGTGTCCACCTCTTGCAGCGATACATGCTGCCACACGACGTCGTGCAGAGTGCACAAGACGTCTGATCACGTGATGTGGGATGCGACGCCATTCTTCCTGTAGAGCTTGAGCCAAAGCGTTTCTTGTCTGTGGGGGGATGTTGACGTTGCTTAACCTGACGGCCGAGATGATCCCATAGGTGCTCAATAGGTGATAAATCGGGGGATCTTGCTGGCCAAGGAATGACGTTTACGTTGTTGTTGTTCAGGAAGTTCCGGGTAACAACAGCAGTGTGGGGAGTAGCGTTATCCTGCTGAAACAACACGCCTCGATTCTGCTGGAGGAAGGGTAACACGACAGGTCGTAAAACAACATCAATGTATCGACGGGCATTCAGGTTTCCCTCTATCACCAACAAGTCAGTCTTCCTCTCGCCACAAATTCCAACCCCACACCATCACACTACCGCCGCCAAACGTCTCAACTTCCTGAACGCAACAACGTGCTGTGCGTTCGTTCCGACGTCTGTAGACTCGTACCCGACCATCAGCTTTGTTCAACTGGAAGCGGCTCTCTCGTCACTGAAGAGTACCCGGCGCCAGTTCCGCGGCTGCCACTGCCGAACTCTACGTGCCCAAGCCAATCGACGACGTCGATGTTCACGCGTTAACGTCACGCCCCGGAATGGTCTGTAGGCTCTGATACCGAATCGGCGGAGTCGTCTGGATATGGTCCTTCTACTGACTGGATGGGTAAGGCTGGTTGTTGCTGATGACGTCACAGTCATTAATCTGTTGCGCAAGTGAAGCACCCGTAAATGGCGGTCTTCCTGAGGGGTGGTTACAGGTGGTCTCCCTGTCCTAGGCCTGTCTGCAGTCCGACCTGTTGTTCTGAAGCGTGTCATCAGTCTGGTGATGGTTTTCGTGCTGCAACCCATGATTCTTGCAACGTGACTGTGAGAAGCACCCAGCTGCAACATCCCAATAGCTCGTTCTCTCTGTTCTGCCGTGAGTCGAGGCATGTTCTTTGTGTCCAACGTATTGAAGTGATGAATTCGAACAGTCGAGCATAATTTTTATACTGTACTTTCATACGGGTATGTTTCCACAGAAGCATGCAAAAAACGTGAATAAAAGCAATTTTCATGCTTACAAAAAACTCCACGTGGATGTCCTTTCTGTGAGGCGTGGGGATGCGTTCGGGAGATGTGTTCCTAAATAAATTTCCGTCATAACGAAAACAGAAGAAATGTTTTTTACAATTTTACTTTGGGGACGTTTCTTTTGCCCCTCAGTTTACGTATTCCCACAAATTCATGTTCTGTTGATCCGTATACAGATAATGAAGGCATAGAAAATTCAGAACAAGATGACCACCTAATCCTTTTTGAGATTCTGTCACAGCTATTGGTCGTCTTAAAATGCTTAATTATGCCAGGGAGACTATATAAGGGGGAGTGGTCACTCCTCGGAGTATCCCTGATTATGCCAACATTTCTGTAGAGATTGTGTAAGTGCGGACTTCCCGATTCACTGTGATTTAAAGCATATTTTTAGCAAAGGAATAAACGATTCCTGTACGGCTTCAAGATGCACGCTGTTCTCGTGGCCTTTGATGTCGCGCCCCCTGGTGACGGACGCCATCTTAGGTAAAAACAGTTGCCTTCCCTGATGAGGCACCCCCTGTCATTAAGGAGGCTTCAATCACGCTTTCAGCAACTATTGTGTTTACGCAAGTTATATTCTCGTTATGTCAGAGATAACATCATCTGATCTGTCTAAATGGCAGAATTGATGAGAATTTTACTTTCATTAAAGGTCGATGAGCATGATGCATTGCAATGAGAAAATATCAAGCCAAAAATACGTTATCTCTTTAACCCACCTTGCGGTAGATGATGAAACTGAGTTTAATGCCGGTCTTAACAGTATTTGGTTATATTACAGCGTGCCTGTTTAATGTGGGAGGAGAGCCCGTAGTGATGCAGGTCGTTACCTCTCATACTGGCAAGGATTATAATCGAAGAGGTTTCTGGAACATAGAGTGATATGGGATTGACGCTGGAAGCTTCTGCCCAAACCAGAGTCAGCTGTACGATTCCGCCTATCAAGCTTGTGTATATGAAAAATATATACTGTTCTCTATATCCAGTCCTACCAGTGGTCCCTATCAAACACACACGCAAAGGCAAGGAAATTCACTTGAACATTGTACCGGGTATTTGCGAATGTGATACCGAAAATCCAATGAGTAGGTTTGATCCGATTAATAAAGGACGAGGTGGATATGGATCTTACCTAAACAAATTATGTCAATTAAAATGCCGCTGTTTATGGTTGAACCAATGAATAAAACTAATTAAATTTAAGGGCTCGTGAAGATTCGGGTTAGAATTGGTCTTCAGCAACCCATGCTGGTCGTAAGAGGCGACTAACGGGATCGGGTGGTCAGCCTCGCTGACTTGGTTGACACATGTCATCGGTTCCCAATTGCGTAGAACGATGCTCATGATGTTGATCACTGGATTGTCTGATCAAGACTAGATTATTTACAGACCGCTGTCATATAGCTGGAATATTGCCGAGGTCGCTAAACAACAACCACACCAAACTTTAAGGATTACGTCACTGTCAAAGTCCCGAATACGAAGGGTTCAGAAGATATAGGCAACTTAAGACGACCAGCTAATATTGGTCAACAAGGGTAACTTGACCATACCTTGGTGAACATGAGGTCACTGAAGTCGTCAAGGGTTTGATATCATCAACCTGATGGACACGATCGAGACCTCAGTGGACGTTTATGGCCTAAAGATAGGCGGACGATTATCGCCCTGAGATCTCATAAAATCGTTTTCTCGCTTCCGGATATAAAATATTAATGGGTAAATATTCAATCGAATGTATATATGATCCTCTTAGATTGATATCTTTATAAGGGTGAGGCGTTGATTGTTTGATAACAAGACACGCACGTCAATAAAAAACTACCGTATCATTGTCCTGATCTCTAACAAGCAGAGATTAATACACTCAGGTTCGAACGTTGAGAGTGTATATTGTTTCCGTCAAACGTATATTGGTTTTATCCCCCATATTAATTGAGGGCTTCTTGAGAGTTTCGGGATTATATGAAACCAATACGTTAGAGATATTGTTCCGGAGACAATGGGGGAGATATCCACGGCGTTAGTTGTCAACACCTGTAAATACACCTGCTAATAACGCAGGTCTTATTGTCTCAGTGGAGAAACCATCGGTTCTGGGTTGGCTTAAAACAACCCGACGATGTCCCACCGGTTGATATCGGGTAGCGTCTTGTGTTTTGGTCATTTACAGTGACCAGTGACATTTTTCAAGGATGGGTCACAGCACCCCTATGACATGCTGACCCGTCCTGGTGGGCTGGGAGGGTCAAGTGGTCAGTCCGCACGCGTAGGTAACTCACGTACCGACAGGTGCCCTGTCAAGTGGTCAGTGGAACTGGTCAACTCTGAATGATAAACTATCAACGTATGCACCTCACATGTGGACAGATATTGTGGTCACGCAGACAGTGTCCGTGATGGTCGAGGTATTTTATTCATGCAGTACAAAACCTGTGAAAGATATCACTATTTCCGCAGATTAAAGAAAATAGCCCGTGTGTTCATGACGACATTTGACACAAATCATCAGTTATCCCCAGAGTCATCCCTAAACACAACACCAACCAGTCAGAATACCCATGTGGCGCCAGGTGCATGGGACGATGCTGTGGTTTACTATTATTGTTATGATTTCAATAAAATAAAACAAACACATATAAAATCCAAGCCAACGGGACGCACAGGTACCCCACGTGCAGACAGGTGCGACCATTCAACCGATGACCAGTATGATATATACGGACTCGCCTTCCACGTGACATCTCAGATGACATCGACCGGCAAAAAATAGGAATCAGTGAATGGAATCAGCAATGTTTTACACTTCGACAAAAAACTTACTTCACATGACACAGGTATACGGTCAGCCTGACACTGACTGATAGTTAGACGCAGCATCCGCCTCACTTTTAACTCCACACTGTTTGGGTTTGATTGAATGTAGCTTCAAGGGAGCGTTTTGCAATCATCCATGTACACGTCACAGGTAAAACATGGAAATTCAGTTTGAAATGCAATTTACTTTGACAAATTCAATGTTCAAAATTAATGATTCAATGTCAGAACTGCGACCTGGTCACATCCACCATACCTTCTGTTTTGGCTGAACCTAGGTGTTTGGCAGTGACTCCATCCCAACACAACACACAGTACACCACACGCACACACACACGCACACACACACGCACGCACGCACGCACGCACGCACGCGTGCACATGTATGCACGAACACACACCTCACCCAAGAAATAATAAAAAGGGATAAAAACTGAATCGCTGGGCATGAAAGTGTTTGCCTTTTTAACGCACAAACTAATGCATGGTGCTGACGAACCATAGATCATAAACAGTGCCAGTCTTGGATTCAACAGCACATAAGAAACACATGACTGTGCCCTTTTTACAGGTAAAGTGAATATACCAAGATGTCTTTCAGACACCAGTATGACAATCACCCTCATCCTATTCTTTTCCTTGCTCAGCTCCAGCAGCCTAACCTCATCCCATTCTTAGTTGGACACTGAGTGTGTGAGTAAGTGAGTGAGTGAGTTTAGTTTTACGCCGCTGTTAGCAATAACCCAGCAATATCACAGAGGGGGACACCAGAAATGGGCTTCACACATTGTATTGATGTGGGGAATCGAACCCTGGCCTTCAGAGTGACGAAGTGAATAGAGTTCATTCCGGATCATTGTACTTTTATTGACTGTTGTAGTACGGACAGATGACGGTTGTATGGTGCTAGTCCACTGGTATCCCATGTTGTTGTTACCATGGATACACATTCTGACACAGTTTACTTACTACAAGCGAACCGCTGAACGCCAGCAAGGGTGACAACATGTACCACCATATTTTAACGCTTGTTTCGGTATCGAGCCACCCACCTCCCACTCTAAACTACGATCATAAAATACAGAGATCTGAAAACGACTGACGCTTAGCAAAGTTACTGAAAATACGGACAGAATCAACACTCATAAGTGACGTCACCTCAAACATTATGACGCCATAGTGGCAAAGTCGTCACTGTCGATTTGTGTTTTACATGGAACGGACAAAGATTAAAGCGTTCACTCGTCACTGCAATGGCCCAGGTTCGATTCCCAGTTTCGACGGGTAAAATGTTTTGTTTACTTCTGAGACATTGATGAAATTGTACTAAAAAAGCCATACTCACATACTTGTTTAAAACCACATTAAAAATAAAAACGTGTTCACTTCTATATGATAAAACTATGGACTTGATCAAGTGTCTCATCTAATTTTAGCTGGCGAACTTCATCAGCTGGTTGATGCTTGAAGAATATGACAAGTACCTGCTTCAGTACCACAAAGACATTTGAGCCTACGGTCGGAAATTGTTTCACTGGCACTCACTTAACATAAACACGACCCATACAGAAACTGACATGGAACAAACACAGCCGATCATCAATGAACTTTATTGTTTTGCGGGAGACAGGTTTAGATCCGAACTTAATTAACATGAGTGTGTCCATCTGATATTGGACACCAGGATATGTTTTGGTCATTAGGGGTGATCGGCGTGCATCAAAGGTTTAGCAGAACCCCCTTGTGGCCATAGGTTGAACGAGACGACACGGGTTGTAGATGGTCAAGTGGTCAGTCGCAGTGGTCAGCTGAACACAAAACACATGCACGCACGCGCAGGTACCCCACGTGCCAACAGGTGCGCGGTCGGTCAATCGATGTCCAGGCGGTATTGTCGTCAATGTCACACCAAGGTCATCATTAAGGACTTGCCTCTGTGGTTAAATATCCTTGAGTGGGATTATACTTAAAGATTTTTTATATTTAATTAAGAGTGAAATTGATTTACAGAAGTTTGAGGGTACTTAGGGAATTTTGCATGAAGGAGAGGGTGTGGTCGTCAAACGTGAAGGTGAAGTGAGTGCAGTTGATGATGACCCAGACAATGAGGGGGGTGGTAAATGCGTTTGCAGGGTGATGTGTACCCTGACTTCATTTCTAACCATGCGTGTTAATCTTGACGATAGCATGCATCTATCTTCCTCAACCAGGCACGGTGGGTAGCCTAGGGGTTAAAGCGTCGCTCGTCAGGCCGAAGAAACGGGTTCGATGTGTGAAGCCCATTTCTGGTGTCCCCCGGCGTGATATTGCCGGAATATTGATAAAAGCGGCGTAAAACTAAACTCATTCGTACAAGCAATTAAGAACGTATGTGGCACCGCCCCTGGGCCCTTATTCTCGAAACGTTCGCAGCCCTAAGAATTCGTAAGCTTGATCGTAGCCAATGTGTTAAGAATGGGCTTAAGAAGTTCGTAGGGCTACGAACGTTTCGAGAATAAGCCTGGACCAGCCTATGGTATGGCCCTTACAGGATCGGTAGGAAGCAGAGGTTTTGTTTGTGAGTAACTTCGGTTAGAGCAACTTTGAACAGAATCATCGTGTGAGTGGTGAGTGAGTGAGGAGTGAGTGAGTGCGTGAGTTAGTGAGTTAGTGAGTTAGTGAGTGAGTTAGTTAGTTAGTTAGTTAGTTAGTTAGTATGGTTTCACACCGCTTTTAGCAAAAGTCCAGCAATATCACGCCGGGGGACACCAGAAATGGGCTTCACACATTGTTCCCATGTGGGGAATCGAACCTGGGTCTTCGGCGTGACGAGCGGACGCTTTAACCATTAGGCTACCCCACCGCCCCGGTTCGGGAGACGAGACAGGAGCAGATCTCAGACGTTTACCATGCTGAAGGAACTCGGTTACGGTGCACACACCTGAGAACCATAAGCAAATGGATCGCGAACCAAGGATCAGATAGATGTTTATATAAAAATATATAAAACATCACACAAATGTCTAAATCTGTGTAGTCAAAACTGGAAACAAACTGATTTGACGAAGTATAGGCTACCAATAGAGGACGTTAAATACACGTGTAGAAAGGGCTGGGGTAACCTCTGGTTGTTTTAAGGTATAGTTTTATAGACACGCAGCTGGGAACATTAAATTGAGGGGTCATAAAACGCCACCCTGACTCCGCGGGTAGTAATATGAAATCTCTCCGCGTATCGCTTTATTCACGTCTCGTTATCGGCACAAAGATACGAGTGGGCGAGATTAATGTGTATTTTTTTACTTCGTTGTCCTTTATTGTTGTAAAAAGAATCTGATACTTTGAAAAAAGCATTTCAATTCCCCGTAATGTAAATACAACATCGCACGAGGATCACATATCACCAGGATGGGTTTACAAAAAAGCATCGCGGATTGCGGAAGGATTACTGAAAATGAATCCCTTTCCCTCTGGATTATACAATACAAAGAATACGTACAAATGTTCCATCAAACCCATGTTACATCAGCTGTTAAAGTCAGCGATATCACACTGGCACAACAGATGGTGGGCAGTGTTAAGGAAGAAATGATATGTGTATGGGCATCCACCAGCTGACAGTGCTACCGTGTGCGTATTGACTTCCTGATACGTTAGAACTGATCAATGATGAAGAAAAGAGAATGTCATTTATAATTTTCACACAATGTTTCATATTTAATGCTTGGCACTATATTGGTTTTGGTCTCATCATGTTTTGAATTAAAAGGAAGGTAGAAGTTTCATCTCCCAGCAACGTGAATCTGAAGTCAACTCCTGAGTACAAAGAATAGACGCGACAAAACCTTTCCACATCCATAAGAAATCTCTGCTTAAAGTAGAGTCGATTGTACAATTGTGACTATATCATGAATATATATTTGTTTCAACAATATTACATCTTTGAGTGTGCGATTTTGTTTGTAAAGAATCCAGTCTGGACCAGGCAATCCAGTGATTGTCACCTTGCGATACGATGACAGAGCATGTGTTCGCAAAAATGTGAGCGTATCCTGCCCCACCGGTGGCACAAACACGTACGTGAATACATGGAGGTATGCATGTGCACGTGTTTATGCACATGTGTGAACTCTTGTTCACTTTGGGCGTGTTGGGCGAACTGGTTAAAGCTAGTGATCCAGCGAGCTTGAGGTGACGGGATCGAGCCCACCTGTGACCGGGTGTAAAAACCTTGGAGTCAACTTTGTGTGCAGACTCTTTCAGTGTTGTCACAAACCCTAGTGTACAGTACACAACCCTGTGCACTTAAAAGAACCCACGAATGCGTTGGTATATGACCAGATGGTGGCCACATGAATACGTGCAAACACCTAGTTGCGGGTACAGCAACGTGCAGTAAACTTGGACAAAGTACTGTGACTATGTGTCCCATTCCACCCAGCTGTGAATGGGTACCTCGTAAGGATGGGAAAGCCACACTAACTCGGTGCGCCTAGTGGCTGCAAGAGTTGTATGATCCCCAGGGAGTTGAGATTGATATACGACGTGCCGTTGAGATTGACATCCAGTGATCGAGGAAAAAACAAAGCGCCTTACAAAGCGCTATACAAATGTGAGTATGTATGTACTTGGATGTATTTGGAAGTTTTCAAATGAACTTGTTACGACAAATTACGTATGATACTGGATGAAACTCACCCGAGCGGGTTTTTTTATATCAAATATATCACCACGAGTTAAAAGTGAGAAAACTCAAGCAAGGCTCAATTCATGGTGATATATTTGATTTCAAAAGAAGATTCTCTGTATATCCACGCAAAAACATCCATGGATTGTGAGGTCAGGGGTGCTGCGACTTGACTGCTTGTAAGTCATAATAGTCACTGATTTGTCTGGTCCCGATTTCATTATTAATACTTCCCGTGTTAATATGTGCATTCACGCATTCTCCCTAGTTTTAACATGACAATTGAACAATGATATTTACTCAGTTTGGGCAGTTTACACACCGTGACTTCATTCATTGGAATACCTTCATTTGATCTGAAAACAAACCTTGACCCACTAAGCCGAGCTGTCAAATCTTTATCAGTGGACACTCACATCAATCTAACATCTTCCCCAAATCATTATCACCCCTCCCTCACACGTCCCTAATCCCCTGGTGGGAGGGGCGCAGGTTATAACCCCCAGACCCCATCCCCTCTTCAGCTGTCCGTATAATGAACCTCCATATTTTCATGATCGAATTCCCTACTCCCCACTGAGCGGCCATTTTGCTCGCCATTAGAACATCTTTGTCATCGCAGTTATCTCCCTTTTAAACGTGCAGACGGAAAATTGAGTCTGGCCAGCTTTTATCACTGGGCAATCTAGAAATCGAAAACTACTTGACTACTTAACAAGACAACTGATTAAAACGTAGCATTTCTAAACGTATTGGTCAGACAGAGCCAAGACGGGATCCACCATGGGATCGCCCCGGTCAGCCCCAGCGGGATAGTCTGGGCATAGACGGGGCCAATTTGGCCATTATTGGCATCCGTATTGGAACCATTTCCATAACACATGTACGGACATGACCCCTATGAGGGTTATAGAGACCTTCAATTCAAACATCGCCATGAAGATAGTGCAGCCAAAGTGGCCTGAGCGAGCGGCCACCATGAACATCTGCAGGAAGATCTGTCTTCATTCAGTATTACTGGCATTTTAGTCCGATATATTATCGTTACGGCGGTTGAAATGTCATCGCGGATTTTAACTCACCCCAATGAAAATGTCAAAAGACGAAAGCGACCACAGTACCCGAAACGAATATGGATTTTAGTAGAATTATGTCGTGTGGAAGGTCTGCAGTTGTATATACATTAACAAACTATTGTCAATCTGTCTGTCTGTCTACATACCTGTAGCAAAGTAAACGGGACAAAAGTTTTGTCGCGTGTCGACTGTGTGTATTGCATCTGGTGAAGTTGTTATAAACATGTCACTCTTTGACTTTGACGTTACGCCAATAACGTACATTCGATCAGTCAATTTTCACAACCGTTTGTTCTCTGACAGTGTTAGTCCGTCTGTATAGCGGATACAGCTATTTGAGAAAGGGGAAGGGGGTGGTGTGTGCGCGTGTGTGTGTGTGTGTGTGTGCGTGCGTGCGTGCGTGTGTGTGTGCGTGCGTGCGCGCGCACCCCTTCAAACAACCCCTCCGGATCCGCCCCCTCTGGACGTCAGGGAATATACTAAAAAACGAGTCCAACTAAAGTGAGGAATGACTTGGAATGAGAAGTTTCTAATATGCGACTTAATGTCAGTCTATGACAGCATTACCAACCCTCACAAGCTCGACTAGAACGAATTTCAGAACACGGTGATTATTCCCAGTTAGAAATGTTCCTCATCAGTTGTAGTCGTAGGAGACGACGTAATGACTCGGATGACGGGAATGATGATGAGGACTTGGTTGATAGTGTGTTCCCCTTCATACAAGTGAAATATTACGTTGTTGTCTGAAATCATACCAGATCCAAATTTCTTCATCTTTAGTAAGGGGCGGTGGGGTAGCCTAGTGGTTAAGGCGTTCGATCGTCACGCCGAAGACCCGGGTTCCATTCCCCACATGGGTACAACGTGTGAAGCCCATTTCTGGTGTCACCCTCCGTGATATTGCTGGAATATTGCTAAAAGCGGCGTAAAACTAAACTCACTCACTCATCTTTAGTAAAAACATACATACTCCCCACCGTATTAGTTGCTACAAGGGGCGGATGGGTAGCCTAGTGGTTAAAGCGTTCGCTCTTCACGCCGAAGGCCTGGGTTCGATTCCCCACATGGGTACAATTTGTGAAACCCATTTCTGGTGTCCCCGCCGTGATGTTGCTGGAATATTGCTAAAAGCGGCGTAAAACCATACTCAGTCAGTCAGTGCTACAAATATAAATGTTGTTAGGCGCCATGGTGACACTTGAAGGTCATTTAGAAGTGAAGAACTGAAGTGAAGAGTCAAAGACTTCATATATATATCAAGTTTTCTATTTTTGTAAATACGAAGTTTCGGAGTTACCTCATTAGAGTCACCTACAGAAGGGGAAACTTCGAAACGTTGTGTTGACAAAAATAGAGAAGCTGATAGCTTGAAAAATGTTGGAATATCGACGACTATGCTGGTGAACACACCTCCCATCTAAACTAAAAATTAAGTAATACCGGAAATACATCAACAAATTACATGCAATAAAAAACGTGTGTTGACTGTTGAAATCTTGTCTACAATCTCAATCACAACCATTTGGGCTATAAACAAGGCCAGTGAGACGGTCAGTGACAAAATGTCGTGTTGATAGACGTCATTTAGAATAGTGTCCAGACAGATTAATGTAGTGATATGTACATCTCCAACCGTTAACATCCATCGCGCATGCGCATTGAGGAGATTATTATCAATCGTAGTTAATGTGTCTGGGAAACATGGCCAGGTTTTCTTTCGAAATGCTCAACGTGTGAAAGCACAGGTAATTCTAGTTTTGACAATGTGACAATGTTGTTTGAAATTGTGTTGTTATTCTTCAAATTATGTTTCACCTTGGTGTTTCAGTTCCAATTTTACTTTACTGTTGCCTTTACTTCATGCTGAGCGGCATATCATGATTTGCATTGCAATTCAAAACCGTTGTCAGGCAAACAGAGACCTCCATGCAGTCAGGCCCAGGAATCCCTTGCATTCTAATGCTACTAAACTCAGAGAAGGTAAACGAACACTAAAGCTTAGTCTCTGGATATATATTTTTAGTGGCAACAAATGATTCCTTTTAAACCGAAAAGGTGGTGGTGGTGGTGAAATTGGGCTTAACATCGTGCTTGAGAATATTTCGCTCATATGACGACGTGCATGCGTGTGTATGTGTATGTGCGGCTGCTTGTACTAGCCCAGACTGAAGCTGGTTTTATAGTGCTAGCCAACTGAGATACCATGCCGCAGTGAAGCATGAATACCCCACTCAGACACATTATACTGACTCCGAGGCGACCAGTCCTTGTTGTACCCATTAATGCCGAGCGCCAGGCGGGGACCAACAAGTACCATATTTTAACGTCTTTTGGTATGACGCAGTCGGGGATCGAACCCGCGACCTTCCGCTCTCCGGGCAGACGCTCTAACCACTACACCATGGAGGCGGCTTAACCGACAAGGAGCCCCAGTGATTGTCTGCAACAGAGGACCCGTGAAGGTCCGGGTTAAAATTGGTCTACAGTAACCCATGCTTGTCGTAAGAGGCGACTTACAGGATCGGGTGGTCAGGCTCCCTGACTGGGTTGACACATGTCATCGGTTCCCACTTGCGCAGATCGCTGTTCATGCTGTTGATCCCTGGATTGTCTGTCGATTATTTACAGACCGTCAACCCTATAGCTATAATATTGCTGAGTGCGGCGTAAAACTAAACTCACTCACCCACTCTGCACCTGAGCGAGTGAGTGAGTATGGTTTTACGCCGCTGTTAGCAATATTCCAGCAATATCACGGCGGGGGACACCAGAAATGGGCTTCACACATTTTACCCATGTGGGGAATCGAACCCGAGTCTTCGGCGTACCCAACCGCCCCTCTCTGTACCTGAGGAAATCTAGACTTGAGACTTTACCATGGCAGAAAGGGCAAGGCAGAAATTCATGCGGTTCAGGGACTGTGATTGAAATCCACCCATATGGTACTTGTTGGTCCCTGCCTGGCGCTTTGCATTACTGAGTACAACAAGGACTGGTTGGCTCGGAGTCAGTATAATGTGTCTGAGTGGGGTATTCATGCTTCACTGCGGCGTGGTATCTCAGTGGGCTAGCACTATAAAGCCAGCTTAAGTCTGGGCTAGTACAAGCAGCCGCACATACACATACACACGCATGCACGTCGTCATATGAGCGAAATATTCTCAAGCACGAATTTAAACCCAATTTCACCTCACCTCACTGAATCGTCTGGTCCAGGGTCGATTTTTACGCTCTCCCGTCATATGATATAGCTGGGAAATTTCTGAATGATAGAAAACCAACAAACAATCACCGTTTATGTGTATGCCATCAAGCACTGCAGCCCTGGCGATGGCGCATGTTTTCGTGGTGTATCCTTCTCCATAAGTGTACTAATCCCAAACGCGACGTTTAACCCAATTTCACCTCACATCACCTTAGCTGCCAAGTGCCAGCGGACGTCAGTTACATCAAAGCGGTTAATTTGTATTTTAATTCCATTTACTGTTGACCCAGATGTGACTGAAATGCGATTAAAAACCTTGCATTAACCCCGAACAAGGCAGTTGTTCACATTGAAATGTCATCGCGGATTTTAACTCACCCCAATGAAAATGTCAAAAGACGAAAGCGACCACAGTACCCGAAACGAATAGAGATTTTATTAGAATTATGTCGTGTGGAAGGTCTGCAGTTGTACAATGTATATACATTAACAAACTATTGTCAATCTGTCTTTATACCTGTAGCAAAGTAAACGGGACAGAAGTTTTGTCGCGTGTCGACTGTGTGTATTGCATCTGGTGAAGTTGTTATAAACATGTCACTCTTTGACGTAACGCCAACATGAAGTGTTCTCGACTTTTCCTGTTGGGGACAAAGGGCACGTTTGTGTTTACACAAGTAATTGTCACATTGCCACAACGAGGCTATAACAATAATATTATCATACCCATTTGACCTTGAGTGAGTGGTATATGGTTATAACACGTTTGAGCACCGAACCTTAGGAGAACTTATGCAACACCAATATATGGCCCCTTCCCCTTATATGTGTGTGTTTGTCTGTGTGCATGTGTATGAGCGGTTCTTTCACAGGGGTGACTTTTCTAGCACAGAACAACAATCATTGTCTAAATAAAGTTTACATCCTTTTGTCTGATAAAATCATATGTTAGTGAGAGTAGCTTACACCGTTGGGTGAGAGTGAGTATGGTTTTACGCCGCTTTTAGCAATATTCCAGCAACATCACGGCGGGGGACACCAGAAATGGGCTTGACACAATGTACCCATGTGGGGAATCGAACCCGGATCATGGGCGTGACGAACTAACGCTATAACCACTAGGCTACCCCACCGCCGCCTTTACACTGGAGTCCAACGCAACATTCTCTCCAGGTCTGTAAATGATCATGGCCAGTCAAGCTAGTCTAGTCAGACCCTGAAACAAAAACGTATATCCAAGAGAGCCCGTGCGAGTCTTGAATGTGTGGCAAGTCTAGATTTCCATGGTTTCTGAAAATGAAGAAAGCCTCTGGGCTCGTTTTCATTATAGTTTATGGTTTAATTTATGAACCGTTTTTTTTCTGTAACAGAAGTTCATTTCAGGTACTAGATGTTAGAGTCCAGTCATGTCTGTGATTGATAATGCAACCTCCACGCCCCTGCTGCGCACCCCCTGCACTTATGAGTGAGTGAGTGACTTTAGTTTTACGCCGAATTCAGTAATATTCCAGCTATATGGCGGTAGTCTGTAAATAATCGAGTATGGAACAGACAATCAAGGGATCAACAGCATGAACCCTGCACTTATGAAGCATACTTACCATGTATACATTATATACTCATGCCAATAATGGTTGTCACCCCCTTCAATTTTTTTAATTGGAGAGGGGTGTAATGGGTGGGTGGGGTTGGGGTGGGGAGGGAGGTGACAACCATTATTGGCATGAGTATATATCATTAGGTTCATAGTCAAATGTATTGCAACAGTCGAGTGAGTGTGTGGGGTGGGTTTAACGCTGTTTTTAACAACAATCCACTTTAATCACCGCGTGTCAGTGTGATGTTCGAGGAGAGCCCTATGCGTACAACACTACAAGTTATTTGTTTCTTAGTATGCTGGGTAGCGGCCATGCAATGTCCGAGTCCCCTTTGATGTGATTCGAACCACGGACCTTCTGATCGGGCGCCTTGTCCATATTGCCAGGAGCTGTGGGGTAGCCGAGTGGTTAAAGCGTTCACTCGTCACGCCGAAGAAACGGGTTCGATTCCCCACATTGGTACAATGTGTGAAGCCCATTTCTGGTGTCTCTCGCCGTGATATTGCTGGAATATTGCTAAAAGTGGCGTAAAACTAAACTCACTCACTCACTCACTCAAACTGACGTCTTCTCGCTGGTATCCCACACGACACTGTTAAGACGAGCTTAAGTACTGAATGCTGCAACCTTGTCTGTCCATATACTAGCATGGTGATGTGTAATAGCTGATATGAATATCTCAACAATCTGATACAGTCATGTGTTTTGTACAGTAATTTAATAGTGAAACTGGCATCTTTGCGTGGGCTTGTTTTCCCACTGTTTCGAAAAAAGAATGTTTTTTGTCTTCAATAAATTAATCTATAAATATTTTACAATCTAATTATTTTGAAAAATAATATTTATCAAAGGCACAATATCGACGTTTATCGCGACACAGACCCAACCATTCACGACAGTATGAGTGAATGCTGCCTGTTTGTCGTGAATTATTTAGAAGAAATACGCTTGTTTTACCTTCACTAAAATATTCGCGTCTTAGGCAGCTGACGGCCCTTGAAGACACAAGGGTGCGAAAGCATTCAAATCTTACCCCCCTCAGAACAATAACTGACCCTCTCTATTTCAATCAATGACCCGCCTCTAAGCAACGGCCATCCTTTTTCAATTTGACAATGAACTTCACGTGCGATCGGCAACAGGTGGTTGATTGACGCTGTGACGCGCAGCAGTTACTCCCCTTTGTATGACTACAGGGAGTAGTATGTTGAACTTTCGGTATGTACACATTTAGGTTTTGAAGTTTTCGAAAATCATTATAAACCGGTAGATGATGTTCCGATGCGGTTTGTCAACTCTTGACCTACTTCTGAAACTTAAGAAAGGGTTTATGCTTAGAACGTAAACTTGAATAACAAAGAACATATTTTGTTGGCGGGAAAGTCATCGATGGCGGTTATATGATGAAGAAAAATCGAATCCGATGTAAAGAATTTGTACTCTCAAATCAAGCAATTTTGACGCCAAGTTGAGCTGCATTAGTGGCGAAACAATACTGTCAATAAAGCTGTATGTCTTCTTATATAGACTGACCTTCTTGATTAGGATAACGCTATCTTAAAACATGAAATAGACAGTTTCATGGACAATATTTATTGCACAGCGTTCTAGAAATATGCTTTATCCTAAATAATTCATTGGTGATGTTTTTTCAAATGGCAATCTAAGATTCAAATAAAATAAATCAAAACGAGTGGTCATATTATGTCAACTGACTGGTGTCATCATACCCTCCGAATTGATGCTCATTACATCAACCACTCGTTGTCTGGGGTATTTACACACAGTCGTTTGAGTAGTTGGGCTTTAGGTCACATCGACATTATTCCAACCACATAGTGACGAGATCAAATCTGCATTCATGAACATTTTAATCACACAGTCGTACTACAGTCCATAATTTGTGAGTGAGTGAGTATGGTTTTACGCCGCTTTTAGCAATATTCCAGCAATATCACGGCTGGGTACACCAGAAATGGGCTTCACACATTGTGCCCATGTGGGGAATCGAGCCCGGGTCTTCGGCGTGACGAGCCAACGCTTTAACCATTAGGCTACCCCACCGCCCCTATTTTGCAAATGAACAGGGCCAGTGGAGTAGTCATAATCGTATTAAAGATATCCTTTCCTAAGACTTTACCGTATAAGGAAATATGAGAATGAAGTGAAATGTCAACGGATTTGAAATTAATCATCACATTGACTCCATAATTATATGCTTACCTCAGAAAACCAGGTATTGAGCGTATGTTCATTTTAATACATTTTGATGTACAAATGATAAGTGGAAATGATGAGCGGGTAATAACATCCACGATCTAATCAGCAATAACATTTCAAAACCTATTTTGGGTGTACCAAAAAAACCCAATACATTCAATAAAGGCAAGACCCTGAGATTTTACGCTCATATAAAAAAAGCTGCATTGTCCATGAGTGCTTTGTGGGTTTTACTGCACAAAATCACACAGGGTAAGTAGACCCCAGATTTAACGCCCAAGTAAAAAAATCACTTTCAAGATCTAATCTAACCTAAGTTTTTTAAAAGTTTGGTTATCGTCTCATCTGATATCTAAGGGCGACCATCAGACCGCTACAGAAGAGGTCTCCTTTGTTGGACAATATGTCCAGTGATCCGTGGATATTGAAATACACTTTCCCCACATGGCTCGTGTCCAGCTGATCACATCTTCATCACTACAGGGGGTTAACATATACAAATATTATCTACCCCACCGCTGTGTGGGATTAATTAGCCGTAATTACTGAATACGATTTATCCCATTGTATGGAAAACATTCGATAGCATAGACAAAATCTATTCATATGTGATGAAGGAGTATGAATATACCCAGGTGATGAAGGAGAAAGGAGATACCCAGGTGATGAAGGAGAAAGAATATACCAAGGTGATGAAGGCGTAAGAATATACCCAGGTGATGTAGTAAAAATGTAACCAGATGATGAAGGAGTAAGAATGCACCCAGATGATGAAGCAGTAAGAATGTACCCAGATGATGAAGCAGTAAGAATGTACCCAGAGGATAGTGTCAGAATATACCCAGATGGTGAAGGAGTAAGAATATACCCAGATGATGAAGGACTAAGAATATACCCAGATGATGAAGGACTAAGACTGTACCCAGATGATGAAGGTGTAAGAATGTACCCAGATGATGAAGGACTTAGACTATACCCAGATGATGAAGGAGTAAGAATGTACCCAGATGATGAAGGACTTAGACTATACCCAGATGATGAAGGAGTAAGAATGTACCCAGATGATGAAGGACTTAGACTATACCCAGGTGATGAAGGACTTAGACTATACCCAGATGATGAAGGAGTAAGAATGTACCCAGATAATAAAGGAGTAAGAATGTTCCCAGATGATGAAGGAGTAGGAACGTACCCAGATGATGAAGGAGCAGGAACGTACCAGGTGACGAAGGACTAAGACTATACTCAGGTGATGAAGGACTAATAATATACCCAGGTGATGAAGGAGTCAGAATATACCCAGATAAAGAAGGAGCAAGAATGTACCCAGATGATGAAGGAGTAAGACTATACCCATATGGTGAACAAGGATTATACCCAGATGATGAAAGACTAAAAATATACCCAGATGATGAAGGACAAATCATATACTCGAAACGTCGTCGTGTTCCTCGTAATACATAAGTTGCCATCCAATGTTCACATTTCATGTATATCACTTCTACATTCCATTCACAGATATAGGAACATTTCAGATCCTAAGCCTTGTCACTGTTCCGGCGTTAGAAAGATGATTATTATCCACCGTTTTAATAACATTACAATATGAAATTAATTCCAAAGCTGACCTTTCAATACTCCAGCATGATGGGGCGACCATTCAGAGCTCGGACACTAACTGTCGGATGGTAGCAGCGTTCAGACAGGATCCCACCATGGAGCCTGCGGATCGTGTGTTATCACTTATAAACATCAGATAATAAATATGATAATTTATGGGAACAGGCACGTTTAACATGTATAATTATCATAAATGTGTTTCAATTATTATTTATCAACTACAATCAACTATCAGATTCCTGTCGAGGTTTGACAATGAACGGTCGCCACCATTGTTGAAGTTTGACTGACTGAAATTGACATGTCATATTTTGGGATATGAGGGCTTGGGGCATGAATATACTCTCAAAAGACATTTTAGTGTTGGTGCGGAGTTAATTGAGGTAATTATCTTGTTGCAAACAAACAGACACGCGATCAGATTTTAATTCTCGTGCCCAAATATATTTTCGTTACCTTCTAAGTTGCTGCTTGCTTTTTGTCTGAGTAAGATGTGGGTTAACGCGCTTTGACCAGTCTTTCAGAAATGTCACATCGTGTCAACTGAATCTTAGAGGAATGCACGCGTTTCTTAGACATTACCCACTTCGGTGAAACTCACGAACACCGATGTTGCCAGACCAAAAAATATTTCTGGGGACAATCTTGTTTTTGTCATGGACTGGCTAAAGGCGATGGAAGTTTCACTTCGACAGACAGCTTATGTCGAAGAACAGTTTTGTTATTCTAGCGATATGATGTGTAATATGACTGGTTCATAGACAAGGTATTCACAAGCATAGATTAGAATCTCCGAATACGAATATTGAAAAACAAAATATTGATATCTTTTTCACCTGGCTATCTTTTCACCAAGATTGGATGGTATTTGTCTCCAGACGATATTACAAAATATGCACTGTTAAATCAAACGCAAATAGAAACTTTAATCGAATTTATTTCACTGTTCATTAACAACGTCTTTTAGTTAAACGACACCCTCAGAAATAGTTAAGCTCTCTGACGGCTATCCGTAAATAATCCGTATAGACTAGCAAATCATGTCACCATTATTAACCCATATGTTACAATAGGTTGATGAAGACAGATTGTAGCCCACAGTCTCTTTATCGTTATTTGGTTACCCTTCAAAATTGAAATTTAAAATAACTAGTAAATAAACAAAAGATGCCAGCTCTATATGTATCTGGTGTATTTCATGTTTAATACATCTCCTCTACCTTTTGACCTCGAGTCTTAAATACAATTCATGACCTCCATTGTACGTAGTTGCTTAATGGCGTCTGTGAATATTCTGCTGATGTATCGCAATCCGTAGACGATGGTATTTGGAGCTGATACCACGAGAGGGCACCTCATGTGTCAATAGCATCATCAAGACGATTTTTCTCAACTCTCACAGGAACACGCGTGATGACCTCCTATTTGAATGGAAGTGACGTTGATGTGGAGGTTAAATCTGACACATTCTATTTGTCTCTATACAGAAGCTCAACTTGTCGGGAAAAGACAGGTGCAAGCCTAATGACTGTAAAAACTCATTTATCTTTCTAGCGATATTTGTATGTCTCTCACAGTTTCCTAAATCAGATATTACGTGAACTGCTTGATGAATCAAATCAATTTACACGAAGACTCATATTCTATGTAATGATCAAAGAAAATATATGTATATGTAAACGAACTGTTATACAATTCTGGGACGTTATTCACAATATTCACATTCTAAATTAGAATACCCACTCATGTTACGTAAACTGCCAATTAATCTTAATTCGGACTTGGTTTGTAATAATAAACAAATAATCAATCCACGATTAATTCACCAGGGATGTTATGTTACATTAAGAATTATTCGTCAAGGACAACATTGAATAAGTACACCTTTATAATAAAAACAAACGTCACCAGTGTCTCTGTACAGATCAAAGCAAACCTCAGGGTGAGGACAGGGGGTTCTCGGGGATTCCTGGGGGTGTTACATGAGCGCGTGGCTCGGTCTGTTTTATCGGACTAATATCGATGACCCCCTCCTTCTACTAACCGGACAAAGCATCACCCTTCCCCCCTGCGAACCCCGTGGGGTGGGGTAATGACATTTCATGGCGGCACTGTGAGCTACGCGCTGCTCCACGTGAAGGCTGTTGTTTCAGTTTATAAAGGGATTAATTGCATGAATGGCTTCATCTATGCCCTCAGACGTAGGCGGCACAGATAAGAGAAACTATTCCTGTTTAATTGACAAGAGAATGGAATGTGCGTGTTGATGAAAACAGTGCAGCATTGTACACAACAGAGTGTTTAACAACAGTATATCTATATTGCTCAAAAGAAATAAGGGACTATTCATAAATTATGGCAAGGGGGGTGATGATGATTTTATGCAGAAGCATGTACAATGTGAATGACCTTCCCTAAAATTTACGTACAAAGTAAGTGGCCCCCCCACATATCATGTACAAAATCAATGACCCCCTCCCACTTCCCATAATTTTAAAGCATAATTGTAAAATATTTTAATATGCAAAATTGCTGACACCCCCACCCCTACCCACCCCACCCCCGGACATACCTCCCCAGAACAAAATGGGTGACCCCCCTTAAAACACCAGCGACCTAGCCATAAGTAGGAACGGTTCCTAAAGGGGTACTCGTTTATATTACTTAAGTTAACAATATATAATGCGGAAGAGTCAAATGATCCTTAACTTATTTTGAATAGTCTAGTGTAGTGGTATGTGGTTTAAAGAACAAATCTACAGTGATGAAAGGCATACAGTAGAACCCTGATAATCCAAACTGTATCAACAGCATCGAAATCGTCAACGTAGTGAACGAACAAGGTAAGATACGGTCCCTTTTCCCACCAGGATCTTCAAAGTTAAGAAATATATATGACTGTCAAACATATAATTGTCATGTATCAGATATGGGTATATCCATGAGAACTTGACTTTATTTCAACACATGCTTGTTTTGTATTATCGCTATATGTGTGTGTGTGAGTTGAACATGCCGATTGCAATGTTTTTCAGGAAACATTTCTGTTATACTTGAAGATGTGCAATTACCTCGCCTAAGCTGATTTTTTACGACATACAAACGTATGACAACACACTCATCTTTGGTCCGGTCCATGCTTATGTTTTACTTTAATCGCCCATTATATTAATTTAACCAATTCCATACTTTCAAAACGATACACCTTCAGAGGGCCATAAAAGCCGTGCCTCGCCCTTCCGGCATTAACAAATGGCAGGTAAGTGCACTGTCTCGCTTAATTAGGTAGTGTGTTTCCCGAAGGATAACGTAGGAAGGAGTCCTGATTAGCGAGGTTTCAGTGTATGTGTCTGTCCAATATCAATCACTGCATCGTCTGGTTCACATTCAAAAGCAACAATCAAAACGCATAATAACCTTCAGCTTCATGCCGTAAGCACACGGTCCAATCTTCTAATGCTTTTGTTTATAATATTTTTGCCAGGCAGCTGGTATTTAGGCAGATGAAATATTCAAGAAGACATATTTTGGTTTTATTACTGGGGGTAGGCCCGCCTAATAGCTATATGATGCAGGTTTGTCATTGTGTTACACATATCTGAGATGTATATCTAGGTGGTAGGTTGCCAAGGTAGTGGCCAAGTGTTCGCTCATCACGCCGAAGACCCGGGCTCGATTCCTCACATGGGTACAATGTGTATAGCCCGTTTCTGGTGTCCCCCGCCGTGATATTGCTGGAATATATACATGTATTGCTAAAAGCGGCGTAAAACTAAACTCACTCACTGTTCCATAAATAACGAAACACAGAGAGGAAAATGTTTTTAACACTAACATCACTCTTGACCTTATCGAATGCAGATTGGTACACGTTTTGTAAGTGATTTAATTTCGGTAAGACTAGCATCAGATCCATGACAATATAATCATAAATTAAGGTAATATGGTATCTGCCGTTTTTAGCAAATGTCATTTTTCAAGCATAACCATCTTGGAATGGAACCCGAGTCGCTGATAGTACGAAACATCTCTTCTCATTATCAGTGCAACCGCACGCGCGTACATATGTATGATAAGAATATTTGAACTAATGATTTTTTCCTGTTTTAACAGCTTCAAATCCATAAATTCTCAGCAGCTTTTGATTTTTTACATCCATTGAAGGACATTGCTGAAATCTTGTCAAAATATGGAGAAAGAAGAAAGCATGTTTTGTACGAAAAGTCCGTGCAGTGTGCTCGTGCAAACCCGCGATATAGACTGGCCGAGTGAAGACCTTTATTGCACCTTTATTGCAGACATCCGGGAACGTCATGACCAGACAATAGCACGACTTGCACGTGAACCATTGTAAACCTGTTAGTGTCTCGTGAAATACGTGCGAGTTCTGTGACGTCACACTCACCATGCTTTCCCAGCGCACAACACATTTCACAAGAATTTGTCGAGCCATATGTCACACCCAGACAATTACCAGGTCGCGACAGCTTTCCTTCAATGGCTTGACAATGGCTGTCACGTGTTTGGTTAGCCCTATTACGTCATGACCAGTCGCTCGTTGTCACCATGGACACAACAGGGACATAATTGTAAGATTGAAAATATGGACCCTCACCGCGAATACTTAGAAGCCAAGAAAGATAGTGCTGTGTGCTGGGTCGTCGGGCGCTGTATTAGTGACACGGGGTTGTAAATCCAAAGGTCTTGCCGCCCTTGAACAAAACCATCTAAGCACTGCGACTTCCGTAAGTCTAAGTCAAGATATGGACGTTACGATTACCTCAGCGCTAAGAACGCTCTGTGTAGCGATATCTTAGACGTTCAATGCTTAGAACTAGGGAGACTTAACATAGTACTCAATATTTAATAGGGATATTCAGAGTGACAAGGGCGGTGGAGTAGCCTATTGGTTAAAGCGTTCTCTCGTCACGCCGAAGGCCCGGGCTCGATTCCCCACATGGGTACAATGTGTGAAGCCCATTTCTGGTCTCCCACGCCGTTATATTGCTGGAATATTGCTAAAAGCGGTGTAAACCATACTCACGCACTCACTCAGAGTGACAAGACAATTCTGACTACATGTTTGGAGAACCGCATGTGATACTATCAGGACACAGAGCTGTTTATTTCACCTAAGAATAAACACAAGTAAACACAGGTGCTTGCGTGCAAAATTTGAATTGAGACATTGAGTTGATGAGAAAACATTGTGCTCATTTACTTGATGACGGTGTTAGCGTTTACAACGAAACATCGCATCTGTTGCAGTAAAGAAGTTGTCTATCCATAAAAAGTATCTTCATCATACCAGCTTCTAAATGCCACTTAAAGAAGCCTTAGGTTATATGGGAAGATAATGCAGAAGCTGAGACAACTGTATGTAGAGAGTGTGTAGAGTGTCTGTAGAGTGTCTGTTGGATGTCTTGGTGATGTCTGATATCGTACTTGTATTTTCACAGATCGTTGTACATGTCTGCGTTTACCAATGTTCATACCATACATGGTGAGTGAGTGAGTGGGGTTTGACCGCTTTCAGCAATGTTCCAACAATTCCACGGTGGGCCACACCAGGAATAGGCTTCACAGATTTTACCCATGAGGGGAAACGAACCCGGGTCCTAGACGTGACGAGCGAACACTTTACCGCTTGACAACCCCACCCCCTACATAATGATACTTTGTTGTTCCTAAATACCCTCTGCGCGGAATGTTAGCGGGTCGCATCATACTGAGCTTTGATATATCTATAGACTTCGTTGCTACCCTCCCTGGCGCTCTGCATTGATTGTATATAACAAGGAGAACTTGGTTCGAAGCCTGTTTAATGGTGGGAAATCCATGTTAAACTGATGCGTGCTATCCATAAACCCAGACAAGTTACGAGCATCCTACCTTCCACTTTCGATCGTTGTATACGTTTCAAACACAACCTGTGCAGTAATTTCAAATTTACAATCAAAGCGGTATTGGTAGGATTTTAGAGCGGCATAAAATAACATTCAGTCACTAACCCAAGACTGCCATAGCTGAAATAACGTTTCTTTATTTCAGAATATGTACAAAATGAAAACAAAAATCTAACTGGAATAAACAATGTTGAATTTCAGAACCGGACATCTGGGGTTATCTAGATTACCTATTCATTCTTTACTTTTAGTTGGATTCTTGGATCACTGACACATTTAAAGGGCTTTTTTTCTCATATGAATAGCTCTTATCGCCCTTCCATGTTTGAGTAATATCAGAATTCGGTGGCGTGGAGACGCAAAGTCGGCAAAGACCAAATTAGAAAAGACCAAAACAAAAGGACAGTCAATTACATATCATATCTTTAGTTCTTATAGCCCGAACATATGATCTCGTATTTGACACTAGGTACCCTCTCATTTCAATTCTAATTACTAAGTTCATAAGTAACGTAAATTTTGCGTAACCTCCTTAATCTTGAGATTCATTTGTGCCCTACAGACTGTAACGTTGAAGACCACGCCTTGCCAACGACAGCAACACGGCTTCATTAACGATGATTGAGACCTGTGCACTTCCAACATCAGCCCTAATCATTTGACAGAAATTATTATCTTCGAGTCTTAGAAAGGGAGACAACTGCTGCTGTGAGGATCGACAATGTGCATCCTCATTGTTTACCCAGAAGCCAGTCACAGATAAAAACTGTCAAGAATTTAGTGTCAATTAAAGAAACAGCTGTATGGTTCACGGAATGTAGTCAGGAAATCTGTTACTCGCATCACGTGGTGTGATAACACGAGGGGTGTCCACAAAACTTCAGATATGGACGATAAGATTATTCGAAGGCAAGAAATACAGATTGAAGAATTTCTTGATTGCTACCTAGGGAATAGATTGTGATGACACCAGCGATTATATGACGTTGACATATTATGACGTCATTAGTACAAATTGCAATTGGGTTACAACGAATTCAAGGTAGTCAGATGCAAATGTATGTAGCGAATTCTTGATTTGATCAGTGCTGACCAAATATTGTGATCCTGTAAGTTAAATTAAAATATTGTTTGTCCAACATTTCATAATTAGATACTGATTGAAGGATTATATCGCCAATCAAAAGATGAAAAGCCGTACAATTTTCTTTGAATACAAAGCGAATGATTAACATGAAAACTCGTTTTTAAGACGTTTGTGAATTTGGTTTTAGAACGTCTTTGAGCAGCATTTCGGTTATGTCATTCCGTGTCAGTTTGATGTGGAACGAAAGACTGAAGTGATGCAAGTCTTAGACGTTTAACATGTTGAAAGAACCCACGACCATGACAGATCTATTAACACAGTGATATCAGCTATTCATCATTCGTATTCTTGCACATCGTTCTGTCAGAGGAATTCTTTAATTATCTTCATTTTTCTTGTTCAAACAGGAAAAACATTCCAACAGTAGCATTGTTGACTTATTCTAACTAATAAAACAACGTTTCAGTGTTTGTTGCAGAAAGAAAACTATAGTGGAATCTCTCTATTACGGACTGGCATGGGACCGACTCATTTGTCCGGATTGTAAAGCAGTAACGGATTCCATTGTAATATGATAAAAGATATCGTGGCGACTTGCAATTTAGTTGCATATAAACTATGCGAATTGGTTACTTTACAGTCCGTTGATGATAGAATACGACGTCAGATTGATACTCAAGTCAAATATATCTGTAATATTGCCAATTCTACAGTGAACTGCCAATTATGATTATTTCATGGAAATCCTAATGCAATTAATCGAACAGTTATCACCACACAGTTCAGTTCCTCGACATTGACATCCCATTTCTTGCATATCTCAATAAAAGATAACGATGGCCATATGTTCTAAGGCAGAATAAAATCTCTGTTCAAATGTCAGTATTATCCGAACCATGTCACACATATCTGAAAGATGGGCGGAGAAATAAATAACAAAAACTATAAATACGAAGGGAGTCAAACATCATCCCTGTCTATTCCCACTTCCGGGTGAATAGGTGAAGCATAGGAGGTCAGGTGGACACTACTAACATAATTTAAAGGAGGGAGGTGCCAATAGCAGTTTCAGTAACTTTTCAAGTGAATTCTCTCTTTTTAGTCATTTATTTAAGATAATGTCTTCAGGGGCTTCAGTAACTACCGTTAAATCTTCCCTGAGATCGCAAATCAAACAAGGCCGTTCTGTTCAAGCAACAGTGCAAATCGTACTCCCGAACCCAGTCTTGTGGAAATCCGCGGTTTTTGTGAACTTTAATTTGCATTCTTCCAGTTCGGTTAACCAGTCATCTTTATGAGAGCGTAATAATGAAAACGTCAGTGCGGATAATCTCATTAAATGACACCGTCTTTTAAAGAAAGAGATTTCGAAATGTTAAAAAACGGGGTTAATTCAAAGTCTGTACCCTTCACTTTGTTGATTCAAAATTTAAACCTATGAAAAGTGTCAGTCTGAATTTGTTATTTATGCTGAGTGCTTCCTGCTGTTGCCTGTCTGGGGGACGCACGCCAGATTTCTTTGTCTGGATAAGTCCAACAATATTCATAAATCTTAAATAAAACAGCTGAAGACATTCCTATCAACAGAAAGGAAATATAAATCCCAAAGTTTATGGCATTTGAGACATATATTCGTCATAAGAAACTTGTCTCCTAATAACAAGGGTTCATCGTTGTATATGTATTGTTCCGTCCATTATCCTTTCAGTCAGTCATGTTAAATGTCAAGGCATCCCCTTGGCACTACAATAAACTCTTTAATCCGGACTGTGTCCTATAATGCGAAATCGTACAGAGTAATACATTTCTTTATCATCGAAGTATGATCCAATGTTATCTACCTATGGAGAAATATGGGTTCTCAAAAAATGGCGCAGGTAGGGATTCGAGGTTAGAAATGGTCTGCAGCTGCATATGCCGTTAGAAGGTGGACAGCCTCAGTGACCTAACTGATGGCGGGTATATTTGCTCGTCATATCAATCACTCAAATATTTTCAGGCCCTTGGAATTTTGCTTCGAGTAGCGTTAAACATCCAACAAACAAACAAAACAGAAACCTATCCGGAGGTCACAAGTCACAAGACTTTTACATGTAATTTCCCTATCTTAGTCAAAATCGCTATTTTAAGTGCAATAATCTTGAATCCGACGCTTAACCCGTTTTCACCTCAACTGGTCAAGGAACTGCAGAATCTGTGTCTACCTACCAGGGTAGAGCCAGGATATAATGTGTCCCAGCAGTAGTAGTACGACGTATATGGGAAGACCAGGGTATTGGATGGTCCCTAGCAACATGAATCAGTCTCAACTTTAGAAGTCGGGTGGTTAGGCTCTGGGACCTGGATGTTAGCATGTCAGCGTATCCTGACCCCTGGGTGACTGCTTATAGTGTCACTCACAGGGTTGTCCGGTCATGTTTTCATCATGTACAAACCGTCGTTATATAGCTAGAATACTGACTAGTGTGGCGTTGAACAACAAACGCAGTATCTCAGAAGTACAACTAAACCTGTGTCCGTCTGTTTTCATCTGATGTTATCGCCAGCAGACTTCCTGACACCAGTCACTCAACCACTCACACTGACCAAAGCTGGTCGACACCCAAGACGTTCTCGAGGAATCTATGTAGCAATTACATTGTCTGATATTCGTCACATACAATATGACTACACTGAGGATCAAATGTCTTTTCCCGCACCTTTAGTCTTAGTTTGTCTCACAGTACCTAAACCACATTATTTTCCCCACAGTCTAGCCCTCCCTGCAATGTAAATCCCCAAATAAAACAAAACTAGATTTCCTCAGGTTCTCAATTTCTGGTCTCCCTTGGGCTCCTTTCAATTTAAATGGGTTTATTTGTTACTATCAAAATTATATATATTCAGAGACTAAGCGTTAGTCTACTTTAGTCTTTGTTATGTTTGTCTACTTCGGAAATTTTCACAAGGGGTGTATATTAAAATGAAACGCATATATTCTTGAAGAAGAGGGATATGATGCTTTTATACTTTTGCGTTTCAATAAACTTGTTTGTTTTGGATGTACCTTTCCAGTACGAGAAGGTTACTTCATAAGGCTTGTGGGCCGTATCACATAGCACTGTCATGTCTGCAGGCATAAACATCATATATATGCAGGTTCGGTTACTCGACAACAATATGCGTCACTTCACAAATGCGTTTCTAAACAGTTATTGCAACCTTCACACACGTAAGGCCTCTGGGGTTGCTTATGCAATAGACCCCTCCAGTACGGAATCCTGTCATTTGGGAACGCCGCTAAAGTCTGTCTGCTGGGAACTTCTGTATGCTTTATTTGTTTGCTGTTTAAAAACACACTCGGCGATGTTCCAACTTTTTGACATCTGTCAATAAAAAATCGAATACGGTCCAGTGAGTGAGTGAATTTAGTTTTACGCCGCACTCAGCAGTAGTCCAGCTACATGGCGGCGGTCTGTAAATAATCGAGTCTGGACCTAGACAATCCAGTGATCAACAGCATAAGCAATGATCTACGCAATAGGGATACGCTGCCCTGTGTCAACCAAGTCAGCGAGTCTGACCAGCCGATGCCGTTAGTCGCCTCTTATGACAAGCATGAAGATCAATTCTAACCCGGATCTTCACGGGTCGAATATGGTGCGACATTCCACTGACAGATATCATGTTTACCCAGTTGGGATACGACGACATGCATCAACAAAGTCTGACTGACCACCCGATCCTGTTACTTGCTTCTTACGACAAACGTGATCACCTCTAACGAAGAGTATGGGCTGCCGAAAACCAATTCTTACCAGGATCTTCACGTAATGCGGCTAGCGTTCAGATTGTGTAAGAACAGGACACCTTTCACGACCACCTGGTGTCATCACTGATTATCAGATATCTATTCAAACAATTTGCACCAGAATTTTGCGCTCAGCAAAATTTGCTTCCAGAGATAATCGAAAATGATTCCTTTCAGGCGTTGACGCTTAATGTGTTGACATGGAATTTACAACTGGGAACCATTCCATCAGAATGAACAGGGATTCGTCGTTTTCCCCATTGTATGGGCGATGTTTTGAACTAAATGCGAGACATTGAAAACCGAAACTAATGTAAATGGTTCCAGTGTTAAGTTACACACATTGGTGGATTAATGTTCGCCAAAGGGTAGGTCAGAGAATCAAAGCATACATGATCTAGAGGTCAATGACGGGTGGTACAAAAGGTCATTGATAATACTCCTAAATGTATCTTTTCACTTTAATGCACATTTGTGAGTCGTTACTAATTATGTGACTGAAATCATCGAGGAAATGTACTGAAAGTGGTTTAATGTAATTACTTTAAGTAAACAAATACGGACAAAGAGAGTCTCCCTGCTTACTGCCTCGTTTAAGAATATTTAAAGGAGCAACATAGAAGAGATGTTCACCCACACATAGATGCTTTATGGGGATAAATAAAGGGGATAATTCAGTATGTAGATAGAATTGTCTCCTGGGTGGGTAAACTTTCATGTCTGTTTCATGGACCCTTCATTAACATATGCTTAATCACCCGTGGTTTCGTGATGACTTTGTTTTCATGACTCATAACATTGCTATTGCCCGGAACTCACTTTGTCCTCGCCGACAATGTTTAGTTGTTAAATAGTGAATGTTTAGAGGCATTAATTTACACGCAAAGAAATCGTGATATCTGTGAACGTGAGAAAATGCTACTTCGTTCGATTTAAATTTGAATTAGAGAAATCGGTATGAAGGAATTAGACATTATAAAAGTGATTTCCGTTAGTGCGAACACTAATAGCCGTACTAATGATGTTGGGAGCATTTATATTTGATGGAAGGTATATTATTTCTTATACAACAATCACGACTAAGAAGCGTTACCATCCGCGTTAAATGGGATTCGCTTTAACAAAGATCATCGAATTTCAAAGCATTGCTTGAAATAGTACAGCGACGTTTCGAGTGATGTTGTGATAGATAGTCATTTTATTTAAAGACCAATCTGACAGAACTAATTCATCATTATTAAATTGATAATTAAAGTGATTTACAAACTGTTCAATGAATCTGTCATCAAGAGTCTAGTTACCCCAAGAACAGCGCACATAGGACGTGCGTCGTTAACTAGTAAAACTGGTCTATCCATCATTACGCGTGCACGGCACGTCATAAGGCTGTAATTAATCATATGGGCATCAGAGAATGATGAAAGATGGGTGGCCGTATGGACTGAACTGGACAATGCAACGTCAGTATTGTGTAGGGAAAGCATGCCATAGTTAATGATACACTGACAGTGAGATTGTTCTGAACCTTCTTAATACGGAAAACCACTTTCTGTATGATTACAGTTTGTAACGACTGTATTCTCACGGAACCTTCTACATACTGCTAAACTGACCTTGGATAGAACCTGCTTCTACATACTTGCTAAACTGGAGGGAAACTCTAATGTCCGGATAAATGTTGAAGGTGCTAAAGGAAACTCTAATGTCTGGAAAGTGAGTGAGAGAGTGGTGAATGAGAGAAGTTGAGTGAGTGGTGGGTGGAACAGTGACTGGTGAGTGTCTGGGGGTCGGTCGGTGAGTGAGTGTCGAACCTTGGTCGGTCGGTCAGTGAGTGAACGGTGAGTGAGTGAGTGAGTGAGTGAGTGAGTGAGTGAGTCTGGTGAGTGAGTGAGAGTGAGTGAGTATGGTTGTACTGCGTATTTCAGAGTGAGTGAGTATGGTTGTACTGCGTATTTCAGAGTGAGAGAGTATGGTTGTACTGCGTATTTCAGAGTGAGTGGGTTTGGTTGTACTGCGTATTTCAGAGTGAGTGAGTATGGTTGTACTGCGTATTTCAGAGTCCACAGCGGGATGGGCGAACGCACCAACTTATTTATGAATTCGATCAAAACCACAAGATGGCATAAACAGAGAACTTCTGTCCGTTCAAATCGTGTCTAAATATACTTCCCATCAAAACTTTAGACTCACTTAAAACACTCACTATATGTTATGTATATATATATGGTCACGTCGAAGATTGATTTCTCCACTAACTTAGGGGAACCAACTATATACCTTATGCACTTGAATTGCACCATGCATCAAATTGCTGAAAAGCATGTACAAATATCGGGCATGTGAACAGCTGCGTTTGGTATAAAGTTTTGTTCAGAATTCGCCAATTTTCACTGATTTTTATCATTTATTGAACTCATGACAATAATCATTTCAACGGTAGGAATTTGTTTTACAATACACCGGTTCATGTGTAAACAGTACCTTTAAACAAAATGGAATATTTTGCAAAATTTAGTTTAGAACAGTTGCCTGAAGTAAGTAGCTATATTTACACTAGTGAGTCTATACTTTTGATTGGAAGTATAGTTTGACAGGCTGAAACGATATTGAGTTATGTCCACCTGACTACAAAGTCCACCCCAAACTTAAACAAACCACAGCCTCTATGGTTTGCAAGTTCGTTGCTGGTTATTGCGACAGGTGACAAAGATATAAATGAAACTTCGGAATGTAAATAAGTCAGGAAATTTACCAAATGTGGCAGCCAAATCATCGAAAATATTTCGGGTCGGGACGATTTTACAGTCGCTCAGTTATAAGACAGAAGGCATAATGAACAACAGACAATATAAGCCGACAAGTCCTTTGGCAGAAAGGATACATAACAATAGTGTGGGAACTAGCCTTAATCAAGCCAGTGTGAAAACAAGTAAATCTGTGATTAGTTGGGATGCCACGATACATCGATACTTTGTCTAAGACGATACAGTTATAGATGCCTTCAAAACTGTATCGATATTTAGTTTAGAAAGTATCGGTTTAAATATGCTTATGTATCGTTTACATTTTGCAATTGTATCATGTGTATAGATGTTATGAGTTATAAATGATTATTTTTCATGCACAAAGATGGGAAATTAGAACTTTTTAATCTCTGAGAATAAAAAATGTTGATCTTTTCATGGACAATTATAAAATATGAAATATTAATGTTCAAAATGTAACTAAATTTATGCAATATTGCCGCGAAAATAGGTATCGTGATATGTATCGAATCGAGACATAGGTATCGTGATGCATGTCGATTTGTGAAACTGACAGACAGACAGACAGGTTTATTCGGTAATTTAAGCCTAAGGCCCAAAATACACACATTTGACAAAAGTAAATACATACTGAGTAAAGCTAAGTAAAGTTTAGTATTGATTTATTTCACATTTATTCGTTCCTTCTACGGCAAACTCGTGAAAGATATTTATTCAATGATATTAAAATATGTATATTGTCCGATGACAACAATCGGATAAAGGTTTCAATTGTCGGTGGTTGAGTCTTGAAACTTATGTATCGTGACATCCCTAGTGATTAGTTAGATTAGAAAACACGGGACCAACACAATGTGACAACCTGTGTCACACCACAGCGGTTCCATCAATAGTCAAAGGGAGACTACTTTGCAATAACCCGACCATCGCGCTGAGCGGCTTGCATAACAAGGGTTATCATTTTACTGGCGCATCTATTCCGTTTCCAGTCAGACCGTGTTATCATGGCCTATGAATCTCTCACAAAGTGTTTGGAACTGTGACTATTATAATGTTCAGCTAAATATAGATATAGACGCTTCGTTCGCTTATAAAACAACGTGTTCTAACTACTACTAAATAAAATCGCAACTTCTCTAACTAGTTCTGGGTGTTACACCATTAGCTGTTTGCTTGTTATGCCATGGACGTAATGTCGGCTACACCATTAGCCACATGCATTTGACCCTTCCCATGTTATACCGTTAGCTATTTACTTGTTACACCATTAGCTGTTTCCTTATATCGTTAGGCTTATGCAGATTATGAGATGGTTCAGTGTTTTGGGTCGTAATACTCGGGTCGTCGGTAAACCAAGAACATAAAGTACGTGTTCGATTCTCAGCGTTATTCATTAACCCAAACATCAACCAATCCACCAGCCTCGATTGTCTGTCCACCCGTACACTACCCGTCCCATTTTGACACACACACGTCTATGGGAACATGACAAGTAAACATTCACAACATCGGTTAGTCTTCAAATATTGGTCAAGTGTTAGTCTACCACCTTTTGAGATGCCACTGTCCATCTGTATGGTCAGTTCTTGGCAGCACTTCTGGACGTTATTAAAGGTCATCATAACATGGTCAAGTGTGACAGCTACCTCCCACCCAGCCCACCCTGGACCCTCTCCCCGACCCCCCGGCACTACAAAGACTCTTTGAGACGGTTCACTCCTCTGACAAAGGCCTTAATCAACCCGACACTCGGAACAATGATCGTGCCATACGGCTTGATCCGAAATCTCTGTACTCTGTAATTATTTCAGCTTCTTAAACGCGAGAAGAAAACTAACGATCTTAATCCGGTCTTGTTCTCACCAAAGTGGTCGGTGTGATTTTAAGATGACCCACGATAGGAATGTGTTGGGTGGTTTATGGTAAGGGTTTTCGAAGATAAAAGACCTCCTCAAGAAATGTTTACAGACAGGCCGCACTCACGACATCTATGCATTTTGATTTAATCTTAGACACATTCTATGGTGACGAATACATACAGTTCAACCAGAAATTATTGAGAATTTAAAGATTGTATTTTTTTAAAGTTTTCACTCATTACTCACGTATTAAATGTGAATATTAGCAGAATATAACTCCCAGATTCAAAGACAGGTGAACAGTTAGTATTTTGTCAAGTGACCATGAGCAGCCATGCAGGCTTCAATGCGGCGGGGCATACTACTGATCAAAGAAGTTAGAAAGTCGTGGTCCATGCTGTCCCAATATCGGACCACCTCTTCTTTCATTTCAGCAATATTTGTCAGATTTTTCTTATTGACGCTTTCCTTCATAAGTCCCCAAACATATTCTATTGGATTTAGGTCAGGGCTATAGCTTGGGGCCAATCTAATAATGTCATATTTTGGGTCCGAAACCAGGTGGTGGTGGTGGTGGTGGTGGAATTGGGTTTAACGTCGTACTTGAGAATATTTCGCTCATATGACGACGTGCATGCGTGTGTATGTGTATGTGCGGCTGCTTGTACTAGCCCAGACTTAAGCTGGTTTTATAGTGCTAGACCACTGAGATACCATGCCGCAGTGAAGCATGTATACCCCACTCAGACTCCGAGCCGACCAGTCCTTGTTGTACCCATTAATGCCGAGCGCCAGGCAGGGACCAACAAGTACCATATTTTAACGTCTTTTGGTATGACGCAGTCGGGGATCGAACCCGCGACCTTCCGCACTCCGGGCGGACGCTCTAACCACTACACATCGGAGGCGGTCCCGAAACCAGGCCTGTGAATGCTTTGAACGATGTTTTGGGTCGTTGTCCTGCTGGAAAATCAAAACATTTGCATAGAACACGTGAGCAGATGGAAGTAAATGTCCCTCGAGAATATCTGTGTACCGCTCACTGTTCATATTCCCTTCAAATACATAGAGGGGCGTTGCCCCTAACACAGATATGCCACCCCACACGTTAATTTCGGACTGTACTTTGGGCGCTGATACAAAGTTTTTTCAGTTTGTTTGGTCCAGAATTTCAGTGTATTAGGAAACAGCCATACAGAACTTTCATCTGAGAAAATCACACTGTCCCAGTTAAAATTTCTATGCTGTAAGCACCAGTTCAACCTTCGCTCCTTTTGTTCAAGTTTCATGATCGGTGATGGAATTCCTCGACTTTTCTGCCAACCCATTGCATGCAGCTCAGTTCTAATTGTCTCCTTACAGAAAGACACAGCTCCTCTATCAATCATATCCAGCCTTAAGTTTTCTAAACTCCTTCGTTTGTTTTTTAGAAACAAGAATACCAAGCCGCCTCCTGTCAGCGACAGTCAATTTTCTGGGCCTACCTGCGCCTCCCTGGTGTTCAATCAACTTCAATGCCATATCCATTTGCAATATTTTTCAAAACACGATAAACAGTGGCCAAAGGGATGCCTGTTCTACTTGAAATCACTTTAGCTGATCTGATGTCCTTGTTATAATACTCTAAAATCAACTTCCTCTTCTCTAAATCATCCATACTGAGGATCACTGAAACTGTCGTCTGCTAGCAAGTAAACAAAGGGGGGTAACTCTTCACAAACTAATGAAAAAGGATTAACGGAGTTGTCTCTCTTGAATGAAACCAAGCACTTGATGGTCAAGGTCGTTTATACTAGAAATCCCAATTAAACATATTCCTAAAATTCTCAATAATTTCTGGTCATACTATATATATAACTTAATTGTAAATATTTACAAATTTAAAATGAGTTATTATTAACTATAGCAAGACGAGATGTGAAATGGGCCCAAGAACACTGGTTCTTCTTTATTCTTGAACTTACCTCAGAAAGTCTGTGAATTGCTCAGCAATATGTCAGCAATATCACACATTCAAACTGGCTTCACACTTACACTCATATAGGGAATCGAACCTGGGACCACAAGCTGACGCGCGACACTTTCACGATAACGCTACACGCAAGGAAGTGAATCATTAAACTGCAAATGTGGGGGCAAGGAATAACTGGTTATTATAATACCACCGATCAAGTTGAAGAGCTTTGTGTATTTATAAAGAAATTGTTGATCTGTCATGTCATATACTCATGTACTCATATAAAGAAATCGAATGATCGATCACATTTTTTAACACTACAGCAAACATTTCCGACATATGTGTTTTGAGGGTCACAGAAGTACCACCAAATCACAATCATGGGTCAAGGCATTGATAGATAGTTTGTCGATGATAGAATATTCTGCCTTTTTCATTCATAAAACACACTTCTTCACCGGTGTAGATATTATCATATAAAAAGTTCACACTGCAGCGGAAAAGAATATTTGTTCAAATAACAACAAAATAGGCCAACATTTTCCGAAATCTGAATATGATGATTTTAATTTCTAAAGCTCCCCAACACACTTCAACAATTTACCAGTCTCACAATCCATGCCATCAAATACGCTACAATGAACAGATTTTAAGTTTCAATTTATCGGTGTCATATTCTTTTAAGCGATTGTCCCTGGGTTCGAGTTTAGAGCATCATGACAAATCAATCTCGGTCCTTCGACGCATTTCAGTATCATCCGATCTCACTGATCTCCTATAAGGATATTGATACCTGACTGTTTGATTCGCATTCTAGAAGTTGTTGAGTAAATAAGATAATATATACACCCCAATGGATAACATTTCTGGGTTATCACATACTGCGGCGGTTCATTATAGATTCTTACACTGTTATCAAGCTGGAGTTACTGCAAACAAGGTATATAATACATGACATATATTGTTGTTGTTTTTAAACTGTTATTCAGCATGTTATGTCCTACAGACCGATCTAATGAGATCGAAGTAGGACTACATGTATTTTTAAAGTTTTGTTCAAATGGTATTGAAGATAAAAACCATTTCCTACTTCAATGTTCTTGTATAATGTCCGTTGTTGTTAACTGCCGGCCTTATTCAGTTTTTTTCTCCTTCTACTGTGAATATATTGCTTAATGATAATATCCGTGTCCTCCATTAGGTACCATGTGCAGTCGAGCACCGTTGTGTCTCGATATAGCATCTCGGTCCCGGCAAAATCCTTCATAATTTATCATTATTCAAGCTCTTTTAACTCGATACTGATGTCTCGATATTTCGGATATATCGATATCATTCTCATGGTCCCAACAAGCAAAATTACCCTTTTAACTCGATATTTGCAAAGAAACTCGATATTCACCTACCTTTCATGGGCAAGTATCCCTATGAACTGAGGTTGTTTCCACAGGTTTACACACTTTAAAATGTTCACCCACAGAAAACAATTATGTCATGAATTTTATCATGGTATGCACTCATTTATTTTTGTATATGTTAATTAATCACCATATCCTCTGTAGAGCCATGTCTTAATCGCCATATCCTCTGTAGACCATGTCTTAATCGCCATATCCTCTGTAGACCATGTCTTAATCGCCATATCCTCTGTAGACCATATCCTCTGTATGTCTTAATCGCCATATCCTCTGTAGACCATGTCTTAATCGCCATATCCTCTGTAGACCATGTCTTAATCACCATATCCTCTGTAGACCATGTCTTAATCGCCATATCCTCTGTAGACCATGTCTTAATCGCCATATCCTCTGTAGACCATGTCTTAGTCACCATATCCTCTGTAGACCATGTCTTAATCGCCATACCATCCGTAGATCATGTCTTAATCACCATATCCTCTGTAGACCATGTCTTAATCGCCATATCCTCTGTAGATCATGTCTTAATCACCATATCCTCTGTAGACCATGTCTTAATCGCCATATCCTCTGTAGACCATGTCTTAATCACCATATCCTCTGTAGACCATGTCTTAATCGCCATATCCTCTGTAGACCATGTCTTAATCGCCATATCCTCTGTAGACCATGTCTTAATCACCATATCCTCTGTAGACCATGTCTTAATCACCATATCCTCTGTAGACCATGTCTTAATCACCATATCCTCTGTAGACCATGTCTTAATCGCCATATCCTCTGTAGACCATGTCTTAATCACCATATCCTCTGTAGACCATGTCTTAATCACCATATCCTCTGTAGACCATGTCTTAATCACCATATCCTCTGTAGACCATGTCTTAATCGCCATATCCTCTGTAGACCATGTCTTATCTCCATATATAGACCTCTGTAGACCATGTCTTAATCGCCATATCATCTGTAGACCATGTCTTAATCACCATATCCTCTGTAGACCATGTCTAAATCGTCATATCCTCAGTAGACCATGTCTTAATCACCATATACTCTGTAGACCATGTCTTAATCACCATATCCTCTGTAGACCATGTCTTAATCACCATATCCTCTGTAGACCATGTCTTAATCGCCATATCCCTGTGTAGACCATGTCTTAATCACCATATCCTCTGTAGACCATGTCTTAATCACCATATCCTCTGTAGACCATGTCTTAATCACCATATCCTCTGTAGACCATGTCTTAATCGCCATATCCTCTGTAGACCATGTCTTAATCACCATATCCTCTGTAGACCATGTCTTAATCGCCATATCATCTGTAGACCATGTCTTAATCACCATATCCTCTGTAGACCATGTCTTAATCACCATATCCTCTGTAGACCATGTCTTAATCGCCATATCCTCTGTAGACCATGTCTTAATCGCCATATCCTCTGTAGACCATGTCTTAATCACCATATCCTCTGTAGGCCATGTCTTAATCGCCATATCTTCTGTTTGACAGCTGGAATACTCAGAGTGTGTGATAAGTGTAAGTAAAGGGAAAGAATCTCTTCTCTCTAAACGCTATATAAACTCTGTCAAGAAACGCAACCCCTGTCCTCAGATATGAAAAATTCGTTTGAATGAAGTTATTGCTTCCAAACTAAATGTTATTCGAATGTATTGAAATTATACACGTAATTAATGAAGATTACCATCAAACAACTGCATTTGTACGCATAAGTGTATTTTATTGCTTATTCCGTCACAACGCATGAAATGACCCTCATGGTGACTTCGCACAAAAAAACACATGCAAATCATGAAAATGGCAGTTAATGTAGGGGTGTATAAAAGCCCATGTGCTTTCGTATTATATTCATTCATTTGTCGCATGAAAAGCTGTGTGAAAAATGCCACGATTGAGTGCTGCCGACCGAAATATCGCCATTGGTCGTGTTCAAGCCGGAGAAAGTTTTGGAACTGTTGCACGGCACCTAAATGTTCACAAAACAACGATATCCCGACTTTGGAGCCGCTACAACAACTTCAATTTGACCAACGATCGCCCGAGAAGTGGAAGGCCAGAATCACGACCCCCTTCAAGATCGGTACATCCGGGTCCATCACCTGCGTAATCGGCATGCCCTACCAACCGTGACTGCCACACAAATACCAGGTTTGAGGAGAGTGTCAGCTCAAACGATTAGGAACCGTCTGAAAGAAGCGGGTTTACGTGCCTGTAGACCAGTTGTTGGACCTGTACTACGCCCCTACATCTCCGCCGACGACTCAGGTGGTGCAACAACGTAAGGATATGGACTTTACAAAACTGGAGGCGCATCTGGTTTTCTGATGAATCCCGTTTTCTTTTTGCAACATCACGACGGAAGAAAACGTGTGTATAGGAGACGTCATGAACGTTTTGCGCCCATCTGCGTCCGACAGGGGACAGATTTGGCGGAGAAAGCGTTATGGTTTGGGGATCCATCTCATACAACCAGAAATCAGACTTGGTGATCGTTGAAGGGAACCTGACAGCCCAACGTTACATCAACCACGTATTACAGCCTCACCTTCTCCCGATTATTGACCAACAGACACAGATTTTTCAACCAGACAACGCCCGGCCTCATACTGCACGTGCAACAATGAACTTTCTGCAGAATTCCAACGTCAATGTCTTGCCATAGCCCTCTAAATCACCAGACCTCAACCCTATTGAACACCTGTGGGATACTCTGGGTCGACGCGTACGTCAACGTCAGCCGCCGCCACAGACGCTGCAACAACTCGGCGTTGCACTGCAGGAGGAGTGGAGAGCCATTCCCCAGGAAAGAATCCGGCGTCTTATCCGTTCTGGTCCAAGGAGATGCCGTGCAGTGATTGCAGCTCGTGGTGCTCATACGAGATACTGAGAAAGACGCCCCCCTGGTGACAAACTGGTGTCTGTGAGATGACTTTTGAAATGACAATTTTAAACATGCCCATCTTGGTTATTATTCTGCCAAATTTCAGACTTCTGTCTTAAATAATAAAATGCTGTGTCGTCTTAAAACTTCAGATCAAAATCTCTAAAATACAGGGTTGCGTTTCTTTTTGACAGAGTTTATTGTGCGCGCGTGCGTGTCTGTTTCTCTATTGGTTGTTGGAGAGACCGCTAACTACAACGAGAGTCGTGGAGTTGTCGATGGTTTAGCTTCCTTACATTCACATGATGACGACTGGGTGCAGACAATATATGTAGTAGAATTGAGATATGACACACTGGGTAATCGAGGTTGTCATTAGTTACACACTGATTTCAACAAAGTGAGTTTACTACCTCTACTGCTACCACCACCGCCACCACGCCACCGCCGCTGCTGCTGCTGCTAATGATGATGATGATGCCGCTACTGACCCATGCAGATCCAGGTTAGAATTAGTCTCCAGCAGCCCATGCTTGTCGTATAAAAGTCGACTAACGGGATCTGGAAGATGCATGTCATAGTTTGCCAAATGCCAAATCGAATGATGCCACTTGCTTAATGAGACAAATATGCGCTGTAGTTTGGGGCAGGGCAGACCTCTAGACGCCCTAGAAATTCTCAGGTCATTCCTCCTACAGCAGACACTGGCTAATCTTAACATAACCTGATTTGTGATATGTGAGCTGTACTTAGGACCTGTGCCACCACCTGCAAACACGTGCATGACTCACATGGTATGTTTATAAGTTTAAACATAATGTTCTGTACATTCCACTTTTACTTAAGCCCTTAACCACGCTCAAAGTATAACTTCTATGTCGAAGCGGACGTAAAATATATTTCAAGGAATATTTTGATCATGGTAGGTTTTCTATGGAATCCTGTGTATTGTCGCGTTGTCGCATTGTCGCGTTGTTGCCCTCTCAAATCACAGAAAATGATGCAAAATTAATAGGCGTGACGCGACAACGTGACATATTTTGATCTTGAAAATTGTCGCTATGTCGCGTTTCGCCCTTTGGAGGAATAAAAAATATTATTCAAAACGCGACACGTGACATCGCGACATAGCGACAAATGGGCAAAATATGTTGCGTTGTCGCCCCTATGTAAGATGTGTGAAAATACAGCTAAAAATTTACCAAAACGCGACGCGCGCGACAACTCGTATATTTTGACCTTGAAATTTGTCGCTATGTTTATCCCATGGAGGAATAGCGCAATATTATTCAAAACGCGACACGCGACACGCGACATCGCGACAATGCGACAAATGGGCGAAATGTCGCGTTGTCGCGTGTAACTTCTATGTCGAAGCGGACGTACTTTGTTTTATAGGGCGACAATGCGACATAGCGACAATGTCCCTTCTCGGATTCCATAGTTTTCTGGTTTTTGACCAGCATGACATTTGTATGATGGTATTTGATTTGAAGAAGGAAGGAAAATGAGATTTTGGCGAAAGGACAATGCGCTGACGAACCTGAAATCGATATCAACGTTGATCAATTCAAACCAGGGACCACTGGGTCTTTGACAGCATCGCGACTACCCTACTAACAAGTCACTCTTCAAGATAAATAATGTGTTTCAATATACTTCTGCTACGAAAATACAAATTCACCACGCTTACATGTACTCTCAGTGTGTATAATAGTACATAGTCACAGCAGGTGTATCCCCTGTTCAAAACGAATTACCTTTTAATTTAACCTTCTACCATAGATATTAATTACACAGAGAAAGTTTGGTTGTTTAAAGTGCATTTTTATTAGCTTGACTAAACCTGTGTTGTAAAGATGGAGTAAGTATTTTGGAAAGTCTCTGTATCTTGCATGTCCAAACATTAAAAGTTCTGTGAGACATTTCTTATTTCTTGCCAAAAGGCCCCTGATTATATTGTAGAGACGCTTCAATGACTATGCCTGACCACCCGAGCCCGTCAGTCGCCTCTTACGACAAGCATGGGTTACTGAAGATCAGTCTAACCCGGATCTTCACGGGTCTGCTGTTGAAAGAAGTGGGTCACAATTAATCCTCGCACGATGAGCACATGCGTTATCATCTAGTAAGATGAAACGTTGCCCAATGTTGTACAATGCCACTTCGAGTGGTACAGTGATGCTGGCCCGATGTTTTTCTACCTGTGCCACTGCCATTTCATTTGGATGTTTTCTGTATCTACGAACTCTAAGTACTGCACTGTGGCCCACATACACACACATCGTTTTAGTGAGTGAGTATGGTTTTAGGCCGCTTTTAGCAATATTCCAGAAATATCACGGGGAGGGACACCAGAAATGGGGTTCACACATTGTACCCACGTGGGGAATCGAACCCGGGTCATAGGCGTGACGAGCGAACGTTTTAATCACTACAAAAAAACACAGTCCGTTTGAGTCAGAATTTGATGAATTGCAAATTGTATCATTGTACAAAATTGCCACATAAATATAAATAGTAAACATGTTTATCATTTACTAATACCCAACAGCTTTCTTATATTTGAAAATTTTCCGGACTCCACCACAAAAGTTGTTTAAGAAACTATCATCATTGAAAACGCAAACGCTGTTATCTGTCGCTGTGGGGTGAAACCGCAGAAACGGAACAGCCAGTCATGGCGGGGGACATCTCAAAATCTATTCCGGGAGACCTGTCGGTTCCTCGTCCGTCGTAGTGTCATAGTCACGACTTAAAGGATGACAAGTGGTGCCACAGTTGCCTGTTGTAAGCCATCCCGAGACCAGTCACCTTGTTCAATGACGTTAGCTACCTTGTTGACACAGTTTTGCCAAGTTTCAGTCGTGATTTTGTTAAGGATTCCTTAACCAAAACCTCTACGTCACCTAATCTAAAAGTTGTGTTTGATCTGGCAACATCTCCTTTGACAATACCCCATATCATTTCAATGGGGTTAAGGTCACAGTGATAGGGTGGAAGTCGCAGAATATCGTGACCCTTACTTTTTATGTAACTGTCAACTTTGTAGAAAGGTTCACCTTTGTGGGGTTTTATGATCTCATATAGCTGAGGCTTCGTTGCCTTTGAAGGCCGTGTGATCTGAAATTTGTCGAGCCATGATATCATATCACCTTTTCGACTGTTCGATATCGGGGCTTTACTGTCGGGGTCCTGCACGCTGTGGTATGGGGCATTGTCCATTACGATAAAAGACTTCTCTGGTAGAGAATCGAGGAAAACCGCGCCATTCATCTCGGAATGGTAGTCTCTGTTATCTGTGGACTTTGCCCTGAATACCAAAGTCGCAGCCTGGGAGAAAGCCTTTGCTGGAGCAACCAGCATGGAGAATGATTAGTCTCTCTCCTTTCCCTAGAGGCAGCTTTCTACGTGACCCCTTATCACCCCCATCGGGTACCCACTGACTGCTGGCAGTGTGCGAGGCATTGACCCAGGTCTCGTCCAAGTACACTGGCTCGAACCCTTCCTCGCGCTTCTTCTTTATAACCCTGAGAAAATTATTTCTCAAAGCGAACGATATCAGGGCGTTCACAGAGTACTGACCTATTCTCCCCAGAAATTTTTCTTATAACGATACCCGAAAGAGTTTAAGAGTCGCCAGAGTGTGTACTTTGATACCCTGAGGTTGTGTTTTGCTTCAAATGCTTTTAAAATTTTTCAGCGACATGTATTTGTTTTCAGAATAGAGCTTGTTGATAGACCCCTTACAAGGTTCTTTTTGAAAGTTGTCCAAATGTTTTAATTTGTGGGGCGGTGGGGTAGCCTAATGGTTAAAGCGTTTGCTCGTCACGCCGAAGACCAGGTTCGATTCCCCACATGGGCACAATGTGTGAAGCCCATTTCTGGTGTCCCCCGCCTTGATGTTGCTGGAATATTGCTAAAAACGGCGTAAAACCAAACTCAGTCAGTCAGTCAGTCAGTTTTAATTTGTGTGATTTTTGACGACCCCTTCGCATCACCCTCACAATGTTTGTGTTCCAGAACATTTGTCAGTCCCTTAGCTGATACTCCTAAAGCTTTTGCTGCCCGCTTACGGAATTTATTAATAGCATAAAATGGTTTGCCTTTCGGGCTTCAGCACGGAAAATATCGTACACTTTAATCACCAACTGTTTCACGTCAGCATTCAACTTCATTTTCCATCAGGGCATGTATCCCGTGCACGACGAGATAGTGGCTGTTCGGTTTCTGCGGTTTCACCCCACAGCGACAGATAACAACTTTTGCGTTTTCAATGATGATAGTTTCTTAAACAACTTTTTTGGTAGAGTCCGGAAAATTTTCAAATATAAGAAAGCTGTTGGGTATTAGTAAATGATAAACATGTGTACTATTTATATTTCTGTGGCAATTTTGTACAATGATAAAATTTGCAATTCATCGGTCCGTTTCTGATTCAAACGGAATGTAGGCTATCCCACCGCCCCACGCATCGTATGAACAATACAGATATTACATATTAACAGAGCTAGTGTTTATCACAATGGGGTGGAGGATTCTCGTATTGGTTACAATTGTTTCTGTCCCATAAGATATGATAAAATAAGATGTAACTTTATAATCGCGGCGAAAATTCTTTTTGTATCAAAAACGGCCTCAAAATGAATATATACAAATTTCACAAATATATACACAATAATTCCTTGCACAAAATGAATGCTGATGATAATAGAATGCTGATGATAATTAACCACATATGTAAAGAGGCTAAGTTAGTAGGTATCGCATGCATGGTGACTATTCCAAAACATTTGTTGCATTAATAACACGAATACTGGATGGTATGAATGCCTGTCGAGCTCTGTTTGTTTGTTTTAATACAGTAACTGCATGGTTAAGGGATTGAGTTCATTCTATGATATGCCATGGCTGTTTTGCTGTTGGAAGAACTGGGTCACGGTCCTGCCCCGATGAGCAGATTATCATTTCGTAAGATGTTTTATCTGTGCACACTGCCATGATGTTTCCTGGATCTACGTACTCAGTACCCCCCAGCTAACAACTTCACGTTGGCGCAACGTTATGCTTTCGTTGTTACAACGTTATTCCGTGGACTCCCATTTACGTTGTCACAATGTTATGCTTTTCGTTGTTACAACGTTATTCTGTGGACTCCCATTTACGTTGTCACAATGCTATGCTTTTCGTTGTTACAACGTTATTCCGTGGACTCCCATTTACGTTGTCACAATGCTATAAGCTTTCGCTGTTACAACGTTATTCCGTGGACTCCCATTTACGTTGTCACAATGTTATGCTTTCGTTGTTACAACGTTATTCCGTGGACTCCCATTTACGTTGTCACAATGCTATGCTTTCGTTGTTACAACGTTATTCTGTGGACTCCCATTTACGTTGTCACAATGTTATGCTTTCGTTGTTACAACGTTATTCCGTGGACTCCCATTTACGTTGTCACAATGCTATGCTTTCGTGGAATGCTCATTTGTTACAACGTTATTCTGTGGAATCCCATTTACGTTGTCACAATGCTATGCTTTCGTTGTTACAACGTTATTCCGTGGACTCCCATTTACGTTGTCACAATGCTATGCTTTCGTTGTTACAACGTTATTCCGTGGACTCCCATTTACGTTGTCACAATGCTATGCTTTCGTTGTTACAACGTTATTCTGTGGACTCCCATTTACGTTGTCACAATGTTATGCTTTCGTTGTTACAAACGTGGTTACGTTGTCACAATGTTATGTCGTTGTTACAACTCCCATTTACGTTGTCACAATGTTATGCTTTCGTTGTTACAACGTTATTCCGTGGACTCCCATTTACGTTGTCACAATGCTATGCTTTCGTTGTTACAACGTTATTCTGTGGACTCCCCATTTACGTTGTCACAATGCTATGCTTTCGTTGTTACAACGTTATTCTGTGGACTTCCCATTTACGTTGTCACAATGTTATGCTTTCGTTGTTACAACGTTATTCTGTGGACTCCCATTTACGTTGTCACAATGTTATGCTTTCGTTGTTACAACGTTATTCTGTGGACTCCCATTTTACGTTGTCACAATGCTATATGCTTTCGTTGTTACAACGTTATTCTGTGGACTCCCATTTACGTTGTCACAATGCTATGCTTTCGTTGTTACAACGTTATTCTGTGGACTCCCCATTTACGTTGTCACAATGTTATGCTTTCGTTGTTACAACGTTATTCTGTGGACTCCCATTTACGTTGTCACAATGCTATGCTTTCGTTGTTACAACGTTATTCTGTGGACTCCCATTTACGTTGTCACAATGCTATGCTTTCGTTGTTACAACGTTATTCTGTGGACTCCCATTTACGTTGTCACAATGCTATGCTTTCGTTGTTACAACGTTATTCCGTGGACTCCCATTTACGTTGTCACGGTGCTATGCTTTCGTTGTTACAACGTTATTCCGTGGACTCCCATTTACGTTGTCACAACGTTATCGCTTTCTGTTGTTACACTCCCCGTTATTCCGTGGACAACGTTATTTACGTTGTCACAACGTTGTGGCCTGACGTTGTGATACGCCATTTTTACGTCGCCACATGGTTAAAGTTATTTGATGCTGACGTAGTTTACGTCGTCTTAACGTTATAGTTAACGTTAATAGTTGAATAGTTTTCCCAGTAGTGAACAGTACATAAGAAACAGAGCAGAAATTCACTTCAATGTTTATTCGTCAATTTGCATGTTGTTTTGGTCCTGTTTACTGAAGCTGTAACTGAATAGTGAAGAAAGAATCTCAACGTGAAAAGATTTACAGAAACCTCTACCGTGTCACCAAGTTATGAGAAACGTTGCTATAATGTTGCGAGGAGCCCAAAGCATAACGTTTCCCCAACGTAAATTAACGTTGTTATTACGCTGTGACGTAATGTTATTAAAGGACGTAGTACTAACATTGTGACAATGTTGACGTTTGACGTCTCTTCACGTTTCACCCAGGCCAAGTTAGATCTAAGTCAATATTTAGAATTAGCAGCGTTAATAGCATTTCGAGTTAAATTGTATTGTTATAAGGCAGCGTTGAATGTCGGCACAGGAAACAATCTGCAGACATGTATTCTACAACCCACAAGCATTTGCGTGTTCAACCCCTATGCACCTTGTGGCATATCATATGCACATCACGTTGGTACGTTTTGATTCCCATTTCTCTCGTGTTCCCATTGTGTAGAAAACGTCTCCATAGAGATGAGATCGTGTTTCGATGGACACCGAAATGTCCGGCCACTTCATTTCACTTTATTTTGGGCCATTCCAGTCTCCAGACTATTTTCTGATTTTCTGTAAGCCGTGGCGCAGTTTAAGCTGACGTTACATGTTTTCCACAACATTCAGAGGTTCAGCCCAAAATTGCCTTTCCACACGAACACTTCTTTACGGAACCGTAGAGGGGACATATGTCGTGGCCACGACTTATTATTGATATTTATATTCTCATCCGATGTCCCCTCTACGGTTCCGTACTTCTTTGCATTGACCTTGAGAAACTTCATCGCGAGGAGGTAGATGGTGGAGATGCTGACTTCCACACAACTACAGAACACTACGTAGAACAGCACATGGTACTCTGGCTCAAGTCGCGGCATACCAAGGTCAAGGACAGAAGGCAACATGACAGGAAGGATGATGATGTAATACATTTATTTACGCTTGAAAACAAATGTAAACCCACCCATGTAACAGCAATTATATTGTCATATCAACAGAAATTTATGTCCTCAGATATTCTTAGTAGTGCCATTTTCCGTTTAGCTGAAAACTTATTGGTTCAATGTCAGATTTAGGTCCAATCCATTTACCCAAATCAGGTATATATCGGTAAATCCGAATTATGATTTGTTTTTTCCCATCTGCATAAAATTATAAAATTCATAACAAATCATATATTCATGTTTCCGGTCCTATTCCCCAAAGTTATGAAAACTCCCAAATGTCCATGTTTAAGGGCCACGGATCCAGAGCGATTAATGTTCCTAGCCAACAGTCTAATTACGAAACCAAGCTGCAGGCTGATCACTACCTGCTCCCTCGACCGTGACGGACACGGGGACTGGGCTACTGTCCACATTGGCAGAATTTTAGGAAGGGTGAATGCCCATCAGATGCCGTTATTTGATCATATTCCCGGTAGTTCTTATCTGATTGTAAATAAGCATCCCAGCAGTGTAGGCTTTTTCAGATTTTCAAATACTTGGATGGTATTAGTGACTGATCCAGTTTAATCATATTTCTGTGTTTTTTACCTCTATATTTAATCATGTAAAAATATGATGTCTATTACCTATGCTATGATATCAAAAACACACATTTGATATATTTGAATCCATAAACTAAACAACCCCACTTTGCCATTGCTAAAACAATCTGAAATTTTACTTAGGTACATAGGTATATACAGTTTTTAACTAAGTACACAGCATATGTTTATATATATTTCTTATGTAACAATGAAGTTCCGTTCGTATCCTCAAAACAGTGTCGGCCCATAAGTTCTTTTTCAGGCAATCAAACTTGCATCCAAGATAGCGATTTCTACTCTCTTGCTGTAACCCTTGTTTGGTGGTAAATCTACACATGTTATTTGTCATCATTCACTTGATGGTCAGTTAATGAATTTATAACAGGTATAATTAGCGATAACACCACTCAGATTACCCGACAAAGGTTCCAATTTGGCATTTCTTGTGTCTGCAGTAAATACTCATCATTATAAATTGATGGCTGATGTTGCAAATGTATTACATGTTATGTAATATGCGCATGGAAGTGCAGCAAGAGGAATTATCAGCTGAGTTACAAAACAAACATAGATCAAAGGATTAACCGATAATACGCTGATCGATTAATTGCTTCTAATTAGCGGATTTGTCAAAAGGTAGTGTTTAGGTATGTAGATTTACTAATCTATACTGAATACACCCTGTCGTAAAGTCTCTTTGTAAACACAACTTCCTTCCTTCAAAGGATTAATTGCCAATACATTGACTGATTGCTCATTATTGGCTAACTAAATTAATTTTTAAAGAATGGCGGACATCATGCAATTAGTTGCCAGGTGTGCTATCTTGGGTGACCAATGAGACTACTCACCAATGTGAAAAACCTGGAACGATAGATCACGTTTTCGCATATTAGACTGTTAAAAGACACATGACATGGAACAGGATTCTTTGTCAGCTGCAGATGAATGGCATCTCATTCCTTTATGATGATATTGATGGATACATTTCCCGAACAAGGTAATAGCCCGATATTGTTGCTATAACTTTAGTCTTTTTTAATTTTAATATTTGCATTTTGTTTTTATTTATTTGTTATGGCATTCAACAGAATCAGGTTTTTTGTGAAATATGATTCACGTTGGCAATCTATAAGATGTCTAGATATTACAGTCATGTTATAAATTCACTAAGTGTAAGCAGATCATGTGCATTTTATTAAGTTTCAAAATGCATACAAACATGATAATAAACTAATTAGGATTATAAGACAAAATATAAAAACGTACATTGACTTCGTTATTTCAGTCCTAATGTTTTCATTTGTTATCAAAATAAATCCATTTAATACAACTTTCAGATTGACTAGTAGTGAACCCAAGCTCACTACTCTCCCCAAGACTCCCCATGTACTTTGTTAGGCTTACTTTCAAAACAGTGCTATTATATCAGGCTTCTCACCAAATTCACGGTCCAACTATTTCTTAAATCAAATTCTACATCCATTTACGTTAACATTTTTATAAAGTCAATTTTACTATGAAATCAAAATTTTCATCAAAATCAGCATTTTTATCAAAGTGAATATTTTTTATAAGAAACCAAATTATTCATCAAAAGTCTACATGATTTTAAAACAAAATCAACATAAGATGGAAATATTATCGAGTAAAAAAGCTTTCATCTTTGTTGATCAGTCTATACTTAAACTATCAATTGCGCATGAGGATGGCGCAGCAGAGGTAACGAACCAGTCATGAATTCTGGGATATCATCCGTGTATTCACGGGAGAAAAACAATAACAAAAGCAACAACCAGTCCACGGAAATTGCTCTGGATCAGCAAGGGTAGGGGAAAGACAAATATCTGAGAAAAGCATGTGTTTTCTCTCTATTCTGCTTGAACCATATTGGCCCATCAAGAATATACTACACGATGTGAAACATATAAGGCCACTTTAACAACAGTTAACAATAACTGCGGTACAGCAAACATTTACATGTAAACTATGATATATGACTACACCGGAATATATGCGTTAAAAAGCATGTCACGTATGTTATCAAGTATATTACCAGAGTGATCTTCCATTTTATCCTTGAGTACCCAAGTCCTTTACTCAACTCCATATACGTATAAATCATTGTAACGCAGCTGACTTGAAAACTTGACCAACCAGATTGAAATTTCTTTTCATGCTTAATATAGTTCATACTAGATGTAGTCCAATGATTTCTTTTGACTGCTCCACCCAGAGTGAGCGAGTGAGTTGTGTTTTACGCCGCTTTTAGCAATATTCCAGCAATATCACGACGGGGACACCAGACATGGGCTTCACACATTGTACCCATGTGGGGAATCGAACCCGGGTCTTCAGCGTGACGTGCGAACGCTTTAACCACTAGGCTACCCCACCACCAAGAGAGTGACACTGAAGACATTTCGTGTATGTGCTATCCGTGTCATGACGGGGTACTAAACTGTCATATGATAGAGAAGCAACTAATATGTACAGTCAAGACAATTCTTACTGACAATAATGGTTCCGCCTGGCATTTTTGTAGGGACTGTAGACGATGATAGCATCATTAGGTCTGGTTAAAACAATCGGAAATATGAGAAGGTGTAACGATTAGATAATAAAATTGTCATAGATAATATTTTGCATAAATTATGGTGATGAAACACAGTTATCATTTCCACACACAATACCGTATTGAATATTATACGCTAGCAAAGTTACATCTGTTCAGAAAGTGTTTTATGCTGCTTATCATTTCATAAGAATGTCACCTCTCACAGTGGACATGAACAGTGTTGGAATTTGTTGGTTTCTTTCGGTCTTTTATCATGTTTACCCAGTTATGTAACAGAAATGTATCTGTAATCGATTAATATTTTTAATTAGTTGACTATTACAAACGACTATATCGATAGACAATATGCATCTATTGAATCGTTGACCATGTATTGCATAATCACAAATTGATAACATGTTTATCTTTGAGACCCAAATGTGCTGCTGATGAAAAGAAAAGAAAATGTAATTTATAATGTTGTCATTTTTGAAAACTTGGACATGTTTAAAAATGTTACTTTATAGGTGTAAAATAATGCGTAAAAACTTGAAGTATTTAAACAATATGATATTGAATGCCCTCCAGGACAAATGCCCCAAAATAGATGCGCTTGTTACAGAAGTACAACATATATTGAGAAACACCTGGCAGTAATAGTGGAATCAAAAGAATCTCACTACATTTTAAAACAATAGATATGCATTGTGAAACATTAAAGTGTCTAAAGTAATCAAACAGCATTTTCAGGATAAAAGGTAAATACCCTGCTGATTGTACAGCTTCAAATAAAATAGATAATAACCTTGCGAATAACGATAACATCCAGTAGACAAACATACTTACTACATTTTCAAGAGCAGGACAAAACAAACAATGGTGAGAATGACTGTCAAACAAAAGATAATGCTGAAACCGATTTTGTTTAAAAGTGCAGCAAGCTGTTTCCTTCCTGTTGTTGCTACATTCCGTTCAGACATGTTCCCAGATGTATGATAGCGTTGATTATCCGATAGAGAGTCGATTTCTATTTCATTTCTATTGTAACTTGGAGAATTTACATACAAACACTCCTTTGCTCTGTCTCCATAGTAAACATTCAAAATGGCAACTATTATCAACGTTGTCGTGACCTTGAGAAACATCATTGCGAGAAGGTAAATGCTGAAGATGCTGACGGTATCGGACACTTCCGGTAAACGTCCACTGATGGCAGACATGTAGACAGCGTAGGACAGCACAATGGATATACACAGTGATACTTTCTCCCCAGTCTCCGGCGGAAGCAGAAACACACCAAGGTTAAGGACGGAGAGAAGCATGACGGGAAGGATGTTGGTGATGATGTAATAGAGGTACTTGCGTTTAAAGACGAATGTGAAAACCATCTCTGTCTGAATAAGAGTCTCAGCATTTCGATGAACAAGTGCGTGCTCTAACTTTCCTACTATTTCCCATTCTCCATTTCGTTGAAATATAGTTGGTTCTATTCGGACCCAGTCTACTGTCATATTAATTTCTTTAGTGACAGAAGACCATTGGAGAAAGTTAATACTGCACGTTTGGGTATCAAACGGAAACTTCCTCATGTCTAAAGGGCATTTCGTACGTTTTCTTATCCACTTGTACCACTGTACACGTCCATCGTTGCTTACCCTTGCTGTTTCCCCGTCCGGGTATATGAGAGGCGGGTCATCTAATCCATTTAGTAGGACCAAGTCTGGAAACCACAACTTTTCAACAGGTATTGTTATATTGGTTATATTACCGTATCTATCTGAGTTCCACGTCAGCAGGTCGTCCGTCCATTCAAGCCATAAGTAACCAGTTGAAATGAGTGTCTGAGTGTTTTCCTCCAAGGCTTCAACAGATGCCAGACTGTAGGAGACCAGCACATCCACAGTCTCACTGGGGTTCTTCCTGGGTCTGATATACATCTTGTAGTTCGCAAGGAGGTCATTATACAAGGTGTACAGAGGACCGTGATCCGTAGCGGACTGAAGACTGCAGACTCCACTTAGACACAAACACAGTGCTAGGACCCTACACCGGTCCAACATCACAAAACAAAAGGGTACACAATCAAGGTTGATGGACGTCAGCATGCAACTGAATGATTCTCACAAGGCGATATACAGGCTCCCGGTAGAGCAGTAGCGCCATAAAAGACCCAAAGGGAATGCACAGGTGAAACAGATTGACAATCACGCAGTTGTTTCACATTACCACACGCTATTCCAAAAATATCCATTAAATGCTCTCATTAGTTCTTGGCACTGTCACTGTATTTAATTTACAATTACAGCTTCTCTCATTTCAGAAAACAATGTCGCACATTTACGGAAGGTCATATTTTTAACGGAACCTGTAATCACGATGACCTCATAGAAGAGACAGCTTGAAGATTGGCTTAACACAAGACATAATGGGCGCGTAATTACTGAATGTTTGTCCAGCGTCCTTCCATGGTGCTGTGAAGCAAAAACAATCATAAAGCGAGATCAAGTCAGGAGGTAGCAATTTTCCAGAGTGCTAGATATATACAGGTCCAATGTGTTTGATGTGTTACAGCTCTGTCCTATTGGTTACTGTACACAAACGAGAGCCGGTGTCACTGTCGAACTTGTTTAACTATGTAGCATTACAAACATCCATTAGCTGTCCAAATGAAGAAAATCATTACCTTAGGTTCACTCATAATACATGTAAACGACTGCATATGTACTCTTAAAAGACATGGGAAACTCAGAAATAAGTCAGACTTTCCCAAATTATAAGAAATATTATTTGAAGAAAAACCATGTTGTATGGATAGTCAACTTCTTTATTGCAATGAGTGCGACGTTTCGGTGTAGGTACACTTGATAACGGTGTTAGTACCTACACCGAAACGTTGCACTCATTGCAATAAAGAAGTTGACTATCCATACAACTTGGTTTTCTTTTACCTTCACAACTTCTAAAATGCCTCTCAAAGAGATATTATTTGTTTACTAGTATGAAGTGAATGATAATAATGAAAGAATTGGGAACATTTCACACCAGAAAGGGGGTTCTTAGGGGAGACTGAAAGATCTGTTTCCAGGCAGGAGTATTAGCCAAAAAGACCATAATGGAATGTACGTGTGGATCAGTTCAATCAAATATGAATTTGCTGGGACAAGAATATACTGGTATTTCATGGAAAGGATTAAATGATCCACTCTTGGAGCAAATAGAAGCCAGTGGAGTGCTTAAAACATAGGTCTTAATTTTCTTGTCACAAATATCTCTGCTTTGCTTCGGATCCTTCGTACTTTGTTTAGCAGGGTCGATGGCAGGTAGGGTAAGTGACTGTTGAAAATAGTCAATGCAGAGCATCAAGGATCGAGCAGGTGCACCATCAGTTGACGAATGTTTCCAATGTTCCTGAGGTGGATGCAGCACTTTCTATACTCATCAGTCACATGCTGTTCCATTGTCAATCCAGAGTGAAATAGAACATCTAGTTCTTTGACAATATGAGACATTGGTATGTTTGCATGTCCAGTCTTCAGAGTGTTGGAAGAACACTTCCAACGAGCCCTCCGTCTTTTCGTTGATGAGGTTTGGCCCACAAGATATCTGATCCAACATTAATTTGCAGCAAAGACTTAAGTTGGCATTAGCTTGACGTTCATTTCGACTTCACTGGACACGACCATGCCTATCAAGTTGGGTCAGAGTGAGACGGGACCCTATCCCAGTTTCGTCAGTTTTGTCACCCATGGTACTCGTTGGTTGCGTTTCTATTGTGAATAATTAAAGCTATCACCGTGTGCATTTTCTTCCGACAGTGATGTTATGGATTTTCAGCGATTCATTCATTTACTTTTTCACAGCTATTTTTCTTTCTCTGAAAATGGAATTAATTGTGAAAACTATTTTTCTTAAGGTTAAGACCCACCTAACGCTAACAACCATGTTTCCTAGTAATACCTGTAGTGGATAAGGGGAGACATATTTTCACACAAATACCTTCTTCGATGTTATGTGAGGTGCATTGTTGGGTATCTGGAATTCGACCGGAAAGTAACTTTCCATTTAAATGTCTGTTTTGTATATTGTGAAATACAAGGTAAGCCTTCCCCACTCGTTCTTCTTGTCGTTCTCGTTAGGGTTTGTTTACCATAGCGATAAAAAACATAAATAATTAAACTATATGCATCAAATAGTAGCAGATTGTACAAGACACTGAACACACAAGACCCTCGTCTGGTTAGCAGGTTTACGTAAGCCTATTACGTGCTCTACGCAACCTCTGTGTTCTGGTAGTATCACTGTAGTTATTGCCGGTGGGATCAATAACGAAACCGTGATATTGAAAACTATTATATGTTTGATGTTAAACAATCTCCAACCAGACATCAACACCTGTGACTTCTCTTTAATTATAATCACAAACCACTGAGATCTATGTCAACATACATGCTATGTGAGAATAAATAGCATTTTAATTGCTCTGTATTATTGGAAAGCAACGATGAATGTGTCCTCGGTATTATTTTATGCAGTCATTACACAACAAATATGTTTCGGTGCCTCCATTGTATGGTACATTAAATCATGATATGTGAGCATCACAGTTATTAAACCCTTTTACAAACAGTGTTTGGTCACAGTGTAAGACAGCTGATAACGACGTTCTTGTGGCAAGCATGGAGATTCAGGAAATACTTTGCGAAGCTAACTCTTTTGTTTTTGCTGTTTCAAATAGGAAACATGGTGCATTACAATAGAAACTACACATCCACGTTTGATGTGCTTTGTTGAAGGAGAATATTTGGTAATGATAAAGTCATCAGAAACATGTATCCCAATTCCAAACGCAAAAGACAGATTTAGCCAGGAGAAAGGTTTGGATTCACAGGTGTCAATAGGCTTCATAATGACGTCACGGGATTCCCCGCGGGCTTTACAAGTAGTAACATGGCATAGCTGCAGTGCGTCCTTAATGTGCACCTATCCGACAAGTAAACAATCTGTATAAACAATAACCGAAATACTTAACAGAATTATTACAAAATCAGCTCAGCCAAACGTCCCAATACATGTAATTAGGATCCAAAAGCAGAGCGCCCATCCTACGCCTCTCCCCACTCTGCTGTGATGGCTGCTCTTTGTGCTGAACTTGTAAAACTCCCGAATAAGTAACTTTATGACCACGTAGTTTAAGTTTTGTGTACTTCTACATATTGTTTTCTGTAGATGTCGGTAGGAGCCAAAACTTCCATGGAAACATGAATACTTGCGTTTCCATGGAAACACATGGAGCCCCTCAAATTGAATTTCAACCAATTTCGGGATAGATACGTTCATGTTTAAATTGAACTTTTAAATTGTTTAAAACAGTTTGCATCCTGGACGTGTAACAAAGAAGTTGAAAGTGCCTCCGTTTCGCTTGATTCTTCTTCATTTTCACTGGAATTTTCTCTTGCAAGATCTAAACTCGGCTCGTACTGATACGGCCTAACATCCATGTCAAAAAGGACATCGGAAACATCTTTTACTGCTTCAGAATCCATGGTCACTGTCAAGTTGTCCAGCAAAATCAAAGAGGAAGCCATTGGCAATAGGTACATATATGACGTCATGTCACGTGACACCTGCTTCTGCATTAACTGTCGGGTGTTTCGGTAATAGGCGGAAATAAGAGTGTGTTTTCGGCGTTTATTGCGATATTAAAACTTTTTGTTCAATTTTAATCACGAAAGGTGACTTTTAGAATACTGTTACCCCTATGAAAAAAAATTGGCGTTAGTTTTCTCCTTTAAGCGATAATCTTTGCCCCAAGCACCCGCCTAAAAACAAAAGTGATGCCCCATCATAACTGTCATCTGGTACATATTGAAAGCGGCAGATGTTGGAGGATGGTCAAGCGTCCCGTATTGTCATATTGCAAGGCTTTCCTCTAGGGTTTCCGCATCATGTCAGCTGACGACGTTGCTGGTCTACTTGGTTTCTATGCTTGACATGTGTTCATGCCGAATATTACCGTGAAATATAACTGTTTGAGTATATAAACATTTTTGTTCAGAAGCTGTCATTCAGATGCACGCACCGCATAACATATTGCACCCAGTTCCATATTTTCTATTCAGCTTAACGTGCTATTTATTCATGGTAGAAAGAAAAGAAACATACTGCATTACGGTGCAGATCTAGACAACCTGTAGATTAAACCACACTAAAAAACATTTGAAGCCAAATGCTGCTCATTTGGTTCCAAATTTAATATAACTCTGCCTTGAATCGTAGTGTGTTCACCTATACATTATACTCAACACTATATTCAGAAAAGTGTTTTATAAAATTGGAAGCTATACACCATGTATGTCATTATGATTTACAAACTGCAAGGTCACTTATTGTGACGTCACAGTTGTGAGGGCGTAGTGTCATTGTGGCAAGCTCTTTTGATCTTACTGAATGTAACAGTACACACTGGCAACCCTGCTTAACCAGGTTTTCCGTCGGTTCCTTATTGCACATTTGTTGTAAAATATCTAGAATCATCACATTATACTTTGCAAGGTGTCTACAAAGATCATTGTTCCAAATACATTTTCATCATCTCTGTTTGTCTGCTGTACACAACATACACGTGTAAGCTGCATGCATGTATATTTGAAAGGAAACGATTTTTGTGAACTGTCCGTTTTAATCAAATTTATTCCATCAACAAAACTCTCCAACACTAATACTGTACTTAGACAGTCTAATGGGACAAACATAATCTCTAGACTGCATGGCAAAAGTGCTGCTAGTTTTCCAAGGAAGCGTTATTCGATGATGTTGAATTTACTATTTTCAAAAACAATATACGCTGGACATGCACTGTACCTGCAATGAATAAACACTGTGAAAAAGTAAACGTGTGTGACGTACGTACCGTTTCCTACAAATAACAACGAAGAGGGTAATTATCAAGTCTTTGAACGGCTATTATACACAATGAGTATCAAAGGTTTCAGTGTTCCAGCAATATCACAACAATAAACACAAGAAATGAGCTTCACACAAATTACTCATGTGGAGAGTCAAACCCGACACTTCCACGTGACGTGACAAAACGGTACTTAAAAATAAATGGTTTAGGGCGTAGGTAAACTATGAATAATAATACTAATAATAATAATAATAGTACTTTTACAGCGCCTCATCCACATCACTCAGGGACATGCTCTAAGCGCATAACATATATGTTACAGCAAAGTTGGCATTCACTGATGTTTCTTGAAGAGATGCGTTTTGAGCTGAGACTTAAAGACTGGCAGTGACGGGGAGGTTTTAAGATCTTGTGGTAGAGAGTTCCAGAGGGTGGCAGCAGCATGAGAAAATGAATTTGCACCAAAGGTTTTGAGTTTGCACACGGGGACAACTAGCAAGAGTTGATCACTCGAGCGGAGAGATCTTTCCGGTTTGTACAGTGTTATCCTGGAGTCCTGGAGGTATGCTGGTCCAATGTTATTAATAGACAGATAAACAAGGGAGAGCAGTTTAAATTCAGAGCTCGCGGATCCGGAGCAGCCTTGGTTCAGTATTTTCTGGAGGCGCTGTATTTGCTCATAAGAGATACCAAATAGTAAAATAATACGGTAGTCCAAGCGTGATAGAACTAGAGATCGAACGAGAGTGGAAGTGTTGCTTCGATAGTTAAGATGTTGCGTATGGAACCAATATTACGGAGATAGAAGATTGACATATTTTGCATAAGTGGTTGATATGACTTTTCATACTTTCTTTTCATATCCTTGGCCTTCTGCTGACTGTCTGGACTTGGTTTAAAGCTGTCCATCAATTGGGAGTCATGAGCATAAAAGTGTCGCCCAATGTATGGTTTGTTGATTATGGTTTCTCTGAAGCTGTATAATAGCACAGTGGTTGCATTACAGCAATACAAAAGTCAGTCCATATACTCTCAATTTCAAGTATATTTGCTTTGTGAGTCCTCTGTACTACAGTAACCCACGGCCTTGAAACATTAAAAGAGTTTTGAGATGCACATCGTTTTTCAATGCCTATTGAGAGTAGATAATCCGCCTGGGAAGTAGAAAAGTAGATGTTTCTATAAAAGAAACCATGCTAATTATAGAATTTAAATGAAATAACATACAGTAGTCAAATGTACCTACTCAACTACAGTTTCAAATGCAGAGCAAAAGAAAGAACAGGTAATCTTTGTCAACAATTATAGTATGCAGTATGTAAACATACTTACTACAGTTTCAAGAGTAGGACAAAACAAACAATGGTGAGGGTGACTGTCAAAACAAAATATAACACTGAAACCGATTTTGTTTAAAAGTGAAGCAAGCTGTTTCCTCCCTCTTGCTCCTCTCTTCCGTTCAGACATGTTCTCAGGTGCACGATTGCATGTATCATGTGATAGAGATTCGTTTTCTGTCTCATTTGTTCTACGGCTCGGAAAGTTGTCACACGAAACGTCCTTTGCTCTGTCTCCGTGGTAAACATTCAAAATGGCTACAGTAATCAACGTAGTCGTGACCTTGAGAAACATCATTGCGTGAGAAGGTAAATGCTGAAGATGCTGACGGTATCGGACACTTCCGGTAGACGTCCACTGATGGCAGACATGTAGACAGCGTAGGACAGCACAATGGATATACACAGTGATACCTTCCCCAGTCTCCGGCGGAAGCAGAAACACACCAAGGTTAAGGACGGAGAGAAGCATGGCGGGAAGGATGTTGGTGATGACGTAACAGAGATACTTGCGTTTAAAGACGAAAGTGAAAACCATCTCTGCCTGAATAAATGTCTCAGCACTTAAATGACGAAGTGCGTGCTCAGACTTTCCTACTATTTCCCATTCTCCGTTCCGTTGGAATATAGTTTGTTCTATTTGGACCCAGTCTATTGTCATATTAATTTCTGATATTACAGAAGACCATTGGTGAAAGTTAATACTACACGTTTGGGTATCAAACGGAAACTTCGTCATGTCTATAGGGCATTTCGTACGTTTTCTTATCCATTTGTACCACTGTACACGTCCGTCGCTGCTTACCCTTGCTGTTTCCCCGTCCGGGTATATGAGAGGCGGGTCATCTAATCCATTTATCAGGACCAAGTCTGGAAACCACAGCTTTTCAACAGGTATTGTTACATTGGTAATATTACCGTGTCTATGTGGAGTTCCACGTCAGCAGGTCGTCCGTCCATTCAAGCCATAAGTAACCAGTTGAAATCAGTGTCTGAGTGTTTTCCTCCAAGGTTTCAACAGATGCCAGACTGTAGGAGATCAGCACATCCACAGCCTCACTGGCGTTTTTCCTTGGTCTGATATACGTCTTGTAGTTCTCAAAGGAGGTCATTATATACGGGTGTACAGAGGACCCTGATCAGTAGCAGACTGGAAGACTGCAGACTGCACTCAGAAACACACATAGTGCTAGGACCCTACACCGGTCCAACATCATAAACCAAAGGGTACACAATCAAGCTTGATGGACGTCAGTATGCATCTGAATGGTTCTCACAAGGCGATATACAGGCTTCCGGTAGAGAAGACTCGCCATAAAAGACCAAAGGGAATGCACAGGTGAAATAGATTGACGATCACGTATTTGTGTCACATTGCCACATCTACCAAAAAATATCCATTAAATGATGCTCTTTAGTTCTTGTCACTGTCACTGTATGTACTTGACAATTTGTTGCTCCTCCCATTTGAGAAAACAATGTCGAACATTTACGGAAGGTCATTTTTAACGGAACCTGTAATCACGATCAGGTAATGGAAGAGACAGCTTTTGAATATTGGCTTAACACAAGACATAATTGTTCCGTAATTACAGAATGTTTGTCCAGCGTCATGCTGTGGTGCTGTGAAGCAAAATCAATCATAAAACCGAGATCAAGTCAGGAGCTAGCAGTTTTCCAGAGTGCTAGATATATACAGGTCCAATGTGTTTGATGTGTTACAGCTCTTCCCTATTGTTTACTGTACACAAGCGAGCGCCGGTGTCACTGTCGAACTTGTTTAACTATGCAGCATAACAAACATCCATTAGCTGTCCAAATGAAGAAAAACATTACCTTACTCATAATGCATATAAACGACTGCATATGTACTCTTAAAAGACAGGGGAAACTCGGAAATAAGTCAAGAATATCCGAAATTATAACAGATATTCTAGGGGAGCTTGGACATGAATACACTGGTATGTCAGCGGAAAGGACTGCAGCAAGTGGAGGCCAGTGGAGAGTTTAAAACATATGTGTTATATGGAAGTGTATAACAGTTTTTGTCAAAAAGTATGCTTGTTTCACCACACAAAATGACTATATTATTCAACTTTACTAACGTTAGGAAATCTACGTTTCATCCGGCGGCCAAAATGAACAACGTTTGAAATCTACGTATCATCTGGCTGTCAGATTTACACACGTTTTTAAAGAGGTGTTTAAAAATAAACGAACACTCAGCTCTACATTTACATGTATTTCTATTTCAAGTGTAAATCTTGCCATTGTTTTCATGTGTTTTCTAGCATGTGCTTAACATATGTAAATGCTGTGATTGTAGGACTTGCATTTCAATACCTTTGAAATCTCGTATGACCAGAGTTAGGTTTGTCATATATTTAGTACACGCGTAAATGGTTGGTAATGGGTAAATAGAGTGTTACACTATTGACACTACTTTAACATGTATTTCAATGGTTCTGTAATATAACTGTCACATCGGGTTCGTTAGCGCGTCCGACCATGCCATCATGCACTGGGATCATTAGGAAACACATGGCGAAGGATACCCATGACTGAGCAACCACTATTAACGCGTGCCTTTCTTAACGCATACATAGGATGTCTCTGTTTAAAGGTTCAAATATCGGGTCTATGAGCCAGCGATATGTATGCTAGGGAGTTTGTGTGTGTGCATGTGTGTGAGAGAGGAAGAGGGTGTGGGATGGGGTAGGCCTAGGGTGGGGTGGTGGCGGTGGGATACTGATAAGCCTTTCTGATCAGTAGGTAATATCATTTATACTTTTGCAATGGAAATTACATTAATGTTTAAATAACTGACCTTAGGTGCACTTCTTATATATGACATACAAAGAAGACACTGTTTATTTTGCAATAAAACACAGACAGATGTGTTCACACAGAAATGAACCGGTGGTCCCCAATTCTAGTGCACACTTGTATGAGTTACCTGACTGATCATAGCTGCACAAATTGTCTTTACCTATACTTTCAAAAAAAAGATGATTACAATGTATTAATGATTCCCGATGTAAATTACTGTTGTAAATGTGTAAAACATGCACATACTTGATGTGGCCTCTTTTGATCTCGGAATACAGATACTCATCCCATACGGACGTTTTCTCTCAACTTTCAGTTACACGACGGAATATCTCTCTTGGGTAGATTATAGAAAATTCTAGTGATTGCAATTAGTTCATAAGCTTAGATAACCAAGCAGTTTCGATAATTATTGAAAAGCTTACTACCTGACAGCATATATGTTGCTCATGCGTTTCATTTTGTACTTTTACTTTCTGATTTGTTATACATTATACAATAATGTTCATCATTTTGGCATCCCAATATATGGAATATAATGTGTACTTATTAATCTATCAAAAGTACCTGAACGAATTATCTGTATGTTTTACTGTTATTAGATTTGCAACTGTAAAATGTACCTTCGTACAGCATTTCCAGTGGAAATAGAAACCGAAAATTGCTAAATATATGGAAAATTAATGGGGTAAAGATTGCAAACAATAATTATTTATATACCTGTTTTAGATTCTCAGTGTGCAGATCATGTCACTAACATAACAACTGAAGGATGGGTCTGGAAAGTGTGAGCGTGTGTGTGTGTGTGGGACACATGCAAAGTCTCTGAGTCAGCTGAGATTATCCTTCAAAAACATCATATGTACAATCAACATTATTTATCATTAGAAGTGCAACCAAAAAGCATTACCAAAATGCCATATTTCCAGACAGCATAACATCACCTTTTGGCTAGAGTTCCAAATATTTGACACCGAAAAGCCTGTCAGTTAACTCAAAGGAAATAAACCCTTGTGTTTCATTAATTGATGTCACAATCATGAAGTCACAATGAAGTAAGGTTGCCATGTGTTTCCAATATGATTGAGTCAGTGAAAACACACTACTAATTCAAATAACATTCTAAAAAGAACTTTCTTCAAGCAGTGGCTTAAAGCCATACATAGCTAAGACTTGCTTTATATATTATATAGACTTCATATAAGGCATCATAGATATTTCATAAACATGGTAGAGGAACCTTACCAACGCTTAATTCGCAAGTGGTGATGCAATACGCTGATGAGGCTTAGCCTTAAGCGATTGGCAGATGTAAATTAAGCTGATGGCAGATGTAAATATTACTGAAGATGTTGGTCCCGCCAGCCATGGGTGTTTGGTATGTTTAATGGCATGTACTTTATCTGGGCCCGTTTATGATGATACACATTACGGTCTTCTACAATAATCTCTCTTCATATCAGATTGAGGGTATTTTTAAACATAACCGGTATGTCTATTACATTGTATTTAGATAATCAACATTATTCGAACTTTTCTCCATATACGTCGGCCAGATACATCGCGCACTACCCTTTTCTCTCTTGATCTTATCAAACGACTATTGCTGCAAGTTCGAAGAATCCTGGTCAAAGTAGAAACGTCTTAAGACTATTCTCAAACATTCTGTAACATACACATTTTGCCCCAAATGGGTAGAGCTTCCGTTCGTGGATATCAGAAAGACAACTATACAGTTATTTCCAATGTTGTAGAAAGCAACCCACTTACTTGGAGTTCAATCTCTCTTCATTCTGGTGTATGTATGCCATCGGCCGTAGTACAATATTACTTCATACAGCCAACAAACGGCTTGTACGCATCTCATTCGCATAGAATAGATACATAGCTGGATTTCGTAGCACAGTGGAATGGAATTGACTACAGACATCAAAGTATTAAATTTGCATAATGATGGATATGTAGAATAGTTCACAGGAATATAAGATGTACGCAGATGATCATAGGCAGAACATATTAGGAGAAAATGATATTCATTTTCAATGTAAGCACCCCAAAAAAATGACATATCTGATATTGCTTGGCTTATTAATATATCTACCCGTCTCAATATTTAATTGATGAGAGCTGCAACGAAACTGTGCAAGAGCAATGCGGAATGCTTTCATATTTATACAACTTAAATGTGTCTCTAGGGGCAAATACATGTTTATACAGTGAATAGGAATAGGTTTTAGAACTAAATGTTAATGATTCATGCCAACCCTGTACATACATATTCTGTGCCCTAGTAATGAATCAAAATGAAATGAGTCTAAATTGTTAATACACTGGCTCTCCCAAATCCATGCTATTTAATAGAAAGTTTTGAAGCCCAATTAATTTTACCGTAGGAAACATCAAGCAACATTAAGTTATAACAGTTTTTTTAGGAAAACGCGATGCCGGCATTTTCAACAACTTATACCAATATTTGACACAGCGTTTGTATGCATAAATATATATGGGATATCTGCCACATTCCCCACGAAAACAACCTCATTGGACGTAGATGATTTAACACCAAGTACATTTTTACAGGCCAGCGTCTGAACCCTCTCCACATTAGAACTGATATCACAATCTAAGCTTATAGCCTTTTTACCAATCCGTTCATCAAATAATGAATAAATATTGTTTTAAACACACTTCAGCGTCAAAAGCGAACTTGGCGTTACTTTCGAGTCTAAAAGTTTGAAAAATAAATGGCATTGCAAAGGTTGTAACTTTGATAGAGATCTGAAAATAATGAACAAAGCCTTTTTGATTGTGAAATGGCGTTATCAAAGTGGTTGTTACCAAGCTAGAGATTGGGAGAACTGTACATCCAGGTATCTATAGAAGCTACACAATCGATTCAGCTACCTCCAAGAAACCACTTTTCTCTTTTAGAAAGCTTTTCCACCTTTCTAAACACCACATTTGAGATTTCTCTAATTTAACAGTGAGATTATAATCCATACAGTGCTGTTCTAAAACATTGATGCCCTTTTGTAAAACCATATATAGTATCAGAGAGAAAAAATAACACCGTCAGCAAACAAAAGGAGGAACAATTGCGTCAATTCAGGATGCAGCTGAATACCAGGATAACAAACAGATTCAATATTATCTACTAAATCATTTATGAAATGGGGACTTAGACACAACCTTGTCGTACCCCAATGCTACATTGAAACATTTCTGAAAAAGAATTGTTAGATTTAATACAGGACTTGACACAGTCATAAATGGACCTTATGGTTTTAACATCTCAGGAGACACGCCCTTTCTATTCAATACCGAACATAATTTTGACCTATTAACCAGATCGAAAGCTTTTGAGCAGTCAACAAAAAAAGCATATAACTTGCCTTTCCTGGATAGAATCCTTTGTGCAATAGTATGCAAGATAAAAATATTGTCAATGTTGGAATAACCAACTCTGAACCCTGCCTGCGACTCTGAAATATTATCATAAGCATCACACCAAAACTGGAGTCTATCCTTAATGATTGATATATATATAACTTACTGAAAATACCGAGTACCGTAATACCTCACCTCATTTACCTCACCTCTCTTATTGATAGGAACTATTACACCTACAGACCACTGTGCTGGGAATATACCTTTATCAAATAAAATATTGAAAAGAGTAGTGATAAAAGGGACAACAACATCACACGAGTGCTTAAAGAACTCCGCAATTAACTTGTCATCACCAGCTGATTTAGAACATTTAAGTGTATCGATTGCCTTGAGCACCTCATCAACTGATATTGGAGAATCTAGAATAGCCGCAGTATTACCATCTGTCACAGACACTTTCCTCACTGGTAGAATCCGAACAACCTGCAGACATATATATATCGCAAAAATAGTCATACCATTCCTGAAGGGAAATTTTAGGTCTAACAGGGACGGAGCCAGAAAACCTTTTCAAAACCTTCCAAAATACCTTAATATTGTATAGATTATCGATCAACAATCTCACCACTTTATCATGATAGGAACGTTTCTTCTCTCTTATGACAGAAGTGAATTTATTTTAGCCCTTAAACATTCCCCAAGAGCTTCATCCTCTCTACGCCTTCTGAAAACACGTAATAACCTCTCCCTTTCAGAACGATAATAGCTACATTCAGAATCGTACCATGGATGTGAAGTAATACTACCTACAAAACTTTTACGCTCCATACATTTACCAGCTTCACAAATAACTTTGGTGAACAAATCAACAGCTTCAACGGTATTTTCAAACGCTAGATCTAAACAATCATTTAACATTGAAACATTTTTTAAAGACAGTAAGTTTTCTTGAAACAGTTCAGCTTTATTGTCATCCCACACAAAGCGGTAATCGTTCTGGGTTGCACGTGAATCCTGATGCACGCTCTGTGCCAGGTACTCACGTGACTGAAATTGGCAAGTCAACGGTAGATGATCACAGTCCGACCGCGATATGATGTTAAATTGTTTACAAACATTAAACAGATCTGGTGAAGCTAAATGATATAATCAATTACACTTTTGCCAGAATGACTTAGGAATGTGAAATCACCAATACCGGCATCCTGACCACAACGACCATTCATTATGAACAAGCTCAAGGCGGCACACCAATGGAGTAGTTTTCTACCTGAATGATTCAAAACTTTATCTCAAGAACGACGTTTTGTAGTCACTGTATCAAATGTTAATATCCTCATCTCCAATTGCATCTGATATACACTCATCAACGCTATCAGGTTCTTCGCCAGTTCTTGCATTCAGATCGCCTCCGACGATGACATCATGTACCTCACACAGTAATGTCAGCAACGATTCAAAGAATAGTGTTAATCCACATGAGAATGTTTTGAGTCATACCATGAGGAACCAAGTGGGTTCACATACACAACAGACAAAAGCACATCTTTGTCTAGACGGAATACAGATTTGTCAAATATAATATACACAGCATTATCAATGATTCTAAAAGATTTCACATGTAAATCTAAATACTTTCTTATCAACAGAACAACACCACCAGATGGTCTTCCTGAAGTAGAAGTTTTCACAGCGTCAACACAATAACACTTGTAGTCATGAAACACGGATAAATAATCAAATCCTATAGTCCAAGTTTCAGACAAACCAACAATATCAAAATTGTTTATAAATGATATAAAGTCCTGATCGTTACTTTTGTTGCAGAAACCTGCTATGTTCCAGAAGAGACAGTTCTGTACATTGTTTACATTCTGGCGTTGTGACGTGGGTCGGCCACACCCTAGGTCGTGTTGTTGTCATTGTAGTTTGTGTGTAAGGATCCTCCGGGGTCATATCCTCTTCTGTTGTAGCTTCGCAGCTTGGCGCCTCCTGTGTAGTGTAAGGGGGTGTCCAAGAGCGTTCGTTGTGGTACTCTCGGATGGTAGTTCAAGAGTCGGAGACAAAAGTCAGCAGTATAGTTGAAGACAGCAGCAGCCATGTTTATTATGGTTGGGGAATAATGGTAGAAATGGTACATAAGATGGAAATCACGTGACAGAACGCACATCGGGACCGGAGTGTCCAATGTTCCTGATGTGGAGACCCGCTCTGTCACTTACACACATTAAGAAGTCGGACGGCGATTCTTCATCGTCGACGTAGTCGTTGGTGAGGCGACGGCCTTGGCCGACACCCTGACTAGCCGCACAGTCCGTCCGCTTCGGCGGATGATCTGGGCCCCGTTTCCTCGCCTCGTCTCTGACTGGTATCCCTGCCTGGTCTCCCTTACTGACCATGAGAGTCCGGTTTTACGCATAGGGACATTACGCCACGTTGTGCAAGGTCACTGACCTGTGCACATGTACATACGTAAGATCCGCCGACGGGAGATGTTAATTGACATGTGTCAATTATGTTGTTTGAATATATGAAGTTTTACAGAAACTTATTGAAATGGTTTACTCTATGACAGGGGAAAGACGGTCCACTACAACTAACCTTCCCTTCTTGTAGTAACCATGTTTGTTATGTCGTTTTAGATCGGAGATAACTTTCCTCTGATAGTTTGTTAGGTCACAGGAAATTCCATTTCACTTTCAACCTGTCACGGCACTTCAGAGCAAGTATTTTATCGTTAGTAGTTTTGAATTTCACAATAAGAGGTCTGGGACGTTTAGACCTCGTAGACGTATTCCCAATTCTATACGAGTCCGAGATGCCCTCATTGCAGAATTGATAATCCGAACTGTGTGTATTTAAGATATCACACACAAGATCTTTACAGTCAAACTTCGGTTCGTCCGGCAATTCACTTACTCCATGGATCAAAACATTATTTCGCCGATTATACTGTTCCATTCGTTCCATATTACTCTGAATCTCATCAATGTCATGCTGCAGTTTGGATGTAAAGCGAATATCGCTGTGTTCGACGGCTGCTAATCTCTCGTTCACGGCGTCTAAGTCCAAACGTAAAATGGTTTGTTGTGATTTTATGCTCTCCAAGTCATCCTTAATTTCACTCAACTTTCTGCTTTCTGGTGTCCGCCTTTACATCTCTAGTGTCACGAGCGAGTTCACTTTTCATTGTGCAAATCTCAAGTAATAGATCCTCCTTCATCGTTGCAAGTTCTATGGTAGTAACAATGTTAGCATCGCTGTGCTTTGAAGGGGCCCGGGATTAGATTCAATATCTCCAGATAGTAAGAGGGCATTAGAACATATAATGTTCCGTGTCAGAATAGATACACTACATAAGACAAACAGCGTTGAGAAGAGTCGATAGCCTACATACACACCGAGGTCCATTCCGAGAACGGGTTGTAATCGGCAACATGGCTGGCTTGCTTCGTACCACCTGGTTGTCGGAAAAGTCCAATTTTCATTCTCCATTGCGCCACGGATACCCCCTATAATGCTCGGGATGCTGCAGGCCCAGTTACAGTACCTATTTGAACCCCAGGTGTAATATTCGGCACTGAGGTACGACGGGAAAACTCTCTAGCAGCAGTTTCACCCTGGAGCTATTCTGGGCACGTCTTGCTAGCTGCAAGGGCGGGTAACTTAGGAAAACAATAACCCACTAAGATATTGCATTCATGTCGGAATCAACATTATCGCCGCCTGTCTGATCTGAACTTGAACATGCGAGGTCTGCGTCTATGTCAGGTTAAAGGTCTACAAGATGCAATAGTCATAGTCATAGGCCTGCTCCAAACAACGGAATATATATCTTGTGAGAAGGACTTCTCCAACGGGGAAATTACAGCAATGCAACATTACATTCACTTGTGCGACATGTGCTTCCACAATCTGAGTTTATGGGTCATCAATTAAACAGGACAATCAAGACGAATTTCACAAAAGGCTCGGCGGTCCAACATGCCTATGGTATACTCAGAGAACGCACCCGCCTGTGCTGTCCGGTCATAATCGCTACACGATAAAAACTATTTTTCATTTCATGTCTCACAGAATATATAATTTGATATGGCATTGTTTGTTATCGTATTTAAAGTTCATGTATGGCGTTATTACAGCATTCGAGTTATGTACTGCCAAAAGATATTTCACAGTAGTGATGCGCGAGCTGAACAGACTGAAGAAATTACGACTTGGTTTGTGTAGCGTATCTGGCTGTGCTGCAAGAGAGATAGTCTGTCTCACAGTCCCTGAACCACATTATTTTACCTACTACCTCGCCCTCTCTGCAATACTAAAGCCCCAAATATAGCAAGTCTAGATTTCCTCAGGTTCCTGAATCTCTGGTCTCCCTGGGGCTCCTTTCAATTTAAATGGGCTTTATTTGTTACTATCAAAATTATATATATTCAGAGACTAAGCGTTACCCTACAAGAGAGATAAAGTGGTATTCTATAGAGATAGTGTAAGGCGTAACTGATACTGGCAGCAAGAGCAAGTGCAGCTTAATAAGGCGTGTTAGCTTGCGTAATACTGCATTCTTTGTCAGGCTCTTTTGGTGATAAGAATAATGAGGTTACGTGAACGTTGATTTCAAACGTACTAAAATGGGTGAAAATGAAATTACATGAACCAAGTAATTCACATCATGGAAACATATGGTCGTCTTGCTTGAGCACAGGTAACACGAGGAGGCAAATTTAAACTGACATGTGTTTCCCCACCTAAATAAATTTACATGTTTCAAACCAGAGTAAACTAATTCGGAAATTTCATCACCCATTGAAATTCGAAGGAATGCATCGGAAATACTGTATGGTCATGTATTAACTGGAGTATCATGTATGGAAATAACTGACAATCCGGTCAGGGCATACATGAATGAGGGACTTGTGCATACGAAAATGTACGATGAGCATATGTTTCAAAGGTATCGATTTGAATGAAAGATATGCCCGAATTAGGAAATATCTGGAAACATACGTAAATCCGGTCATAGCATGCATGTCCCACTGTATTTACGTTTATTTCAATGGTGTACAATGTGGCTTTTGGTCCTGTTTCGTTCAGAATTCAATATAGTTCTGCCTTGAATACGTAGTGTGTTAACCCCTAATTAACACTACACTATTCAAATATAGTGTTGGTTAAGACATTTCAAAACACTTTTAAAATAATTTTATTTTATGTAATTTTATGTTATGCGGAGTTACTATTTTTCCGTTAGTATATTTGATCATACATGAAGGTGTCAACCACTTCGGACGAACAGTCCTTTGCATTGACCCTGAGAAACATCATCGCGAGGAGGTAGATGATGAAGATACTGACGGTATCTGACACTTCCGCTCGACTTCCACTAATTACAGACACGAAAGCTGCGTAGAACAGCACATGGTACATAAAGCGATATCTTCTTCAAGGAGGGCGACTCTCGGCTAAAGTTGAAGCACACCAAGGTCAAGGACAGAAGGCAACATGACAGGAAGGATGATGATGTAAGACAGTTATTTACGCTTGAAAACGAATTTAAAACCACCCATGTAACAGCAATTATCTTGTCATATCAGCAGACATGTATGACCTCAGATATTTGTACTAGTTGCCTTTCTCCGTCTTGTTGAAAACTTATTGGTTCAATGTCAGATTATTTCTACTTCATTTACCAAGAATCAGGTATATATAGGCAATTTTTTAACAATTCCGAATTATGATTTGTTTTCCCAACTTACATAAATTTATAAAATTCATAACAAATCATATCTATGTCTATGTTAAATTCAGCAAGGGTAGGGGAAAGACAAATATCTGAGAAAAGCATGTGTTTTCTCTCTATTCTGTTTGAACCATACTGACCCATCAAGAATGTACTATACGATGTGAAACTTTTAGGCCACTTTAATAACAGTTAACAATAAATGTGGTACAGCAAACATTCACATGTAAACTATGATATATGACTACACCGGAATATATACGTTAAAAAGCATGTCACATATGTTTCACTCTACGCCGTTACATCAGAAACTACTAGCGCCTCCTCAAGTCTATCAGGACAGTTCAGATTGGCAATGTTGTTACAGAACTCAATTTAGTGGGGAGTTGTGACATGCTTGAAAGAGAACCAACCTAACCATTTCCGTATTTTGAACTGTTGCAGTTTCAGAGGGAGGTGCAGTATCTTAACTCACTCTCAGCCCCGTTCACTGATCGTTTCTGAAAAAACAAACTCTTCAGATATATAATTATTTGATGTAAGATCAAGTATATTACCAGAGTGATCTCCCATTTTATCCTTGCGTACCGAACTCTTTACTCAACTCCATACGTGCAAATCATTGTAACGCAGCTGACTTGAAAACTTGACCGACCAGACTGAAATTTCTTTTCATGCTTAATATAGTTCATTCTAGATGTAGTCTAGTTATTCTTTGAATGCTTCACTCAGAGTGAGTGGATTTGCGTTTCACGCAGCTTTGAGCAACATTCAATCAATATCACGGTGGGGACACCAGAAATGGGCTTCACACATTGTACCCATGTGGGGAATCAAACCCGGGTCTTCTGCGTGACGTGCGAACGCTTTCGTGGATGTGCTAACGTGTCGTGATGGGGTGCTACACTGTTATATGTTAGAGACGCATCTAATATGTACAGTCAAGACAATTCTTACTGACAATAATGGTTCCGCCTGGCTTTTTGTAGGGACTTCAGACGATGATAGCATCATTAGGTCTGGTTAAAAAATCAGAAATATGAGAACTTGTAACGATTATTGATCTTAGAATTGTCATTGATAATATTTTGCATACATTATGGTGATGGAACACAGATATCATTTACACACACAATACTGTATCCAATATTATGCGCTAGCAAAGTTACATATGTTCAGAACATGTTTATTCCTCACATGGGTACAATGTGTGAAGCCCATTTCTGGTGCCCCCTCCGTGATATTACTGAATATTGCTAAAAACGTCGTAAAACCATACTCGCTCACTCAGAAAGTGTTTTGTGCTGCTAATCATTTCATAAGAATGTCGCCTCTCACACTGTACATGAACTATGTTGGAATTTGACGGTTTCTTTTGGTTCTTTGTCATGTTTCCCCAGTTATGTTACAGAAATGTATCTGCAATCGATTAATATTAGTTAACTATTACAAATGACTATATCGATAGACAACTCTAATATGCATCTATTGAATCGTTGACCATGTATTTCATTATCACAAATTGATAACATATCTTTGAGACCAAAATGTGCTGCTGATGAAAAGATAAGAAAATGTGATTTATAATGTTGGTTGTTTGTTTTTTTAAAACATGGACTTTTTTAAAATGTTTCTTTATACGTGCAAAATAATGTGTAAAACATGAAGTATTAAAACAATATGAATACTGAATGCGACCCAGGACAAATGCACAAAAATAGATGCGCTTGTTATAGAAGAAAACATATATTGAGAAAAACCTGGCAATAATGATCTAGTAGAATTAAAAAGAATTTCACTACATTTTAAAACAATAGATATGCATTGTGAAACATTAAATGATGTCTGAAGTAATCAAACAGCATTTTCAGGATAAAAGGTAAATAAATACCCTGCTGTTTGTACAGCTTCAATTGAAATAGATAATAACCCTTGCGAATAACGATAACATCTAGTAGACAAACATGCTTACTACATTTTCAAGAGCAGGACAAAACAAACAATGGTGAGAATGACTGTCAAACAAAATATAATGCAGAAACCGATTTTGTTTAAAAGATTTTCAACTTCTTTATTGCAATGAGTGTGACGTTTCGGTGTAGGTAATGCTTGATAGCGGTGTTAGTACCTACACCGAAACGTTGCACTCATTGCAATAAAGAAGTTGACTATCCATACAACTTGGTTTTCCTTCACCTTCACAACTTCTAAAACGCCTCTCAAAGAGATATTATTTGTTTACTAGTATGAAGTGAATGATAATAATGAAAGAATTGGGAACATTTCACACCAGAAAGGGGTTCTTGGGGAGGTTGTAAGATCTGTTTCCAGGCAGGGGTATTAGCCAAAAGACCATAATGGAATGTACGTGTGGATCAGTTCAATCAAATATGGATTTGCTGGGACAAGACTCTACCTGGTATTTCATGGAAAGGATTAAATGATCCACTCTTGGAGCAAATAGAAACCAGTGGAGTGCTTAAAACATAGGTCTTAATTGTCTTGTCACAAATATGTCGCCATCGGATCGTTCGTATCTTGTTTAGGAGGGTCGATGACAGGTAGGGTAAGTGACTGTTTAAAATAGTCCATGCAGAGCATCAAGGATCGAGCAGGTGCACCATCATGTTTCCAATGTTCTTGAGGTGGATGCAGCACTTTCTATACTCATCAGTCACATGCTGTTCCATTGTCAATCCAGAGTGAAATAGATCATCTAGTTCTTTGACAATATGAGACATTGGTATGTTTGCATGTCCAGTCTTCAGAGTGTTGAAAAAATACTTCCAACGAGCCCTCCGTCTTTTCATCGTTGATGAGGTTTGGCTCACAAGATATCTGATCCAACATTAATTTGCAGCAAAGACATAAGTTGGCATTAGCTTGACGTTCATTTCGACTTCACTGGACACGACCATGCCTATCATTTTGAGTCAGAGTGAGACGGGACCCTATCCCAGTTTCGTCAGTTTTGTCACCCATGGTACCCGTTGGTTTCGTTTCTATTGTGAAAATTAAAGCTATCACCGTGTGCATCTTCTTCCGACAGTGTTGTCATGGATTTTCAGCGATTCATCCACATACTTTTCACAGCTATTTTTCCTTAACCCAAAATGGAATTAATTGTGACAAGTATTTTTTCATAAGGTTAAGACCCACCTTACGCTAACAACCATGTTTCCTAGTAATACCTGTAGTGGATAAGGTGAGACATATTTTCACACAAATATCTTCTTCAATGTTATGTGAGGTGATAAAGACATGTGCTTGAGCATGTATATTGTCTTTATACTTTTGCAGTTTCGAGCATAGGATACGCATTAGTCGTTACGATTTACTGGGTGACTGTATCAACACTTTATATTAGATGCCAACATATCAGAAGAAGATGGTTAGGCACTGAACTTTGATTCTTGGCACATATCCCTGGTAAAAGAAACTATAACCCCCATCTTCGTTTTGAGAAGTCTACAAATGTCTCACAAGCAATCACCCACGCGAGGAAATCTTGCAGCTGAGTCAGTGGTTGGTTGACCCCAGTTCGTGGATGGTGAGCATTTTGTTCTTTAACCTGCGAATCCAATTACGTCTGTCTCTTGGAACTGCATTGTTATTATTCATCTGGACAAGAATTTCCTCTTTTGAGGAACCATGGTGTGTTAGTGAGATCTATGCAGTTGCTTACTGAAAGCTCCTTGTTCTTCAGAAGCGGGTACCAACATGTCTTTCATTACAATTAGGTCTCTTATGTCACTGCATTGTCGGGTATCTGGAATTGGACCGGAAAGTAACTTTCCATTTTAATGTCTGTTTTGTATATTGTGAAATACAAGGTAAGCCTTCCCCAGTCGTTCTTCTTCTCGTTCTCGTTAGGGTTTGTTTTACCATAGCGATCAAAACATAAATAATTAAAAATATGCATCAAATAGTGGCAGATTGTACAAGACACTGAACACACAAGACCCTCGTCTGGTCAACAGGTTAACGTAGGTCTATTACGTGCTCTACGCAACCTCTGTGTTCTGGTAGTATCACTGTAGTTATTGCCGGTGGGATCAATAACGAAACCGTGATATTGAGAACTATTATATGTTTGATGTTAAACAATCTCCAACTAGACATCAATACCTGTGACTCTCTTTAATTATAATCACAAACCACATTGAGATCTATGTCAACATACATGCTATGTGAGCATAAATAGCATTTCAATTGCTCTGTATTATTGGAAAGCAACGATGAATGTGTCCTCGAGACTATTTTATGCAATCATTACACAACAAATGTGTTTCGTTGCCTCCATTGTATGGTACATTAAATCATGATATGTGAGCATCACAGTTATTAAAACCCTTTACAAAACAGTGTTTGGTCACAGTGTAAGACAGCTGATGACGACGTTCTTGTGGCAAGCATGGAGATTCAGGGAATATTTTGCGAAGCTAGCTCTTTTGTTTTTGATGTCTGAAATAGGAAACATGGTGCATTACAAATGAAACTACACATCCACGTTTGATGTGCTTTGTTGAAGGAGAATACTGGAAAATATATGACTGGGTAAAGATAAAGTCATCAGAAACGTGTATCCCAATTCCAAAAGCAAAAGACAGATTTAGCCAGGAGAAAGGTTTGGATTCACAGGTGTCAATAGGCTTCATAATGACGTCAGGGGATTCCCCACGGGCTTTACAAGTAGCAAAATGGCATAAAATAAAAGCTGCAGTGCGTCCTTAATGTGCACCTATCCAACAAGTATACAATCTTTATAAACAATAACCGAAATACTTAACAGAATTATTACAAAATCAGCTCAGCCAAACGTCCCAATACATGTAATTAGGATCCAAAAGCAGAGCGCCCATCCTACGCCTCTCCCCACTCTGCTGTGATGGCTGCTCTTTGTGCTGAACTTGTAAAACTCCCGAATAGGTAACTTTATGACCACGTAGTTTAATTTTTGTAATTACTTCTACATATTGTTTTTCTGTAGATGTCGGTAGGAGCGTTTCCAAACATGGAGCGCCTCCTATTGAATTTCAACCAATTTCGAGATAGATACGTTCATGTTTAAATTGCGGTTAAAACAGTTTGCATCAGGACGTGTAACAAAAGACATTGAAAGTGCCTCCGTTTCGCTTGATTCTTCTTCATTTTGACTGGAATTTTCTTTTGCAAGATCTAAAATCGGCTCGTACTGATACGGTCTAACATCCATGTCCAAAATGACATCGGAAACATCTTTAACTGCTTCAGAATCCATGGTCACTGTCAAGTTGTCCAGCAAAATCAAAGAGGAAGCCATTGGCAATAGGTACATATGACGTCATGTCACGTGATATCTGCTTCTGCATTAACTGTCGGGTGTTTCCGTAATAGGCGGAAATAAGAGTGTGTTTTCGGCGTTTATTGCGATATTAAAAGTTTTTGTTCAATTTTAATCACGAAAGGTGACTTTTAGAATACTGTTACCCCTATGAAAAAAAATTGGCGTTAGTTTTCTCCTTTAAGCGACAATCTTTGCCCCAAGCACCGCCTAAAGACAAAAGTGATGCCCCATCATAACTGTCATCTGGTACATACTGATAGCGGCAGATGTTGGAGGATGATCAAGCGTCCCGTATTGTCATATTGCAAGGCTTTCCTCTAGGGTTCCCGCTTCATGTCAGCTGACGACGTTGCTGGTCTACTTGGCTTCTATGCTTTTCATGTGTTCGTGCCGAATATTACCGTGAAATATAACTGTTTGAGTATATAAACATTTTGTTCAGAAGCTGTCATTCAGATGCACACACCGCATAACATATTGCACCCAGTTCCATATTTTTTCTATTCAGCTTAACGTGCTATTTATTCATGGTAGAAAGAAAAGAAACATACTGCATTATGGTGCAGATCTAGACAACCTGTAGATTTAACAACACTAAATAAACATTTGAAGCGAAATGCTGCTCATTTGGTTCCAAATTTAACATAACTCTACTTTGATTCGTAGTGTGTTCACCTCCAGTTAACACTTCACTTTTCAGATAAAGTTTTTTATAAAATGTTTGAATCTATACACCATCGTCATGGCGTCATTATGATTTACAAACTGCAAGATCGCTTATTGTGACGTCACAGTAGGTGAGGGAGTAGTGCATGATGGCAAGATCTGTTGATGTTACTGAATGTAACAGTACACACTGGCAACCCTGCTTAACCAGGATTTCTGTCAGGTCCTTTTTTGCATTTGTTGTAAAATATCTAGAATCATCACATTATACTTTGCAAGGTGTCTACAAAGATCATTGTTCCAAATACATTTTAATCATCTCTGTTTGTCTGCTGTACACACAACATACACGTGTAAGATGCATGCATGTATATTTGAAAGGAAATGATTTTTTGTGAACTGTCCATTTTAATCAAATTTATTCCAACAACAAAACTCTCCAACACTAATACTGTACTTAGACAATCTAATGGGACAAACATGATCTCCAGACTGTATGGCAAAAGTGCTGCTAGTTGTCCAAGGAAACATTATTCAATGATGTTGAATTTACCATTTTCAAAAACAATATACGCTGGACATGCACTGTACCTGCAATGAATAAACACTGTGAAAAAGTAAACGTGTGTGACGTACGTACCGTCACCTACAAATCACAACAAAGTGGTTAATTATCAAGTCTTTCAACGGCCATTATACAAAATGAGTATAAAAGTTTTTTATGACTGTTTCAGTGTTCCAGCAATATCACAACAGTAAACACCAGAAATGAGCTTCATACAAATTACTCATGTGGAGAGTCAAACCCGTGACTTTCACGTACAGCAAAGTTGGCGTTCACAAATATTTCTTTGAAGAGCTTTTGAGCTTAGCAGTGACACGGAGGTCTTAAGATCTGATGGTAGAGAGTTCCAGAGGGGGGCAGCAGCATGGGAACATGAATTTGCACCAAAGGTTTTGAGTTTGATCACAGGGACAACTAGCAAGAGTTGATCACTGGAGCGGAGAGATCTTTCCGGTTTGTACAGTGTTATCAAGTCCTGGAGGTATGCTGGGCCAATGTTATTAATAGACTGATAGACAAGGGAGAGCAGTTTAAATTCAATCCTCTCGCGTATCTGGAGCCAATGAAGAGAACTGAGAGCTGACGTAATATGAGAGTGTAGCTTTGTCCTTGTGACGATGCGAGCAGCCTGATTCTGTATTTTCTGGAGACGCTGTAATTGCTCATCAGAGATACCAATTAGTAAACTATTACAGTAGTCCAAGCGTGATAGAACTACAGATCGAACGAGGGTGGTCGTTGCTTCCATGGTTAAGATGTTGCGTTGGGAACCAATATTGCGGAGATGGAAGTGATATATTTTGCATAAGTGGTTGATATGACTTTTCATATTAGTTAAATGTGAGTCAAAATAAACACCAAGATTTCTTACAGAGGAAGAGAAGGGGATTGAGGGTTGCCCAATGAAAATGGAAGAAAGCTGACACTTCTGCTGTCTTTGACGTGGAGCAATAATGATGGCTTCTGTTTTACTATCAATTAAGACCAGTTTGTTTTTTGTCATTCAATGACTTGACATCATTGAGATAAGACTCCATGTTATCCTTGGCCTTTTGCTGACTGTCTGGACTTGGTTTAAAGCTGTCCTCAATTGGGAGTCATCAGCATAAAAGTGTTGCCCAATGTATGGTTTGTTGATTATGGTTTCTCTGAAGTTGTATAATAGCAGAGTGGTTGCATTACAGCAATACAAAAGTCAGTCCATATACTCTCAATTTCAAGTATATTTGCTTGTGAGTCCTGTGTTTTACAATAACCCACGGCCTTGAAACATTCAATGAGTTTTGAGATGCACATCGTTTTTCAATGCCTATTGAGAGTAGATAATCCGCCTGGGAAGTAGAACGGTAGATGTTTCTATAAAAATACCCATGCTGATGATAGAATTATAAATGAAACAACATACAGTAGTCAAATGTACCTACTCCAACTACATTTTCAAGAGCAGAGCAAAAGAAACAACAGGTAATCCTTGTCAACAATTATAGTATGCAGTATTTAAACATACTTACTACAGTTTCAAAAGTAGGACAAAACAAACAATGGTGAGGGTGACTGTCAAACAAAATATAACGCTGAAACCGATTTTGTTTAAAAGTGAAGCAAGCTGTTTCCTCCCTCTTGCTCCTCTCTTCCGTTCAGACATGTTCTCAGGTGCACGATCGCATGTATCATGTGATGGAGATTCGTTTTCTGTCTCATTTATTCTACGGCTCGGGGAGTTTCCACACGAAACGTCCTTTGCTCTGTCTCCATGGTAAACGTTCAAAATGGCAACAGTAATCAACGTTGTCGTGACCTTGAGAAACATCATTGCAAGAAGGTAAATGCTGAAGATGCTGACAGTATCGGACACTTCCGGTAGACGTCCACTGATGGCAGACATGTAGACTGCGTAGCACAGCACAATGGATATACACAGCGATACCTTCTCCCCAGTCTCCGGTGGAAGCAAAAACACACCAAGGTTAAGGACGGAGAGAAGCATGACGGGAAGGATGTTGGTGATGACGTAATAGAGGTACTTGCGTTTAAAGACGAATGTGAAAACCATCTCTGTCTGAATAAGAGTCTCAGCATATGAATGAACAAGTGCATGCTCTAACTTTCCTACTATTTCCCATTCTCCATTTCGTTGAAATATAGTTGGTTCTATTTGGACCCAGTCTACTGTCATATTAATTTCTTTAATTACAGAAGACCATTGGAGAAAGTTGATACTGCACGTTTGGGTATCAAACGGAAACTTCCTCATGTCTAAAGGGCATTTCGTACGTTTTCTTATCCATTTGTACCACTGTACACGTCCATCGTTGCTTACCCTTGCTGTTTCTCCGTCCGGGTATATGAGAGGCGGGTCATCTAATCCATTTAGCAGGAGCAAGTCTGGAAACCACAACTTTTCAACAGGTATTGTTATATTGGTTATATTACCGTATCTATCTGAGTTCCACGTCAGCAGGTCGTCCGTCCATTCAAGCCATACGTAACCAGTTGAAATGAGTGTCTGAGTGTTTTCCTCCAAGGGTTCAACAGATGCCAGACTGTAGGAGACCAGCACATCCACAGTCTCACTGGCGTTCTTCCTGGGTCTGATATACGTCTTGTAGTTCTCAAGCAGGTCATTATATACGGCGTACAGAGGACCCTGGTAAGTAGCAGACTCAAGACTGCAGACTCCACTCAGAAAGACACACAGTGCTAAGACCCTACACCGGTCCAACATCATAAACCAAAGGGTACACAATCAAGCTTGATGGACGTCAGTACGCAACTGAATGATTCTCACAAGGCGATGTACAGGCTCCGGTAGAGCAGGGGCGCCATAAAAGACCCAAAGGGAATGTACATGTGAAATAGATTGACGATCACGTAGTTGTTTCACATTACCACTATTCCAAAAAATATCCATTAAATGCTCTCATTAGTTCTTGTCACTGTCACTGTATTTTCTTTACAATCGTTGCTCCTCCCATTTTAGAAAATAATGTCGCACATTTTCGGAAGGTCATGTTAACCTAACCTGTAATCACGATCAGCTAATGGAAGAGACAGCTTTGAATACTGGCTTAACACAAGACATAATTGTTCCGTAATAACTGAATGTTTGTCCAGCGTCATTCCATGGTGCTGTGAAGCAAAATCAATCATAAAGCGAGATCAAGTAAGGAGGTAGCAGTTTTCCAGAGTGCTAGATATATACAGGTCCAATGTGTTTGATGTGTTACAGCTCTGCCCTATTGTTTACTGTACACAAGCGAGCGCCGGTGTCACTGTCGAACGTGTTTAACTATGCAGCATTACAAACATCCATTAGCTGTCCAAATGAAGAAAAGCATTACCTTACTCATAATGCATATAAACGACTGCATGTGTACTCTTAAAAGACATGGGAAACTCGGAAATAAGTCAGAATATCCGAAATTATAACAGATATTCTAGGGGAGCTTGGACATGAATACACTGGTATGTCATGGAAAGGACTGCAGCAAGTGGAGGCCAGTGGAGAGTTTAAACATTTGTGTTATATGGAAGTGTATAACAGTTTTTGTCACAATTATGCTTGTTTCACCACACAAAATGACTGTATTACTCAAATTTACTAACGTTAGGAAATCTACGTTTCATCCGGCGGCCATATGAACAACGTTTGAAATCTACGTATCATCTGGCTGTCAGATTTACACACGTTTAAAGAGGTGTTAAAATAAACGAACACTCAGCTCTACATTTACATGTATTTCACAGGTGTGTAAATCTGGCCATTGTTTTCATGTGTTTTCTAGCATGTGTAACATATGTAAATGCTGTGATTGTAGGACTTGCATTTCAATACCTTTGAAATCTCGTATGACCAGGGTTAGGTTTGTCATATATTTAGTACACGCGTAAATAGTTGGTAATGGGTAAAAAGAGTGTTACATATTGACACTACTTTAACATGTATTTCAATGGTTCTTTAATATAACTGTCACATCGGGTTCGTTAGCGCGTCCGACCATGCCATAATGCACTGGGATCATTAGAAACACATGGCGAAGTGATACCCATGACTGAGCACCACTATTAACGTGCGTGCCTTTCTTGACGTACATATGATGTCTGTTTAAAAGGTTCAAATATCGGGTCTTTGAGCAGGCGATATGTATGTTAGGGAGTGTGTGCATGTGTGTGTGTGTGTGTGTGTGCATGTGTGTGAGCGGGTGTTTGATGGGATAGGCCTAGGGTGAGGTGGTGGCGGTGGGGTACTGATTAGCCTTTCCTATCAGTAGCTAATATCGTTTATACACTTTTTGTAACGGAAATTACATTACAGTTTAAATAACTGATCTTAGGTCCCCTTTTATATATTACATACAAAAAGACACTGCTTATTGCAATAAAACACAGACAGATGTGTTCAAACAGACATGAACCGGTAGGTCCCTTATTCTAGTGAACACTTGTATGAGTTATCTGACTGGTCATAGCTGCACAATTGTCATTACCTATACTTTCAAAACAGATGATTACAATGTATTAATGATTCCAGATGTAAATTACTGTTGTAAATGTGTAAACATGCACATACTTGGTGTGGCCTCTTTTTGATTCGGAATACAGATACTATCCCATACGGACGTTTTCTCAAATTTCAGTTACACGACGGAATATACTGTACACCTATTTTGATTCCATCTCTTGGGTAGATTATAGAAAATTCTAGTGATTGCAATTAGTTCATAAGCTTAGATAACTAAGCAGTTTCGATAATTATTGAAAGCTTACTACCTGACAGCATATATGTTGCTCATGCGTTTTCATTTTTTACTTTTTACTGTCTGATTTGTTATACATTATATAATAATATTCATCATTTTGGCATCCCAATATATGGAATATAATGTGTGGACAGAAGGAAATATATGTTTTCGTTTTAGCTTGGGTCAGCGCGCCCGAATACACCCGTCGCTATGCGTATATGTACGTGGGTTTTAAAATCTCGTGCATTTCGTGGGGATAGCTGACGACAGCGTTAATCAGTTTAACATCGGCAGTTAGTCAGACATATTGCTGAGGGACAGGGTCGTCCATATCGAGCTCCAGCCAGGAGTTACAAATTACTTAGTAGATTGCTTCCATTATCGGGAAGCATAGAAGCTTAGTTAACATTCACACTTTCGGTGAATGTACAGTGCGGGGGATTTTCATTGGGTTTACTGTTTTGTTTCGGTTTTGGTGTATTAAATGTTCAGACATAATTATTTTGACTTTTCGTTTAATTTATAAATGGGGAATACGAACTGCCTCATTCCCAATGTGTACTTATTAATCTATCAAAGTACCAGAACGTATTATCTGTATGTTTACTATTAGTGGGTGCAACTGTTAAATGTACCTACGTACAGAATTTCCAGGAAATACCGGCATCCTGACCACAACGACCATTCATTATGAACAAGCTCAAGGCGGCACACCAATGGAGTAGTTTTTTACCAGAATGATTCAAAACTTTATCGCAAAGACGACGTTTTGTAGTCACTGTGTCGAATATATACTTAATATCCTCATCTCCAATTGCATCTGATACACACTCATCAACGCTATCAGGTTCTTCGCCAGTTCTTGCATTCCGTCGTTGCTTACCCTTGCTGTTTCCCCGTCCGGGTATATGAGAGGCGGGTCATCTAATCCATTTAGCAGGACCAGGTCTGGAAAACACAGCTTTTCAACAGGTATTGTTATATTGGTAATATTACCGTATCTATCTGAGTTCCACCTCAGTAGGACATCCGTCCATTCAAGCCATAAGTAACCAGTTGAAATGAGTGTCTGAGTGTTCTCCTCCAAGGCTTCAACAGATGCCAGACTGTAGGAGACCAGCACATCCACAGTCTCACTGGAGTTCTTCCTGGGTCTGGTATACGTCTTGTAGTTCTCAAGGAGGTCGTTATATACGGCGTACAGAGGACCCTGATCAGTAGCAGACTGAAGACTGCAGACTCCACATAGACACAAACACAGTGCTAGGACCCTACACCGGTCCAACATCATAAAACAAAGGCTACACAATCAAGGTTGATGGACGTCAGTACGAAACTGGATGGTTCTCACAAGGCGATACACAGGCTCCCGGTAGAGAAGACTCGCCATAAAAGAACCAAAGGGAATGCACAGATGAAATAGATTGACGATAACGCAGTTGTTTCACATTACCACACGCTATTCCAAAAGTATCCATTAAATGCTCTCATTAGTTCTTGTCACTGTCACTGTATTTACTTTCCAATTACAGCTTCTCCCATTTCAGAAAACAATGTCGCACATTTACGGAAGGTCATTTTAACGGAACCTGTAATCACGATCAGCTAATAGAAGAGACAGCTTTAAAGATTGGCTTAACACAAGACATAAATGGCCCGTAATTGCAGATTGTTTGTCCAGCGTCATTCCATGATGCTGTGAAGCAAAAAACAATCATAAACCGAGATCAAGTCAGGAGGTAGCAGTTTTCCAGAGTGCTAAATATATACAGGTCAAATGTTTTTGAAGTGTTACAGCTCTGTCCTATTGGTTACTGTACACAAACTCCCCGACCGCGTCATACCAAAAGACGTTAAAATATGGTGCTTGTTGGTCCCTGCCTGGCGCTCTGCATTAATGGGTACAACAAGGACTGGTCGGGTCGGAGTAAGTATAATGTGTCTGAGTGGGGTATTCATGCTTCACTGCGGCATGGTATCTCAGTGGGCTAGCACTATAAAACCAGCTTAAGTCTGGGCTAGTACAAGCAGCTGCACATACATATACACACGCATGCACGTCGTCATATGAGCGAAATATTCTCAAGCACGACGTTAAACCCAATTTCACCTCACCTCACCTGTTCACGAACAAGCACCGGTGTCACTGTCGAACTTATTTAACTATGCAGCAATACAAACATCCATTACCTGTCCAAATAAAGAAAATCATTACCTTAGGTTCACTCATAATACATGTAAACGACTGCATATGTACTCTTAAAACACATGGGAAACTCGGAAATAAGTCTGACTTTCCCAAATTATAAGAAATATTATTTGAAGGAAAACCATCTTGTATGGATGGTCAACTTCTTTATTGCAATGAGTGCGACGTTTCGGTGCAGGTACTCTGTATAACGGTGTTAGTACCTACACCGAAACGTCGCACTCATTGCAATTAAGAAGTTGACTATCCATACAACTTGGTTTTCCTTCACCTTCACAACTTCTAAAATGCCTCTCAAAGAGATATTATTTGTTTACTAGTATGAAGTGAATGATAATAATGAAAGAATTGGGAACATTTCACACCAGAAAAGGGGTTCTTGGGGGAGACTGAAAGATCTGTTTCCAGGCAGGAGTATTAGCCAAAAAGACCATAATGGAATGTACGTGTGGATCAGTTCAATCAAATATTGCATTGCTCGGACAAGAATATACTGGTATTTCACGGAAAGGATTAAAAGATCCACTCTCGGAGCAAATAGAAGCCAGTGGAGTTCTTAAAACATAGGTCTTAATTTTCTTGTCACAAATATGTCTGCTTTGCTTCGGATCCTTCGTACCTTGTTTAGCAGGGTCGATGGCAGGTAGGGTAAGTGACTGTTGAAAATGGTCCATGCAGAGCATCAAGGATCGAGCAGGTGCACCATCAGTTGAAGAATGTTTCCAATGTTCCTGAGGTGGATGCAGCACTTTCTATACTCATCAGTCACATGCTGTTCCATTGTCAATCCAGAGTGAAATAGAACATCTAGTTCTTTGACAATATGAGACATTGGTATGTTTGCATGTCAAGTCTTCAGAGTGTTGGAAGAATACTTCCAACGAGCCCTCCGTCTTTTCGTTGATGACGTTTGGCCCACAAGATATCTGATCCAACATTAATTTGCAGCAAAGACTTAAGTTGGCATTAGCTTGACGTTCATTTCGACTTCACTGGACACGACCATGCCTATCAAGTTGGGTCAGAGTGAGACTGGACCCTATCCCAGTTTCGTCAGTTTTGTCACCCATGGGACCCGTTGGTTGCGTTTCTATTGTGAATAATTAAAGCTATCACCGTTTGCATTTTCTTCCGACAGTGTTGTTATGGATTTTCAGCGATTCATTCATATACTTTTTCACAGCTATTTTTCTTTCACTCAAAATGGAATTAATTGTGAAAACTATTTTTCTTAAGGTTAAGACCCACCTAACGCTAACAACCATGTTTCCTAGTAATACCTGTAGTGGATAAGGGGAGACATATTTTCACACAAATATCTTCTTCGATGTTATGTGAGGTGCATTGTCGGGTATCTGGAATTCGACCGGAAAGTAACTTTCCTTTTTAATGTCTGTTTTGTATATTGTGAAATACAAGGTAAGCCTTCCCCACTCGTTCTTCTTGTCGTTCTCGTTAGGGTTTGTTTACCATAGCGATAAAAAACATAAATAATTAAATTATATGCATCAAATAGTGGCAGATTGTACAGGACACTGAACACACAAGACCCTCGTCTGGTCAGCAGGTTAACGTAAGTCTATTACGTGCTCTACGCAACCTCTGTGTTCTGGTAGTATCACTGTAGTTATTGCCGGTGGGATCAATAACGAAACCGTGATATTGAGAACTATTATATGTTTGATGTTAAACAATCTCCAACTAGACATCAACACCTGTGACTTCTCTTTAATTATAATCACAAACCACTGAGATCTATGTCAACATACATGCTATGTGAGCATAAATTGCATTTTAATTGCTCTGTATTATTGGAAAGCAACGATGAATGTGTCCTCGGGACTATTTTATGCTATCATTACACAACAAATGTGTTTTGTTGCCTCCATTGTATGGTACATTAAATCATGATATGTGAGCATCACAATTATTAAACCTTTTGCAAACAGTGGTTGGTCACAGTGTAAGACAGCTAATAACGACGTTCTTGTGGCAAGCATGGAGATTCAGGAAATATTTTGCGTAGCTAGCTCTTTTGTTTTTGATGTTTGAAATAGGAAACATGGTGCATTACCAAAGAAACTACACATCCACGTTTGATGTGCTTGGTACAAGGAGAATACCGGGTATTGTAAACCAATAGTGAGTGCTTTCCGCAATCGGATTGGTTAATTACCCTTGTCGAATATTGTTCGACATACCTGAAAATGATGGCCTAATAACCGCACATTAATACGTTGGCACTAATACCGTACTATTTTCGCTGCATGAATTTGCATAATTGAGGAACATTACCACCTCAAATTCTTTCTCTGGGATTTTGATACAATCTTTGAAGACGACAAATTCTTGGAAGAATTATTCAAAGATGATGGTGTATACAATCACATGGCACATAATCATATGTGATCAGATAACAGTAAAGTGATTGAAGAGCCATAAAATAATATCCTTCAATGATGTTTATTCACAAATGAACTGCTCCGCAAATTTCAAGCATTCGAGTATTTAATTTGGTACAATATTCCAAGTTTAAAGATTATTATTCAGCCAAAGAATAAGTTAATGATACTAGTTTCTAGATAATGATCTTCCAAAATACACCAATGCCAGCACTCCGGACGTTTCCACTTCGAAATTCCAGCGCTAACGCTGACCCGGCTCCATCTTGTACACCGAGCGTCCCTCCACAGTCCCGCTTTGCTAAGGTTGATGAGAATGGCCTGAGGGAAATAATTGATGGGTCATTATCGAAAGCAACTGAGAGAAATACAATTTTCTTCAGAGGTGTGCAACGTTTAACATTTTGTAAACAAACCAAAAGGAAATTACATGTTAGTTACCTCCCTTTCGCTAGACTGTCACAAGGCTTCTAAACAGAATTATCAAAGGCATAAAAAACAAATATAGTTATTATTTCTCAAAAACAGCTTTCAACAAGATTAACATCTGATCTAACACTGAATGATAATATTATGATATACTAAAATAGCAAAAAATAAATACTAATCGGTAATAATGAAAAGGTACTAATGCAGTCTAGAAAAATCCCACTGACACAAGCCCAAGCATATCAAAACAATTAAAAATGTTGAAATCTTACCTTTTGTGTCCGGTTTCATCCTTCATACGACAAATCCCACATGAATCCCAATAATGAATCGTTCTTTCAACATCCGAAATCTGTCGTCGATATCTGCGATTCTGTTGGGTACACCTCACTTCAGTCACGATGCGTTGGCAAAAATTCACTGTCACAAATGATGAAAAACATCTCCAAGAATGCCAAGTTGCCACACACATACACAAATCACTGCCTTCGCGCAACAGCCGTCATTCTGCTATCCCATGCCGGAATCGAGTTGAAAGTTTAAAATCATACTGCACCGAATCCAGCAGTGTACAGAAGAGGTCGTACTCGGCCATTTTGCAAGGGTCTGATCGCCAACGCGTCGATTCTCGTGCCGTTGCCACTGTTTCATCATCTTGGCCCTTTTCACACTCGCAAAGTTCTTCAATTGTATCCGTGATGGGAATGTTTCAGGGCATACACAATTCTACCATAAATGTCAGCTTCGTTAATCGACATTCTACCATGAATCAAGAAAATACTAGATTCTGATTGGTTGTTCAGAAAAATCAGACGGCATCAATTGTGGATTGACGCTCATCTGATTGTAAGGCCGCTTCACCGCGCATTAACAAATCTTATTGTGAGAACTACTTCCGTTTGACCACAATGATGGCGGATCATAACAACAACTCCATGGATTTTGACGCTGACTTTCGAATATTCCACATAGGCAATTGGAAATTTTTGGATTAAAAATGCGTTTGATTTCATTGCGCTTCACTGCGTTCGGTTCCAATTGAAATTTAGTCGCCATCAATTCAGTAAAGCATGTCTCTGATTTTCAAACACACTAGGTTTATCTCCTAAGTAGGACTAACTTTACACGATCAAATCCTTGTGGTCATTCTTGATTGGACCAGTCTACGTAAGATTACATGAGGTGGAGAAGGTAGCATAAAATGGAATTCTTTCATTGTCATTGCAATTCCAGTGGTATTGCAGTAATTGAGATTGTAATGTTACTCATCAAGTTTAATTTTAAAAATGACTGAATACATTTTGTTTTGTGTATTATAGTGACAGTTATTCATTTCGAACATGACGTAACCTATCTCCCCCATTAGATAATAGCGTAACCCTTCTTTTGTCGTTTCTCGTATCTGGGGCGACAGCGAACTTGACCACGAGAGGCTAACCGCATTGCGACAAACGATCGCGCTACATTCAAAGAACTCCTTGGAAAAGGCTTCTCACTACAAATTGGTTTACAAAATCGATAACGCCGTCGGTTTTAAACTAAATTTGCCTATGTTGAATTCCAATGAATCCCGGAAATTGAACAAACCAAACTATTTATCTTCTAAATGATAAAGTCATCAGAAACATGTATCCCAATTCCAAACAAAGAAGACAGATTTAGCCAGGAAAAGGGTTGGATTCACATGGCATAAAATAAAAGCTGCAATGCTTCCTTAATGTGCACCTATCCGACAAGTAAACAATCTTTATAAACAAAAACCGAAATACTTAACAGAATGATTACAAAATCAGCGCAGCCAAACGTCCCAATACATGTAATTAGGATCCAAAAGCATAGCGCCCATCCTACGCCTCTCCCCACTCTGCTGTGATGGCTGCTCTTTGTGCTGAACTTGTAAAACTCCCGAATAAGTAACTTTATTACCACGTAGTTTAATTTTTGTGTACTTCTACATATTGTTTTCTGTAGATGTCGGTAGGAGCCAAAACCTCCATGGAAACATGAAAACATGCGTTTCCATGGAAACTCATGGAGCGCCTCATATTGAATTTCAACCAATTTCGAGATAGATACGTTCATGTTTAAACTGCGGTTCAAAACAGTTTGCATCCAGGACGTGTAACAAAGACTTGCCTCCGTTTCGCTTGATTCTTCTTCATTTTCACTGGAATTTTCTCTTGCAATTTCTAAAATCGGCTTGTACTGATACGGTCTAACATCCATGTCAAAAATGACATCGGAAACATCTTTTACTGCTTCAGAATCCATGGTCACTGTCAAGTTGTCCAGCAAAATCAAAGAGGAAGCCATTGGCAATAGGTACATATGACGTCATGTCACGTGATATCTGCTTCTGCATTAACTGTCGGGTGTTTCCGTAATAGGCGGAAATAAGAGTGTGTTTTCGGCGTTTATTGCGATATTAAAAGTTTTTGTTCAATTTTAATCACGAAAGGTGACTTTTAGAATACTGTTACCCCTATGAAAAAAAATTGGCGTTAGTTTTCTCCTTTAAGCGACAATCTTTGCCCCAAGCACCGCCTAAAGACAAAAGTGATGCCCCATCATAACTGTCATCTGGTACATACTGATAGCGGCAGATGTTGGAGGATGATCAAGCGTCCCGTATTGTCATATTGCAAGGCTTTCCTCTAGGGTTCCCGCTTCATGTCAGCTGACGACGTTGCTGGTCTACTTGGCTTCTATGCTTTTCATGTGTTCGTGCCGAATATTACCGTGAAATATAACTGTTTGAGTATATAAACATTTTTGTTCAGAAGCTGTCATTCAGATGCACACACCGCATAACATATTGCACCCAGTTCCATATTTTCTATTCAGCTTAACGTGCTATTTATTCATGGTAGAAAGAAAAGAAACATACTGCATTATGGTGCAGATCTAGACAACCTGTAGATTTAACAACACTAAATAAACATTTGAAGCCAAATGCTGCTCATTTGGTTCCAAATTTAACATAACTCTACTTTGATTCGTAGTGTGTTCACCTCCAGTTAACACTTCACTTTTCAGATAAAGTTTTTTATAAAATGTTTGAATCTATACACCATCGTCATGGCGTCATTATGATTTACAAACTGCAAGATCGCTTATTGTGACGTCACAGTAGGTGAGGGAGTAGTGCATGATGGCAAGATCTGTTGATGTTACTGAATGTAACAGTACACACTGGCAACCCTGCTTAACCAGGATTTCTGTCAGGTCCTTTTTTCGCATTTGTTGTAAAATATCTAGAATCATCACATTATACTTTGCAAGGTGTCTACAAAGATCATTGTTCCAAATACATTTTAATCATCTCTGTTTGTCTGCTGTACACAACATACACGTGTAAGATGCATGCATGTATATTTGAAAGGAAACGATTTTTGTGAACTGTCCATTTTAATCAAATTTATTCCAACAACAAAACTCTCCAACACTAATACTGTACTTAGACAATCTAATGGGACAAACATGATCTCCAGACTGTATGGCAAAAGTGCTGCTAGGTTGTCCAAGGAAACATTATTCAATGATGTTGAATTTACCATTTTCAAAAACAATATACGCTGGACATGCACTGTACCTGCAATGAATAAACACTGTGAAAAAGTAAACGTGTGTGACGTACGTACCGTCACCTACAAATCACAACAAAGTGGTTAATTATCAAGTCTTTCAACGGCCATTATACAAAATGAGTATAAAAGTTTTTTATGACTGTTTCAGTGTTCCAGCAATATCACAACAGTAAACACCAGAAATGAGCTTCATACAAATTACTCATGTGGAGAGTCAAACCCGTGACTTTCACGTACAGCAAAGTTGGCGTTCACAAATATTTCTTGAAGAGCTTTTTGAGCTTAGCAGTGACACGGAGGTCTTAAGATCTGATGGTAGAGAGTTCCAGAGGGGGGCAGCAGCATGGGAACATGAATTTGCACCAAAGGTTTTGAGTTTGATCACAGGGACAACTAGCAAGAGTTGATCACTGGAGCGGAGAGATCTTTCCGGTTTGTACAGTGTTATCAAGTCCTGGAGGTATGCTGGGCCAATGTTATTAATAGACTGATAGACAAGGGAGAGCAGTTTAAATTCAATCCTCTCGCGTATCTGGAGCCAATGAAGAGAACTGAGAGCTGACGTAATATGAGAGTGTAGCTTTGTCCTTGTGACGATGCGAGCAGCCTGATTCTGTATTTTCTGGAGACGCTGTAATTGCTCATCAGAGATACCAATTAGTAAACTATTACAGTAGTCCAAGCGTGATAGAACTACAGATCGAACGAGGGTGGTCGTTGCTTCCATGGTTAAGATGTTGCGTTGGGAACCAATATTGCGGAGATGGAAGTGATATATTTTGCATAAGTGGTTGATATGACTTTTCATATTAGTTAAATGTGAGTCAAAATAAACACCAAGATTTCTTACAGAGGAAGAGAAGGGGATTGAGGGTTGCCCAATGAAAATGGAAGAAAGCTGACACTTCTGCTGTCTTTGACGTGGAGCAATAATGATGGCTTCTGTTTTACTATCAATTAAGACCAGTTTGTTTTTTGTCATTCAATGACTTGACATCATTGAGATAAGACTCCATGTTATCCTTGGCCTTTTGCTGACTGTCTGGACTTGGTTTAAAGCTGTCCTCAATTGGGAGTCATCAGCATAAAAGTGTTGCCCAATGTATGGTTTGTTGATTATGGTTTCTCTGAAGTTGTATAATAGCAGAGTGGTTGCATTACAGCAATACAAAAGTCAGTCCATATACTCTCAATTTCAAGTATATTTGCTTGTGAGTCCTGTGTTTTACAATAACCCACGGCCTTGAAACATTCAATGAGTTTTGAGATGCACATCGTTTTTCAATGCCTATTGAGAGTAGATAATCCGCCTGGGAAGTAGAACGGTAGATGTTTCTATAAAAATACCCATGCTGATGATAGAATTATAAATGAAACAACATACAGTAGTCAAATGTACCTACTCCAACTACATTTTCAAGAGCAGAGCAAAAGAAACAACAGGTAATCCTTGTCAACAATTATAGTATGCAGTATTTAAACATACTTACTACAGTTTCAAAAGTAGGACAAAACAAACAATGGTGAGGGTGACTGTCAAACAAATTATAACGCTGAAACCGATTTTGTTTAAAAGTGAAGCAAGCTGTTTCCTCCCTCTTGCGCCTCTCTTCCGTTCAGACATGTTCTCAGGTGCACGATCGCATGTATCATGTGATAGAGATTCGTTTTCTGTCTCATTTGTTCTACGGCTCGGGGAGTTTGCACACGAAACGTCCTTTGCTCTGTCTCCATGGTAAACGTTCAAAATGGCAACAGTAATCAACGTTGTCGTGACCTTGAGAAACATCATTGCAAGAAGGTAAATGCTGAAGATGCTGACGGTATCGGACACTTCCGGTAGACGTCCACTGATGGCAGACATGTAGACTGCGTAGGACAGCACTATGGATATACACAGCGATACCTTCTCCCCAGTCTCCGGCGGAAGCAAAAACACACCAAGGTTGAGGACGGAGAGAAGCATGACGGGAAGGATGTTGGTGATGACGTAATAGAGGTACTTGCGTTTAAAGACGAATGTGAAAACCATCTCTGTCTGAATAAGTGTCTCAGTATATGAATGAAGAAGTGCGTGCTCTAACTTTCCTACTATTTCCCATTCTCCATTTCGTTGAAATATAGTTGGTTCTATTTGGACCCAGTCTACTGTCATGTTAATTTCTTTAATTACAGAAGACCATTGGAGAAAGTTGATACTGCACGTTTGGGTATCAAACGGAAACTTCCTCATGTCTAAAGGGCATTTCGTACGTTTTCTTATCCATTTGTACCACTGTACACGTCCATCGTTGCTTACCCTTGCTGTTTCTCCGTCCGGGTATATGAGAGGCGGGTCATCTAATCCATTTAGCAGGAGCAAGTCTGGAAACCACAGCTTTTCAACAGGTATTGTTATATTGGTAATATTACCGTATCTATCTGAGTTCCACGTCAGCAGGTCGTCCGTCCATTCAAGCCATACGTAACCAGTTGAAATGAGTGTCTGAGTGTTTTCCTCCAAGGCTTCAACAGATGCCAGACTGTAGGAGACCAGCACATCCACAGTCTCACTGGCGTTCTTCCTGGGTCTGATATACGTCTTGTAGTTCTCAAGCAGGTCATTATATACGGCGTACAGAGGACCCTGGTCAATAGCAGACTGAAGACTGCAGACTGCACTCAGAAACACACACACTGCTAGGACCCTACACCGGTCCAACATCACAAAACCAAAGGGTACACAATCAAGCTTGATGGACGTCAGTACGCAACTGAATGGTTCTCACAAGGCGATATATAGGCTCCCGGTAGAGCAGGGGCGCCATAAAAGAACCAAAGGGAATGTACATGTGAAACAGATTGACAATCACGCAGTTGTTTCACATTACCACTATTCCTAAAATATCCATTAAATGCTCTCATTAGTTCTTGTCACTGTCACTGTATTTACTTTACAATCGTTGCTGCTCCCATTTGAGAAAATAATGTCGCACATTTACGGAAGGTCATTTTAATCTAACCTGTAATCACGATCAGCTAATAGAAGAGACAGCTTTGAATACTGGCTTAACACAAGACATAATTGTTACGTAATTACAGAATGTTTGTCCAGCGTCATTCCATGGTGCTGTGAAGCAAAATCAATCATAAAGCGAGATCAAGTAAGGAGGTAGCAGTTTTCCAGAGTGCTAGATATATACAGGTCCAATGTGTTTGATGTGTTACAGCTCTGCCCTATTGTTTACTGTACACAAGCGAGCGCCGGTGTCAGTGTCGAACGTGTTTAACTATGCAGCATTACAAACATCCATTAGCTGTCCAAATGAAGAAAAGCATTACCTTACTCATAATGCATATAAACGACTGCATATATACATATAGTTTGGCATGAAATGCATGTGGACCCGGTTTTTTGTAAATATCTCTTCATCCAATGACCCAATCGATCTCAAACTGTGCAAGTGGATGTTTTGTCAGACAACCTAATCACATTGTAAATCACCGATTTCATGCATTTGTATTAAAGAATCTGTCTATGTAACTGTCAACAAAATGAACAGCAGAACGCAGACTGCTTGCAGAGGGAGGGAGCCAATGACCTGTAAAAGCGGCAGTGTTGGGTCATAAAGGTCAACGTTCGTCAATGTAGGTCAGCTATGCACATGACGGGTATGAAGAGGTGTCACAGGTCGTGAATAGGATAAGGTGGGCGCCAACTGTTAACCATCATACGGAGTTTGTTTCTCTGAGTTGTTCAACATTAACCACAAAACCCATTAGTGAGAATTATTCTGTAGGTTAAAATCTTTAAATTTGTAATGTTAATGTCATATTTTGTTTATGCAGTACCTAAGTGGAAATGCATTGACAGAACACAGAAAGTATATTTACACTAAATCATTAATCGGACCACCTATGGTTAGAACTCGACAACTGTTAAAGCCCCGTTCCCTTGGACACAAGCACATACAATCATGCACACTCATTGAAGAAAAGATAGAATGAAGACAAAAGTGTTATGTTGTGATGTCGTTCACATTCCAAATTAAGCAATGCATTTCTAATAGCTTTAAGCATATAGATAGTTAATATTTATATTTTCATGATAATTTTATGTGAAATGAGTGTTTCATGTTACACTATAAGTCGTTGGAATTAGTCAGTGCTGTCATTGTTAAAAGCAGTTATATTCCTTCGAGCATATCTGGCTGGATACTATTATTATCTGTAAATATAATAACAGAATTAAACTTCATCAAGTTCACTCCATTCTTCCACAGAGGAGTCATCAGTGTCCAGACGAATGACAACTGGATTAACTGTTTGCTCCTTCGAGCCATCTTTGAGCCAGTACTTTTTCTCCACCTTCTTGACATGTTCAACACATGCATGCCAGCGTGCAATGTCAATGTCACATATAGCAGTGTTGAATGATTGATTTTTCAGGGCCACTGTACTTTTAAGGTCTCCCCAAATAAGTTCGATTGGGTTGAGATCACAGTGGTACGGTGGTAATCTCAAGACCTTATGGCCGTGTTGGCGTAGCATGTTGTCAATGGGGACCTGTTGTGGGCACCTATTGTTTGGATCTCGAACACTGTGATAGGGAGCATTGTCCATGACAACAAGACTTTTGTAAGGCAGAGCTGGCAACAATTGTTCCTCAACATACTGTGTGAAAACCGTTGAATTCATTTCTGTATGATAGTCCCTACCATCTGTGCTCTTTGACCGAAATACCAGAACACACCCAGGTAGGAATCCACGGTGGGAACCAGCATGAAGAACGATTAAACGTTCACCTTTGCCTGTTGGTATTTTCCTACCATCACTGGGATCAGTGGGTAGCCACTGTCTGGCAGCAGTATGGTTTGCATTGACCCAGGTCTCATCCAGATATATAGGTTCGAACCCATCCTCTCTTGCCTGCTTAATTTCTCTCAGATAGTTACACCTTATTTTCACAATATCAGATCTCTCACACATTACAAGTTTCTGGTTCGCTACCTTCTTGTACTTGTATCCAAATTTGAGCAGTAGTTTGCTTAGCATAAACCTAGAAACATTAATGTCGTGATCCTCTGCAAGGATGTGTTTTAACTTTCTTGTGGACAGGTGTTCATTTCTAGCAAATAGCCGGCGAATGACATCTCTGATGACCCTGATGTCAAAAGAATCTAACTTTGGATGCCCACCTTTTTGTACAAGGTTTTGTTTCTTGGTTGTTGGTTTATTTTTCACAATTTTTAGCACGATGTTCTTTTTCATGCCAAGAGCAAAAGTTGTACGTTTCATGTAATCCGACCCCTTATAAATCGGTTTGCTACGTTTGCTCTCTTTTTAAAAAAAATTCAACACATTTCTAATTAAACATTTAGCATCATCTGAATAAGCTTTTTGATGACAGCTAGAAGTAGTCAATGTGAATGATCCAAACGGTCTATCACTGTGCAGTGCACAGGTAACTATCATGAACTGCACGTGCATTTACCTTTATGACCCAACACTGCCGTTGTTACAGGTCATTGGCTCCCTCCCTCTGCAAGCAGTCTGCGGTCTGCTGTTTATTTTGTTGACAGTTACATAGACAGATTCTTTAATACAAATGCATGAAATCGGTGATTTACAATGTGATTAGGTTGTCTGACAAAACATCCACTTGCACAGTTTGAGATCGATTTGGTCATTGGATGAAGAGATATTTACAAAAAAACGGATCCACATGCATTTCATGCCAAACTATAATGTATGTTTCCCCTGTGTTTGGTTATTGAAATAGTTATGGTACTCGGCCATAGCCTTAGAATGGCATCTTGTCAGCCAATGTGACCACAGAACAACTTTCACGGCACACACTACTGACAAATAGCGAGTCTGATGCCGACGTGCGTAATTGGACTAAATGGAAAACAATGAAAGCAACAAGTACTTCATGATTTGCCGTTGTATTCGGCAATGTTTCGGGTAGACTGCAGCATTAGGGCTCCAACCGAAAAGAGCGTCATAGCGAAACATTTTCAAGCTCATGTGAAATCTCTTACTGATTTTGATATCTATCTCATGGGTACCAGTGGAACTGCCCCAGCTACAAAATGCCCCAGCAAATTTGGTCATTCATTCTAATTTGGTCAAATGTATTTAAAATGATTAAATATATGCCGTAAATGCATAGTTTTTGTCAACTTTGATATTATGTTCTTCATATAAAAGTTATTAAGAAGTAAGATTTCTGATAAATGTTCCATCAGTAAACTCATAACTATGTATATATACTTTTATATGAAGAACATAATATCAAACTTGACAACACTATGCATTTATGGCCTATATTTAATCATTTTAAATAAATTGGGGCATTTTAACTACCCCACTGGGGCAATTTGACCAAAACTCAAGGGCAATTTGACCATATTTGCTGGGGCAATTTGCAGCGGGGGCAAATCGACTGGCAATCGTACTTGATTTAATTTATGTTAAAAATACCACTGACAGTAAGCTGTAACAGGGAATGATGGAGTATAAATGAATCTCGTGGGTAATTCTTCCTTTTTCAGCCTAGCTTTGGGATTTGTATGCCCCATGTGTGCTTGTCTCTTTCATATGCGTCCGACTGGGAATGATCGGACCATTTCTCCTGCCTAGTCTGTCTCTTTACTTGGAAAACGGAAGAAATGGTGGCTTTCCATTGTTCGATGATTCCGTGCATCCCCAGGCAACAGAATACACCATCGTACCACTTACAAAAACGACAGAAACTACACGATTTGTACTACTGTAGCGCTTGGTCTTTGGCAATATGGCGGACTCCAGGCACTCCGAGCGGAAAGGTCACGTGGGTTCCAGCGAAATATGCATAATGGCCGAAGCTGAGATTTACAGGATCTGTTTTCGCGATTAAAACATAATTATACATACTTTTTAATTGGAAATTTGGGAATATGTTTCTGATGCCTTTATCTTTCACCCAGCAAGTTATTGCAATTCACTCGTATTATCCTTTAAAAGACAGGGGAAACTCGGAAATAAGTCAGAATATCCCAAATGATAACAGATATTCTACCATGACTTCAGTAATGAATTGGACAATGCTGACAAGTGCAATACACATGTGCCATAAAACGTTGGACTTCTGACATGCGCAGATTATACCAATTATGCTCGCAAAATGGAATATCCCCTCCTTTTTTTAATGGTATAGCGTACCCTCCGATTTCTCCTCGTGCATACGTTTGATGCGCTCGTAGAATCTCCTTTTCCTGAGCATGCATTGACAAACCATCGTTCAAAAACACTGCCGGATTAAATTATCAGTTCAGATATATCGATGTAGAGGATCTCGCCCGAGTATCATTTAATAATATCAGATATATTTCAAAGGGACCAAAGAGAGCATGAAATTTGGCACTTTTCTCTCACCGAACTTTGCAATGAGCAGTATGAATGTACAAAGAAAAAAAGACATATTACAAAGCCAGTTGGGTAGATTTAATGTATAAAGATAACAATATAAGGGTGAAGCCTATGGGATTGATGGTATAACAATGTTAGACGATGCCAATAATAATTATAGAACAGTGGAGTACACAAGGTACATGCCTTGTTCTCAGTTAAGGGCTGGCTTCTGTCTTTGGAATTCGATGCTTTCTTGAAATTTCCGCTGTTTCCATTGGTTGATGTTGGTATGGAGAATCTTGGTTTGTTGCCAGGAAATATGGTGGACGGTGTTTTTGATGATGTGTTCGGAAACGGCAAATTTTCTTATCAGATTTTTCAACAGAGGTTTGGTGTTCTTTCATTGGACGTGGGCTAGCGACGTACGTGTTGTCTTTCCTATGTATTTGTTTCCACAGTTTCATTCAGACTGGCAACCAACGCATAACATTGGGCTTTGGGGAGCACCTTTAGAATCCCTCACCATGTTTTGTAAGGAAGTAACATACAACATAAAGTGACGTCACATGTCATGACAAAAGAGTTTTCCTTAATAATTTGGCAAAGCAAACATGAGTTAAACATGATGTTCTTTTCAAGGTTAGGTTAGGATGCCTGTAATTTCACATATAACATTTAGAGCTTTAGTTAATTTTTACGTTCAGTTCCAGATTCCGTTTCGCGTAGTTAAATCTCCAGGCAATTATAACCCATCTCTTCCGTGAAACGTGTGTGCTCTTATCCTCCTCTGTCCTTTATATTCATTAAAGTCTTAGTCTGGCAACCGTTTCGCATCAGCTGTAAGGTCAATTTTTTAACAAGATTGGCAGTAGAGACAACTATGACTTGATTTCCGTGAAAACTGATATAACGATAAATCAAAATATGTGTTAAAAGTCAGACCTGTTTTTAACACATATTTGCGATGTGTGTCCGACAGATTTTGTGAAATTCAGTGGCTCATAAATTACCATTTATCCTGTTCATACCTTTAATAATGTTTTTCATAACTAATCATTCCTAGAATAATGAATTCACCTGTATAATGTGATGAAGTTTGTACATTTTAACTATTTCATAAATTTTCTTATTCAGGGATATTCCATATGCATGACCGAAAACAATATCTATAAGCACTAAGCAACAAACCGATACATATGATAGTATATACACACTGACACACACACTTCACTTTAAACCATGAAAATCGTGACACCGCGTGTAATAAAGTCGACGCGGCAAAGAGCTCAATGTTATCCTTACCGCGCATAAGGCTGCTACTTAGCGTTACCCCATTCATAAAACAGGCTGCTCAGAGCTTGTGGATGCTGTCAAAATGGCAGCCTCCTGGTGTCACATGCGATTCTTCTATCGAAGATACGGCTTGAAGAAATACAAGGGACATCGGATTTCAGCTTCCAAATGTTATACGGTACTCATCTGTTTACTTCAGCTATTTACTGTGACTATAAGCCTTGATATGGCCCGTGCAGTGTCAACGCATAAAGCCACAGTAAATACACGATGTGGTCTGACAGGTCCATATAGCTGGAATATTGCTGAGTGCGGCGTAGAACTAAGCTCACTCACTCACTCACTCTGACAGGTCTTGCTTTTCCAACATGTAGTAATCTGTTTGTTAATTGTATGTGTAGTCCAGCGGTAAGAGCTCCTCCCGTTCCCCCTTCCCCAATAATATTTAGAAATTAATATATGCTAAAATTATTAACAAAACCTAAGGGACGTTCATAACTTATGGCTAGGGGATGATGATGATTTTTATGGAGAAGCATGTACAATGTGAATGACCCCCCCTAAAATTTATGTACAAAATAATTGACCCCCCTGCATGTCATGTACAAAATCAATGACACCCCCCTCCCCAACCCATAATTTCTAAGCATGATTTTAAACATAGTTTTAGGAGCAAAATTGATGACACCCCAGTACGTGTGTACAGATGACCCCCTAGCTCGCCAGGACATTATGGGTGCCCCCCATATCATATCTCTCACTCACACACACACACACACACACACACACACACACACACACACTAGCCATAAATTATGAACGGTCCCTAACACAACAATTACTAGAGGACTCACAAAAATAACTAAAAGCCCAAAAATTATTTACATATATAGGATCAAACCACCTAGCGTTACCTCTGTTAATCTGCGGTAGAAAGAATATGGGGGAACGGAAGGAACTCTTCCGAACCATCGTATGTGGAGCTGTATGTTAATGAAACACTTGTTTATCCATTGTCAGATACAAGTCTATTCAACGACTGCTGGTACGAGATACTCGGAGAAAACATCATCCAGGGTGTCTTCACCCCTAGCAGCTAAGAAAGGTTAGAATCTTTATGTATCACCGTCTGAAGAGAGATTAGAGCCTAGAGATATATTCTACTGGACGTTCTTGTGATTTCAACGATTGCATTGCTTGCGCTATATCGGGGGAGTTATTGAGACTGATAACACCCTTTGCAGTTTCTGAATTTCAAGGATTATATTTTCCATGTGTTTATCCAGTTTACTTGAGCATTTAACATTGTGTAGTATATATATTATATCCCAAAGCGAGCTGAATTCGACGTTCTGGTGATTTTGATGATTGCATTGCTCGCACTATTGCATAAGCACTTTGGTAGGGCAGATGCAGTAAGCTGTCGTGCGGAGAAGTTTTTCTTTGATTTAAGTAGAAAAAGGCAGTTAATACCTTCAGTGCAAAAAGTTGCCTAAAAGTAGCAAGTGAGAAGTTTTTACTGGCAATGTGATCACAACACTCTGAATTTAAGTTATAGACAAAAAGCAAACAAACATCAATATCAAGGCTATTTACACTTGAGATCGTAGATATATACCTTTACTTCAGATGTAAAAATTTTAAAAATAAAGATAAAAATTGCGTTGCCTGGGCAGACCTAATGAAAAAGCCTAAATCATAATAACAACTTCTTATTTTGAAATGTATTTTCTTTTTCATTTGAATCAGCACTTTATGTTTAATTTAACACTTTGTAATTTGAGTATGCCAACACGCATGATGCTTTTGATCCAATTACTATGTTTACAATATTGGTGAATATCATTTCACCATAAGCATGATAAGCTTCATAATGAAATAACGTTTCTCAGTTATTGAGATTGATAACACCCTTTGCAGTTTCTGAATTTCCACCATTATATTTTCCATGTGTTTATCCAGTTTACTTGAGCATTTAACATTCAGTGTCTTCATTTGATAAATTGTTGTCAATAAAATATGCCTATTGAGACTGCCCTTAATGAGCCTGGGATCCTATCCACAAAGTGTTCCTAGCACTAAGCCTGTGATAAATTATGGACTTACGATTGGTCGTAATGCTGACTGACTGACAGAGTTTGGTTTTACGCCGCTTTTAGCAATATTCCAGCAACATCACGGCAGGGGACACCAGAAATGGGCTTCACACATTGTACCCATGTGGGGATTCGAACCCGGGTCTTCGGCGTGTCGAGCCAGGCTACCCCACCGCCCCCGTAATGCTACGAAAGCTTTGTTGATGTAGACACTGGAACTTGTTCAGTCAATGCCATTACAATCTACTCATGGTAATGCCCAGAATTTTTAACCTTGAACATGTTTCTATAGATGTTTCTGGGCCCCTCCCATCCACCTACAACCCTGAACATGTGGAATCTGGATGGTACGAATGGTGGGCACAACAGGAATTCTTCACCCCAAAAACACAGGCAAGTCAGTCGGTCCTGTTCCAAAAGCAATCTCTGTGCTACAACATTTGTAGGCCTATGTTAAACTATGGAAGTTAACATTACCCCCTATGTTAACATGGTTAAGATCCCCTTCTGGATGTGGACACTTGTTACAGTCCATACCCATGCCACTCTGTTGATCACTTTGGTTCACTTAGAACTTTTTGGAAACCATAACAGTCTACTTGGCTTTCATTCCTATACACCAACTGTTAGTAACCTATCTGTAGTTTATGCCTTTAGGCCACATTGCAAACAGGAATAAAAATCATCATGTTGATGTTTTTGAAGCGGCGATGAGACTGTTCTCAGGAATGTCATATATCGCTTACTACCCCTCAAACACTGTCTGTATCCAAACGCTAATGCAAAATCTTACATAAAAAAGGCAGCTGTGTTGTCATTCTCCTCAGGGAACTCAGAATACATTTGCAATGAAATACATGCTGTTATTATGATTAGAGTTCTAATGATGTAGCCACATTAGGTCTACTTTAGATTTTATCATTGATAATATATTAATATTGTTTTCATAATCATCATTAGCAGCAGCAGCATCGCTTACAGGGACCGGTTGGAGGAAAGCAGCCCCCATTTGTGATGGTCCTCCCGCCCCCCAACGTGACTGGTACACTCCACCTGGGACACGCCCTGACATGCTCTATTCAGGATGCTATCATCAGATGGTAATTTCAACTAGTATAAACCTGTCTTAGGCTATGGTGGCGGTGGGGTAGCCTAGTTAGTAAGATGTTCACTCGTCATGCCAAAGGCCCAGGTTCGGTTCTCCACATGGGTACAATGTGTGAAGCCCATTTCTGGTGTCCCCCGCCGTGATATTGCTGGAATGTTGCTTAAAATGGCTGAAACTGCTGTACTGAGACATATTTTTCTGAAATTTTATATGAACATGATCAACCCCATATTGGTGCCAATGTAGCAATTAGTGTTGGGAATTGGTTAAAATCTCACAGTTATTACAACCAATCAATCATCGAAAATAATTGGTTAGCGTCATTTATCAAATTCTCCTGGTTACGTTTGTAAATGCACAAAAATATAAAAAAAACGTAGTTCTTTCGAGTTTTTTGAAAATTGCACAAAATGCATTTACAAATTTCACATCTTAAAGGATGACTAGTATGGTATGAACCTAAATTTCATGGATAATTCAATCATGACAAGGAAGGAGCTTGTAGTGATTCTGAAATGTAACAGACAAAACCAACCTTGTGAAAATGGTTGTTAATGCACATCAGTGTTCCAAAATTGTTTGTGTTTGATTATAAGAAAACATGATCGATTGCTTGGTTGTTTAGTCATTGCGACCAATCTTCGATTATTTCAATTAATCGGACCACCACTAGTAGCAATGAAGATATCCTTGTTGAAATAAATTCTGATGTGGACTATCTGTATATTAATTGTATTTCTTAACAAAATAGAATATGTTAGATTTTACTTACATGTTTCCATTTAACTTTTAAGAAGCATCAATAAGTCCAAAATCCAGACAATTTGGGATTCACTGGGACTAGCAGTGGCTATTATTTACATGGGTGAAATATTGTGTTTGTTATTTAATGCTACAGTCAGCAATATGATGACTACATGTTATATTTGAGTCTGAAGCAGACAATCCAGTGATTGAGGTCATGAGCATCAAGCCATGTAATTGGACACAGTGACATGCATAAACGGGGACAACAAGCTTGGGCCCCTATCAATAAAGCGTTTACAGCGCGCTACGCCATTCGTAAGCCTATGATGAAGTATAGAGTTACGATGGGTCGTAACGCTACGATTGCTTTGTGGATCGGGCCCCTGGCCCCGATTTCTCGAAAACAAACTTAAGCTTTGCCTCAAATTTCAAACTGAGTTTGACAATTTGAAACTGCTGAATTTTTAACTCAACTGCCTTTTTAAAATAAAAAAAAGCCCAAATAACTTAAAACTCAAATTGTCTACTAAGTTTGAGTTTAGTATTGATTTCAGTTTATTCTGGGAAATGCATTTTCCTGCGTTTTCTCAAATTTGAGTTAAAACTCAGACTTCAATTTGTTTCGATAAATCAGGGCTTGATCTGTTAGCTGGCCATTACAACAAGCAGACATTGCAGAAGATAAGTTCAACCCCAAATTTTCATGGGTGGAATTGTGTGTGTACTGGATGTAGTATTTTGTGTGGTAAAACCCTTCACTATCATCATGATGCTTACACTGGGGGGAGTTACAGCTCCCTACTTCTCTAACAATACAAAATTACTTTGCTTTTGGAATATGTCCCTGACAGACAAACTGGGAGAAGGAGCATGGATTTGTTAATCATTTATGTTTGTATAAGGTTTATATATTTATATAACAGCTGGGTTATATATATGTAATCTCAAAAACCAATGTTAAAGTATCTTTGTGTGTCTAACATATAATGCAGCCTTATACAAACATACATTTTTAAAAAACCCATGCTCCTTTTCCCAATTTGTCTGTCAATTGTTAGAGAAGTTGGGAGCTGTGAGCATTATGATGATTCTGAATGTATTGGGCTTGCTGCTCCAAGCTAATTATGTAAGTCCGTTGTTTGTCCCTTTGTTCTATTGTTGGGGACAGAGGGGGTTTGTCCCACATAATGCATTAGATAATTAGACTGGCTTGCTGGAAGATGCATGAGTGTCTCTATCTGTTGTTGAATATTTCTCTGGCAGCTCCACAGAGACTGATGTTATTATCAGTGTTTTGAACAGTATCATTATTCTGTGATTATGTCACTGAACAGCTGCCTTCTTGACCTCCCACTAGAGATCATCACCAACTTGGAGCGGCTCTCTTGTTATGATGTAGTTTCATTTAATATAGAGGAGTCCTCCAGTTTGGCTGTTGTGACAATCCAGTTTGACAAGCATCAGTCTGCCGGACATAAGCATGCAGAAACCCAGGTGCCTATCTCCAGCGGCAGCAACAGCAAGTACTGCAGTAGTGATGTGCAGCATGGAGGTGATAGTCAGACATCTGGTTGCCATGACGATGGAAATGATGACGTGGAGAGTTTGAGTGTGAATGAAGACCAATGTGGCGCTTGTCTTTATGGTTGGAGCGATGAACTTCACACCCCCTCTTGTGTCCATGTTGAAGAATCTTCACAGAAATGGTCATCTGATTTCTCATGTTCCGATTCCTGGAACGGATGTCCTTCAGAATATTCCGAAGCTGAGGCATGGTCAGCCGAAAACAGAAATTCATTGACAGCATTCTATGATACTGACGCTCATCAGCACAGCTCTTCAGTATCTGGACATATTCAAAATGTCTCTGAAGTGACTGAAACTTACCAGTATCGCTCCAGAACCCACCATCATGGCTCCTCAAAACCTTCAACAAATCAACACAACTCCTCAGTATTTGGGGCCAATGAACATAAATCCTTCATATCTGGAGCCAATCAGCATGGCTCTGAAATACATCGAGCACGTCCATCTGGATATATGTCCAGATCCAACAGCCATGGCTTCTCAATTACTGGATCGCAAAAGTATGGCTCCTTTATGTCTGAAGCTCATGGAGCCAAAGAGCATGGACACCTGGTGTCGTCCATGAAAACCTATCGACAGTATTACCAGCTGGCAATGAAGAATGTCAATTATCACTGGAACAAGTTTCCATCCAGGGAAATGGGTTTTTTCTTCATCCAGCAGATTAAGCCAGATGCAATGCCCAAACTGTGTTACCAGGCATCGGCCCAGTCAAAGAAAGACATGTGTGGGCCAGTCACTGTCTGGTGGGTGTACAACAACCGCTCATGGCTCCCGGGGAAGTTACAGAGACAGTTAGTGTACAGGATCCTGTTACAAACCATCCCCTTAGATCAGGGGCATAATATGGATGTTGTTGTGCCTACCAGAAAGAGGGAGCTGATCAACATGTTGGTGTTCTGAACCACTGGGATTCATTCACGCTCTGAAGTGAAACATTGTGACTGTTTTGTTCCTTGACTAATAGCAGGAATGTGTTGAGATAAGTAACAATGACGGGGCATCCCTGGGTTGTATGAGAAATATAAGGAGTGACTTGAGTTTATTTGAAATTAAAGGGAAGCTTTCAATTCATTTGAAATTAGAGGGAATGCTTTGAATTCATTTGATGTAAGAGGAATGCATTGAGTTTATTTGAAATTAGAGGGAATGCTTTGAATTCATTTGAAATTAGAGGGAATGGTTTGAATTCATTTGAAATTAGAAGGAATGGTTTGAGTCAATTTGATATACAATAAGAGGGAATGGTTTGAGTTCATTTGATATACCGTAAGAGGGGAGGGAATTCATTTGAATTTAGGGAAATGCTTTGAGTTTAGTTAAAATCAGAAGGAACTTTTTGAGTTGTGTTGAAATTTGAAGGAACGCTTTGAGCTAAGTTAAAAAAACTTCGACATAAGCTCATAAAAGCAGGAATATTTTAAAAAGATATATTAATAGAATTAGTTTGCGATAAGTTAAAGATATCAAATGCTTTGAGAGGAGTTAATGAAAGAGACACTTTGGGATATGTGTAAATATAGTAGTAACACTTTTAGTTAAGTCAAAAGTAGAAGGAATGCTTTGGAATTAGTTAAATATATCAGGAAGACTTTGAAATGTTTTTAAAAACAACCTACGTACTAGTTTGGGATAAGTTGAAACATTTTGCAACACTTGTTTAACCAAATTTAGGATATACATGTATTAGTACATATGTGCTTTGATATGTATTTGAATAAACTAAACTTTGACATATATTTGAATAAACTAAACTTTGATATATATTTGCTAAACATAATGAAACTATTTTTTCATGTATCATTCAAGTGACATTTTGTAGCAGAGTGATAAATCCATTTAGCATGTTTAGCATGTTTTATTCATCCTTACACTATTACATGTTGCTGATCACAGGATTGTCTGGTCCAGTCTTGCTGGAATATTGCTGAGTGCAGCATTAATAAACACAACTGAAACAGACAACATTTTGTTATCATGTTTTGTGTTGTAATTGTATAACAAGCAATAACAAAACCTGTTTTGACTACATATCCAAGTACACAATGTATCCAAGAATTTTGAATAAATTTGTAAAAGCGTAAATAGTGTGTGATTTGTTCACAACAGGGAGCACTAGACTGGGCTTATGCATATAGCACTGTTGACCTTTAGGTGTACAAAAATCAGTGATTATGGATTAAAATTGAAATTCACCCTAATTGTGTTTCCATTTTTGTCCACATCATCACTACAGGAATTCCTTCCACATCAACTTCCTGATTTAACTGAAATTCCCAGTTCAAAGAGAAATTAAACCAAGCTCACTCACTCGCTGATCACCCTTGTGAAGATCCAGGTTAGAAATATGTGTTCAGCAGCCCGTGCTTGTTGTATAAGGTGGCTGATGAGATCAGTAGTCCGGCTCACTGACAATTGTTCTGCTAATTGTGTGGTTGACATTATATCCCACCGCTCAGGTTGTCAATCACTGGATTATCTAGTCCATACTTGATCAATCCCACATGGCTGTCATGTGTCTGGAATATTGATGTTGGTTTAATGACAAAGAAAGAAACCAAACTCGCTCTATTTCATCCTCGATAATCTCCAGGGTATACGTTACGATCACTCTCCACTATACCATGGATGCATCTACGGCTTGTCCCGATGATTTTATTACCTCCCTTGGCTGGCTTTTTATCCAATCAGGTGTCACTTTCGCTTCTTAAATTATCTAACCATATAAACTTGGCAACACAATTGATGCAGAAGGTTCTTTTATATATTTTTTGAAAGTTTCAGATCTGTCAATTTGTCTGTATTATTTCTCCAAAAATCTGAGTGGTACTGCAAACAAACCTTCTGACTGCGACCGCTATTTTTATTGACACTGGCAAGCTCGGATGTAATGGCGGCTTAGCTGATTGGCTACTGTGAGAATGCGCAGCCAGCCAAGGGAGGTAATAAAATCATCGGGCCAAGCCGTGGATACATCCAGGGTATAGTGGAGAGTGATCGTAACATATACCCTGGAGATTATCAAGGATAACTCTATTTCGATCATTGTGTTTTGGAATACTCCTGACAGCATCCTCTCTGTGGACTCCTCTGCAGGGGTGTGTTATCAGATCTTCGATTATTGTGTTTTGGAATACTCCTGACAGCAAAGGGGGGTCAATTTGGGTCAAGTAAAGCATCTTGTTTTAATGACACTGCTTTCAAATGTATGTTACATCCTGCTATCTTAGTGAGACCTGTTGTTACCCAAGGGTAAAACTAAGAGATTTGAGTATCCGGTGTTGCATTGCTAGACCAGGGGTGGAAATAACCCATTGCCCAACGCCAGAGTCCAGTGTTTCTTTCTGTCGGGCAAGCAATTTTGTATATCACACTGTACCGGTGTCCAGTTGATATTCCAATGTTAATTATGTTGTTTATTTAACAAATCAACAAGAAAATGGCCGGTATAGTGGAAAAATTATCAGGGCAAGTGATTTTACATGTGCCACTGTACCGGAGTACACTATTTCCACCCCTGTAGACTCGGCCATGATAGCAGGGATTGTTGTTGATGATATCAACCACTGGTTTGAATGTGAACTTTGGGCTGTGGTGGCAGTGGACTGGGTCAAAATATTGTTTTGTTTTGTCTTTCAAGATATTTCAGGAAATAATGTCCTGTTGATGCTGGTAATATCTTATAGTTTTTGTTTGTTTTCTGCCACAATGCATTATAAAAATTTATAAACTATACATCAAATTTCACTTAAAATAGTTGTTGAACCAGGTTTGCATTGTCTTAATTGCTCATGAATGGACATTTAAGAGCTTTTTTTAAAGTATTTCTGCTTACCGTACATGGGCGGATCCAGGAATTTTAAAAAGGGGGGGGGGGAGAGTTCGAAGCCCCCATTGACTCTGCCAACGCAAATAAAATCTTCAATGTGGTCTTAAGTTATTTTCAAAGGGGGTTGGGGGTGGGGTTGTTTCTAACCCCCTGAACCCCCTCTGGATCCGCCAATGCCGTAGTATGTGAGGTCAATGTACATTGTTGATTTGGTAGGAATCGGATGCGAGGTCGTGAGACACTGTGGGTACCGGGCTGCGACCATGCTGGGATTGCAACACAGGTAGTCGTGGAGAGAAAGCTGCATCAAGAACGTCACCAATCTCGCCATGACCTTGGTCGCGACAAATTTGTGGAGGAAGTTTGGAAATGGAAGAATGAGTAGGTTTTTGATGATAGAGAGATGTCTGTTAGAGTGAGTGAGTGAGTGAGTGAATTCTGTTTTGTCACAGCAGCAACGTTCTGCCTCACAGCAACAAAAACAGTTCCTGAAATAAAAGTAAATTGAAGTTATACTTTTCACAATAAGGTTAAGCATTTATAGTATATTTATAAAATTGAAACACACACTGTGAGCCAACAACCAAACCTAGACCACCTTACTTGAATCAAGGCACTTCCTACATAATGTCCGAGCAAGATTCATCTCATAAACTGAAAACACCAACTTGTAATCAGACTGGGCATTGGGGTAGCCTAGTGGTTAAACCGTTGGCTCGTCACGCCGAAGACCCGGGTTCGAATCCCCACATGGGTACAATGTGTGAAGCCCATTTCTGGTGTCCCCCGCCATGATATTGCTGGAATATTGCTAAAAGCAGCGTAAAACCAAACTCAGTCAGTGTAATCAGACTGGTATTCAGTAGTACAGGATGTGAGTTAGTGGACTGGGTAACCATCTAATGCATGTTGCTATACAGAGTTGTGTCCCCTATGACCAGGATTCAAATCACTGATGCAAGAGTTATGCTTCTTGGCTTGTCAGCACAATATATGTGCTTGTGTCTACAAGTCACACATGACTTCCATGAAATAGATTTTCCTCCATTATTCTTACATGTGCTGATATAGAAATATGGCTCTGAACCCAACTCACTCACTAATGCTGGAGGTAAACCCATAGTGAATTTGGCCTTGGTGTTTGTTTAAATCCACTGTCACAGGTATAGTTCTGACAGACCCAAATTCATGATCAGCTTCTCTTGGGATTCAAGTCAATGTCATGAGGATCCTTTTTGCAACTTTGGATCCTTGTACATTGAGGGGAAGTAACTGTATGCAAGTTCCAATGCTTGGAACTTGTGGCTAATCTGGTGTAAATGACACCCCCTAAAATTTATGTACAAAGTAAGTGACCCCCCTGCATGTCATGTACAAAGTCAAAGACCCCCCTTCCCCTTTCCATATTTTTAAAGCATAATTGCTGACCCCCACCTCCCCAGAACAAAATGGGTGACCCCCACTTAATATCATCATCATCACCCCTAGCCATAAATTATGAACGGTCCCTAAGAAGATAAAGCCTTGAACCTGCTATCTTTGCTTTGTGACATTTGAAAGCCGTCCAATAGCTTAGGTTGCTAAACACCTCTCTCTTGTCAGCTGCAAAACAACGTAAACTTTTCATTGACAACTTTTAAGTCTGTCAATGTACGCAGCTGGTACAATCAAATTAGACAGGAATTATCTCGTACAATGACCTGGCATGTTCATTAGCTTAAGTCTAAATATGTTTTTGAGATGTCACTCTTTGCAAACAAAATAGATGAAAACAATTTTACACATTGAAATATTGGTATATGTATACCAGATAAATATATCATGGCAGTAAGCATATTGTGGTATCTGGAATACATTTAACATGGTTCAGCACCTAGAGTACCAAAAGGGCATTGTGTACCCTTGTAGCTCTACATTGAATGTTGAATTAAGATGGACATGGCACTTCTAAACTGGTTGTGTAAACTATCTTTGATGTTGTGCATTTTGAAATTCAGAAAAGAGGAGATAATCTATGACCAGATGAAACGACTTGGTTCCTCCCTGGATTGGAGCAGAGCTTCCTTCACCATGGACAATGTGAGTCACTGTGTGGATGTGGATGTGGATGATGTAGAATGTTCGATATCAGAAGGCTTAGTTCTGCGTTTTCTGGGCATCAGAGGGCTTGCTTCGACCACATCCCCGTTTTGTATGCGGATATATCGTCAGCCATTTGTGTCAAGATCATTTGGTTAAGAGTCAAAATCGGGTTTCAATCGACTTGCAGAAATAACAATTAAGAATTGGTAGGTTTCATGATTGGTGATTGATAGGCCAATCATCCATGTTTATGTTTACATTAAGTTTTAATCGATTGCATGTGATGGTAGTGAAGCGATCGGCAAAACAGTCGGGTGGGGTGTACCGAAGTGTCCGGCCTTGTCATAATGTATTATACTGTGAAGCATTTCGAGTTGGGGGTCATCTCAAAAACAATATTTTTTTAATCTTTAATCCACACAAAGACACGAGGGCCTGTGGGTGTAAACACTATGTATTGTTGGTGAACAGGTCAATAAAATGAAGGCAATTTTCTTCAACAGAAATTATCTGATGCTGTGGTTGAAGCTTTTGTACGATTACACGAAGAGGGACTCATATACAGGAGAAATCGTCTGGTCAACTGGTCATGTGCCTTACGCTCTGCCATTTCTGATATAGAGGTAAGCACATTCTGTATACAGACATACCCATTTTAGAGATAAGCACATTTTGTACACATATATACAGAACAATTCTCTTCACAATAATTCATCGGGGCAGAGGGGTAGCCTAGTGGTTGCAGCATTCGCTCATCACACTGAATGGGGACCTGTGTTCGATTCCCCACATATGTACAATGTGTGGAGCTCATTCCTTGTGTACCCCGCCATGATATTGCTGGAATAGTGCTAAAAGTGGCGTAAAACCGTACTCACTCACTCACAATAATTCTTCACAGTAGGTGCTTGAATTTGTTTCTTTGTTGCTTTAGAAAATATTTCTTTTCTTTTGGCTCATTGAATAATTTTGTTCCAGGTGGATGGCATTCCTGTGTCTGGAAGAACCCTGTTAACCGTCCCTGGATATGACAGGAAGATTCCCTTCGGAGTGCTTACATCATTTGCTTACCCAGTTAGTGAGAAAGGTACATTGGGAGCACTATATATATATTTTCTTGTTATGTTCCTTGGAAGAAACTATGGTCTGTTTTACTCAAGTTTCCGCCTACGATAATGATTACGATCAAGTGTATGGTGTCTTCTTTAGATTTAACAGGGAAGTAGTTTCTTCCCATGTGCATAGCAGGGATATAATTTCTTCCCAGATGATAACAAGGGAATTGTTTCTTCCCTTGAGTACAACAGGGAAATAGTTTCTCCTGTAGAGTATAACAGGGAAGTAGTTTCTCCTGCAGAGTACATCAGGGAAGTAGTTTCTCCTGGAGAGTATAACAGGGAAAGAGTTTCTCCTGGAGCGTATAACAGGGAAATAGTTCCCTCAACAGAGTATAACAGGGAAATAGTTTTTCCTGCAGAGTATAACAGGGAAATAGTTTCTTCTCCAGAGTATAACAGGGAAATAGTTTCTCCTGCAGAGTATAAAAGGGTAATAGTTTCTCCTGCAGAGTATAACAGGGAAATAGTTTCTCCTGCAGAGTATAACAGGGTAATAGTTTCTTTCTTAGAAATATAACAGAGATAGTCAGTCATAAGAATACTTAAAACAACAATGAAACACTGATGGACCTGTGTGTGGATGATGTTGCAGATGGTGAGATTGTAGTATCGACAACACGGCTGGAGACGATGTTGGGAGATGTTGCTGTGGCTGTCCACCCCGACGACGGCCGGTACCGTCACCTGCATGGCTGTCATGTCAGACACCCTGTAACACAACATCTCCTGCCCATTGTACTGGATGACTTTGTAGATATGGAGTTTGGAACAGGTACGTAGAATTTGTAGAAGACTTGATGATTGTAACCACAGAGCATTAACTTGCAAAGAAATGATATTTTGACACTCAAAACATTTGTTACACTATAAAACTGAGGACATGAGGTGCAGTATGTATTATAGCCGGCTAGTTAGTTATTGATTGCATCAGAGCCCAAGATGGGTCTCCAGCAACCTGTACAGGTCAAGGTGACCCAGTGGATTGGATGAGTAGACTTTGTGACATCATACCACTGACATGTTTAGGGGTATACTTGCTCACTATATCAACTGGGATGGAGGGGTAGCCTAGTGGCTAAAGCGTTCACTCGACACGCTGAAGACCTGGGTTCGATTCCCAACATGGGTACATAGTGTGAAGCCCATTTCTGGTGTCCCCTGCTGTGATATTACTGGAATATTGCTAAAAGCGGCGTAAATCTAAACTCATTGACATTATATACCCTGATACCAGGTTTACGCGTTACAAGTCCCTGTGATATGTAAGTCAGTAGTACAATAGTTTACTAACAGTTTATTTAATCTCTACACACAAACAGTAGACAACAATATGAAATAAAAATGAAATATTGCTAAAAGTGGCCTAACTCACTCACTTATAGTATGAACCCCTGAATTGTCTGATATAGACACAATTTGATTACAGGAAAGTCTTACAGGTGAAAGATTGCAATGTATATTGCTTTGCCAGACAGGCTGAATACTGAAACACGAGAACAGAAACTGTATTATCCTGATGTAAATGTAACTCACTGTAAGGAATAAAGATCATAATATAGGAAAATAAGAGCTCAAATATCAAATGGTTGGTCTCTTGGTGGTCAAGCTGTGTGTTCTTGTTGATTGTGTGCCGCCGTGCTCTGCTCCATTTGCATGGCATCCTTCAGTTGCTGATTTGCCAGGTTTTGACTTAATTCTGTACTGGCCTTCTGTTGGGATTTCATTGTTGATCTTTAACACTGATTCTGTTTGTTGTTTGTTTGTTGTGTGTCAAGTAACTTTGAATACGATGGTATATAGTAACTGTGGACAGTTACTGTTATTCGAAATTTACTCGGGATCGGGTGGTCTGGCTCGCTGACTTGGTTGACACATGCCATCGTATCCCAATTGCCTAGATCGTTGCTCATCCTGTTGATCACTGGATTGTTTGGTCCAGACTCAATTATTGACTGCTGCCATATAGCTGGAATATTGCTGATTGTGGCGTAAAACTAAACTTAATCACTCATGAAATTAACTCACTCATCCACCCCAACAGGTGCTGTGAAGATAACTCCAGGGCACGACCACACAGACTTCCTGGTCGGAGAGAGGCATGACCTGCAGAAACCGACCGTCATCAGCGATGACGGACACATGGTGAATGTCACAGCACCATTCAATGGCATGAGGAGGTTTGTTGCTCGACATCATCTCACCAAGTTCCTCAAGGAGAAGAAACTGTTCCGTGGAGAGGAAGAACACAACATGACTGTGCCTGTCTGTAGGTGAGTTCTTCTCATATCATAAGTTGTCTCCCTTCAGGGATTTAATAACAGAATCAGTTCCCAGTCCTCAGAACTGTGCCTTCACTTGTGATAATAAATCAAAACAGATCCCCAGTCCACCATGCTTGGCTCTCCATGTGGAATCCAAGGCAGATATATACTGAAAGGCAAAAGAAAATTCATAATATTGGAAATGACATTTAAGTATCAATGGAGAATTTGAACCTATTTTTCTTTAAAATATACACCGGAAGTCAAGTTTGAGGAAAACATGAATCGTGGTCATATAGCCTGTTTTGTGCAATAAAGTATTGTTTGAGATTGAGGATAGAAATGAAAGGGAAGAGTTTCACAACATTGAAATCGAGATGCACGTGCATCATGCATGCATTCAGGCATAAATTGCCGGGTTAAATGGCAATCGTTCACTTGTTTTCTGAACACAGCAGCTATGGCTAGGTTAAAGTGAGGATCAACAACAAGCCAGTTGACCAGTGTCTAGAAGTCCAATGGCTTGTTGTTGTTGATCTCTTGTTAACCGGTGTATATTTTAAAAAATAGGTTCAAATACTGCATTAATACTTAAATGTCATTTCCAATATTTTGACATTTCTTTTGCCTTCAGTGTATATATCCTCAGTTTCCAATGCCGGTTTCCTGGTGGAGATTCTTTGAAAGAAAAGGTACTCCTTGTCTCTCACAGGGTTCCCCCCACATGGGCAAAATGTGTGAAGCCCATTTCTGGTGTCCCCCGCCGTGATATTGCTGGAATATTGCTAAAAGCGGCGTAAAATCAAACTCACTCACTCACTCACAGGGTTCCATAGCAATATAGGGTCTCCAGTATCTAGTGCTTGTCTCTCCTTGGGAATTCTGTTGCAGAACAGGTTCCAAGTATCAGAGAGATTTCTCTCTCTGGTCATTCAAGGATAGAACAAGTTCCAGTATTTTGTGTTGTTAGAAGTGACTAAGAAGGATCAGGTTATGACATTAAAGTGTTTGCATAATGTCAACCACAGCTTTGTCTGAACCAGACTGATTATGTACATTTACAGGCTGCTGTGATAGATTGCCGACTGTGGCATAAAATAATATTCACTCACCCTGTTTCTGCACTTCTATTTCTAATTGTATCCAGTCGGTCCAAGGACATCGTTGAGCCCAGGCTGAAGGAACAGTGGTATGTTGACTGTCAACAGATGGCCATGATGGCTGCAGAGGTGAGCTTAGAATACAGGACCTCAGTGAGAATCTGATTAAGATAAGATATGCCCTGTGGTGGTGTGTGGTCATGTGAACAGAGCCCAGGTCACAAATCAGTTGAGGTTATGCAATTGCATCCTGGACAGCCCTTGGATGGGTGACCGTGTTTGGCAGCTTGACTTTTGAGAGTTTCTTGGACTTCACTCCTGCCCCACAACGAAGCACATGTGACACATGTGGTCTCACCTTAGGCAAGTGAGTTTGTTCATGAATTGCCTCTGTTCACCCAGCACTGAATGGGTACCCGGTGGGATAAGTCATATGACCGTTAACCTTCTAGCACCTCACTGGCAGCTTGGGTTATCAATGGTAACAATGCGTTAGCGCTTTGAGCATGTGCAAGTGAGTGAAAACAGGCGCTTTATAATCTTCATTTTTGAACAAATACTGTATGTTGTCAAATTAAGGCAGAGAGTGTTATTGAAATTGCCATCTGACATTGTGCCTCTGTACCCAGGTTGTAGAGAGTGGCGAGCTGAAGCTGATCCCCAGGAGCCACGAGAAGGTCTGGCTGGACTGGCTACATGGCATCAGGTAACCCACACTGGAATCTGCAGTACCCCCAGGGGCATTTTTGGGTTTATACCCAGCTCCCCCTGAAAAATTCCTGGTTAGGTCATCAGCACAAGTATTCTTGGTTAGGTGCCCAGCACGGGTATTCTTGGCTAGGTCCCCAGCACCCAGTGATATCCTTTGTTATTTCTCCAGCACCCATGGGGATTCTTGGTTAGGTCCCCAGCATGGGTATTCTTGGCTAGGTCCCCAGCACCCAGTGATATCCTTTGTTATTTCTCCAGCACCCATGGGGATTCTTGGTTAGGTACCCAGCACCCGTGGGTATTCCTGGTTATGCCCGAGCAGATATGAGTAGTTTAGGTTAGGTCCCCATGCACCCAATGATATCCTTTGTCATTTCACCAGCACCCATGGGGATTCTTGGGTAGGTCTTTAATGATTGACTGATACAAATTTTATTATCTTGCCTCACACATATATGTCGTTTTCTGATTGTCTGAGCGCTCTTCTATTATTTTCAATGTACCCTGCTTACAAGCGGGTAACATTTTCCATGTACCCCGCTGGGAATGCTGAACTCATGTGGTAATTAGTAGTAATTCTTTATCTCGAAAAACATTGAATCACGTATGATGTACGGAAATTACTGATGTTTTGCGAATGCAAATCAATAGAAGGGAGATAACTCTAACTTTGTTTTTCTTGTCGTCTTGTCGTCTGGTACTCCATACTATGATCCGACACCTGTGCTTCAAGCAGTTCAAAATTACCATTGAGGTGTTCGGTAAGATAAATACGTTGTTCACTGGTCCCTCGGGGCCCATGGGTTGATGTACCCTCGATGTTTCTCTATGTTCCCCTTCGGGCTTAGGGAGCATAAACAAACATCGAGGATACATCAGCCCATGTCCCCCATCGAGAACAGTGAACAACTTATTTTATCCACAGACTGCTTTAAATATTGTAAAATATGGCATTGAACAACAAATTTTACCAGTAAAATAAGTTTAATTTACTTATTTTACTGTTAAAGTTTGTTGTTCAGATATGAAATTTCTGGGAAATGGGATTATGCTGCAAACTTTCAAATGATAATGTCTGTCAAATGTGTTATGAAAAGAAAGAAAACAGACTAATGGAAGTTTGTTATTTTGTTGACCTGAAACAAGGTCAAGGTTACAAGGTCACTGATCTTTCCTCCACAGGGATTGGTGTGTATCGAGGCAGCTGTGGTGGGGACACCGGATTCCTGCCTACCAGGTGATGCACCAGGTGAGCTAATATCTATTCCCAGTATATATTACCTATGGAATATATTTAAGGTAAATTGAGGCATTTATTTCTAATGACCAGAATTAGTATAATATAAATGAATAGGTTTCTCAGCAGCATAAAGTCAGTGGATGAATGGTATTCTCTTGGGTCAGTTACAGATTGATCAAGGGGGAAAATGGTCAAGGAGCACAGCCCCGTGAAGTTCCGGGTTAGAATTGGTCTTCAGCAACCCATGCTTGTCATAAGAGGCACTCTGCAATATTCCAGCTATATGGCGGTGGTCTGTAAATAATCAGGTCTGGACCAGACAATCCAGTGAGAAACAGACTAATAAGGAAGTTTCATATTTTGGTTGACCTGAAACAAGGTCAAGGTTACAAGGTCACTGATCTTTCCTCCACATCTTGGCACAGGATTAGCTAACAAACTTTACTAAGTTGGTGTATAACAAGTTAATTATAATAGAGGCAGCTGTGGTGGGGACACCGGATTCCTGCCTACCAGGTGATGCACCAGCTTATTTATTTATGTCTTGAAAAGCTAATATCTATCCCAGGAATATATTTAAGGTAAATTGAGGCATTTATTTCTAATGACCAGAATTAGTATAATATAAAATGAATAGGTTTCTCAGCAGCATAAAGTCAGTGGATGAATGGTATTCTCTTGGGTCAGTTACAGATTGATCAAGGGGAGAAAATGGTCAAGGAGCACAGTTTTACTAATTATGTTTGATTTTTAGTTGCCCGTAAGGTGAAGATTTCTTGACCCGGTATAATATAGAATTGGTCAGTGGATGAATGAGTATAGCAGGTCAACATCTGGTAAATTCAACATATTTTAGTCTGGTTAAATCCATTTTGGACTGGTAACATTTTGAAGTTACCAGCCCTGATCTGGCTGGACATGAGCATCAACATGAGCATCATATCTAAGCAACTGGGATACGATTGCACCCAATCCCATTAATCGGCTCTTACGACAAGCATGGGTTACTGGAGACTCACTAATAACATATGGTACCTTACTTACAGAACTTACAGAATGTCATTTTACCCCTTTTCACAAGTATGATTACATTCCATGAAAGAAGAAATGTTATGAGTTTTTCCGGAAGTATCAAGTTGGTCTTTTGTTGTGACACTGTTGTAGGTATTAGATAATATTCTGAACAGTGTTTACTCAACTCCCTGTTTGCCAGGGTGAGACTATCTGGGTGAGTGGACGGACAGAAGATGAGGCCAGAAGGAAAGCTGCAGAGATGCTGCCTGTCACAGAAGGGGAGATAACTCTGCAGCAAGGTGTTTATTGGACAAAAAATAATTTATGTTGCGGAGATTATGTATCAGTTCAATGAAAGTTAGATTTACTTATAGCTTTTATATTGGATAAGATTAGAAGTGGAAATAAAACAAAAAATAAATATCACTGCAATCAAGCTGAGACTGTATTGATGAAGATGCACGGGTTAGATTATGTTATCAGTATGTCTCATAACAAATAGCTGTGATACTTTAATTTATGGGTGTTGAACATCATAAAAACAGTGTCAAGGATGTCTTTAGTTTGTTTTTGTGTTCAACACACAACTTGAAAGTAATGATGTAAAAGTAAGCAATACAGTGATTACAGGTTTTGTTAATCACAACAAGTACATGTGTCATCCTATTTTATCATCCCCAAAGACCTCTGCTGTGGTAATACTGTTCTGCCTTTCCTGTCCTGAACATATATCTACTCCAACCAAAGATTGAAGTCAATTAATAGTTTGCTGTGTTTTTTACATAATGCATATTGCTAAAAAGACGTTAACAAACTATGATTTATGTAAATATGCCTAATATGCTGTCATGCGATTATCAGTCATAACTATAGTCACATCATGTGTCCTTTTACCTCTTTTGAGAGTGTGTGTGTGCGTTCGTGCGTGCATGCATGCATGTGTGTGCGTGTGTAAATGCCTCATGCCCAACATTATGAAAACACTTAGTAAGATATAACAATTAACCTACAGGCATTGTAGCCTCTCAGTCGTGGCTCAAATATGGTAATGCTTTTGGCTTACCGCTCAGAGAAGGCAGCTCTATATAAAGTTCTACTTATTGATCCTCGTGAACCTGGTTGTTTCAGATGAGGATGTCCTCGACACCTGGTTTTCCTCAGCAATCTTCCCCTTCTCCGTACACGGCTGGCCGCAAGAGGTGAGACCAGGGGTGAAGGCCGTTCATGCCCAGACTTGAGGCACCAATCAACAATATTCGCAGGTCACATTGATATCACTGACAGGAGCTTAAGTTTTGTATCCTTATCCAGTGGTGATCCTTTGGAAAAAGTCAGGAAACTGTTTTGGTGTGTTCGTTTTTTGAACCTGGTTTAGATCTAAACGATATCATAAGGTGCTTATTACACAAGTCTGATTCCTTTGAAGACTATTCTATTCCTCGTCTTCATGTTTCAGAATGCTGACCTTACTCATTTCTATCCCACAAGTCTGTTGGAAACAGGAAGTGACATTCTATTTTTCTGGGTTGCACGGATGGTCATGATGGGACTCAAACTCACAAATCAGCTCCCGTTCCAAGAGGTAGAGTAGTTTACTTTTAACCATCTTATGGAGTGAGTGAGTGAGTGAGTTAAGTTTTAAGCCACGCAGCAATATTCCAGCTATATGGTTGCGGTCTGTAAATAGTCAAGTCTGGACCAGACAATCCAGTGATCAACAGCAGGAGCATCAATCTACGCAATTGAGATACAATGATGTGTCAACCAAGTCAGCGAGCCTGACCACCCGATCCCGACCATTTCTTACGACAAGCAAGGGTTACTGAAGATCAATTCTAACCCAGATCTTCACGGTCCCATCTCAGAGAAGCAAATTTTATTGATGTCACCTTCTTTATTATTAGGAACACAAGGTTTCGGAGTATATACTTACTCCTTCAACATCAGACCGCCTCCGTGGTGTGGTGGGATCGAAACCCACGAGAGAGCGGAAGGCCCGGAGAGCGGAAGGTCGCGGGTTTCGATCCCCGACCGCGTCATACCAAGAGACGTTAAAATATGGTACTTGTTGGTCGGCTCAGAGTCTGTATAATGTGTCTGAGTGGGGTATTCATGCTGCACTGTGGCATGGTATCTCAGTGGGCTAACACTATAAAACCAGCTTCAGTCTGGGCTAGTACAAGCAGCCGCACATACACATACACACGCATGCACGTCGTCATATGAGCGAAATATTCTCAAGCACAACGTTAAACACAATTTCACCTCACCTCACCTCACCTCACTTTCAAGATCACTTCATATTTAGGACTGAATATCCTGTTGACAGTGACATTTAACCTCATCTAATCAGTGACATTGCACAGAACAGCAACATTGTAAATCTATCTGTTAAAGGTTCTCCTTCATGGAATCCTGCGAGACTCCCACGGTCGAAAGATGAGCAAGTCCCTTGGCAATGTGATAGACCCGATGGACGTTATACATGGAACCACTTTACAGGTATGTCATCAGTCTTGTTGTATGAAGACATCAGGAATGTGCATCCATCGGGATGATGGATGAGAATTGGTCCTAGGAACTTATGCTTCAGTTTGGTTGGTTGCTTCCAGTATAATATCTCATTGGTTCGTCTAATGCTGAAATATTCACAGGTTGCCATGATAAAGATAAATATTGCTGAGTGTGGCGTGAAACAACAAACTAAAGTCCAAGTTTATCTAAGAATAGACATCTAACGCTATTCAACACCATCAAGCTGACCGTGCAGAGTTGTGCCCATTAGCTGCACCAGGATCTGCTGATTTTATTAAATCCAATAATTGTCCTGATTATCACCTTTATGATATGTCAGCACTATACCTTTGCTTTGTGGTTCAAATAAAAGAGACTACCACATGGCTAAGTGGATATGGTGTCTGGACAGAGTGAGTTTAGTTTTACGCCACTTTTAGCAATATTCCAGCAATTTCACCAGAAATGGGCTTCGCACATTGTACCCATGTGGGCAGTCGAACCTTGGTCTTCGGCGTGAGGGGTGGACGCTTTAACCACTAGGCTACCCCAACGCCCCTGTCTAGACAGAGAGTGGAGGGCTTGTGGTTCTGTTAATGACCATGCCATATAAAAAATGTATACATGTACCAATATAATATGAAAACTATCCTCAACTATTATAGTCTAGTGAATACAAAATAATTTAAAATTGTGCAGGATCTACAAGAACAGTTGAAGAAAAGTAACCTTGACCCCTCAGAGGTCAAGAGGGCATCTGAAGGTCAGCAGAAGGATTTCCCTCAGGGCATCCCCCAGTGTGGTACCGATGCTCTCCGGTTCACATTGTGCTCATATGACTTCAAATGTAAGTACATTCCACATTTCCACACTCAGGGAAAGAATGCTATTTGTGTTCACCAGTGTTGTAAGAACTACTTGATATTCTACCTGAATGATATTAACTATACGCTTCTTATGGGATGAAGAGAAACAGTTTACCCCAGGACCACTGACTTTATCACATGAACAGTTAGATTCTGAGGGTATAGGGTATCTGAAAAGACCGCCTCTGTGGTGTAGTGGTTAGAGCATCCGCCCAGAGAGCGGAAGGTCGGGGGTTTGAACCCCAACCGCGTCATACCAAAAGATGGTACTTGTTGGTCCCTGCCTGGCGCTCAGCATTAATGGGTACAATAGGACTGATCAGCTCGGAGTCAGTATAATGTGTGTGAGTGGGGTATTCATGCTTCACTGCGGCATGATATCTCAGTGGGCTAGCACTATAAAACCCGCTTCAGTCTGGGCTTGTACAAGCAGCCACACATACACATACACATGCATGCATGTCGTCATATGAGCAAGTGTTCTCAAACACAAAGTTAAACCCCATTTCACCTCACTTCACCTCACCTCACCTCACTTCACCTCACCTATCTGAAAAACTTCAACACAAAAAGCATTATTATTGTTTGTGTACTCTGAAATTATATAACATTGTGACAAACTCATTTGGTGATAAATTTTTGTCAAATTTACTTTAAAATTGAAGATGAATTAAAAAAAGAAATGCAACAGTCCTAGTATAACAGACTTTGTCTGCACTGTTTTCAACAATTAGCCTCTACTACTTCTTTTAGCTATTCCCCACATGGGGAGGTGAGGTAGCCTAGTAGTTAAGGAGTTAAAAGCTCGTCACGCCAAAGACCCGGGTTCGATTCCCCACATGGGTACAGTGTGTGAAGCCCATTTCTGGTGTCCCCTGCTGTGATATTGCTGGAATATTGCTAAAAGCGTCGTAGAACCATACTCACTCACTCTTTTAGCCATTCACCAGAGGGCTAGCAGAATATCAACCCATCACCCAGTGCAGACACACACACTGCACCAACTGGGATCAAAATATACATGCAGAACCCGTGAAGACCCGGGTTAGAATTGATCTTCAGTAACCGATGCTTGTCGAGGCAACTAATGGGATCGGGTGGTCAGGCTCGCTGACTTGGTTGACACATGTCATCGTATCCCAATTGCGTAGATCTATGCTCATGATGTTGATCACTGGATTGTCTGGTCCAAATTTGATTATTTACAGACTGTTGCCATATAGCTGGGATATTATTGAGTGAGGCATTAAACCTAACTCACTCACTCACTCCAAATGGAGAATGCTAGCTATGCTGTATAATAAAAGCAAATCTGTGTGTTGTGCTTTAGCATAAGAAAACTGATGCTGGCATAGATAATGGTGTTTGGCCAGTTACTGCTGTTTTGTGCTTCTTTATTCAGAAAAGTTTGAAAATGCCAAGTCCATATATTGATTTACAGAATATAATATTGCTGTTTATTGCAGTCTAAATCTTTAATCCCATCTCCTGTACGCACTATATATTTTGCTTGTAAATCATATTGTCATTCACCTGATGAAGGGGCAAGAAGTAGCCCAGAAATGATGTGTTGTAAATAATAAAGAAGTTGTAAATCCGTATGTTGTTGTGTTACCGTGTTGTTGTTAACTAAATGCTGTTCAAGCATCCAAGCATAAAACAACATTCATTTATTCCTATATTTTCCTGTACTGTACAGCTGGTGAAATCAACATGGACATCACTCATGCCCGAAACTACCGACATTTCTGTAACAAAGTATGGCAGGCGTTCCGTTTTGTGCAGACCAACTTGGATGAGGGCTTTCATCCAGGGGCTGGCTTGGAGGTACCGTGTATATCATATTTCTTAGTATTGCAAGGTTGGGATAAGTTACATGATATTTTCCCGTCTGAATGTTTTAGTACAAGTATGCACCCATGAAGATCCGGGTTAGAACTGATCTTCAGTAACCCTTGCTTGTCGTAAGAGGCGACTAACGGGATCGGGTGGTCAGGCCCGCTGACTTGGTTGACACATGTCATCGGTTCCCAATTGCGTAGATCGATGCTCATGCTGTTGATCCCTGGATTGTCTGGTCCAGATTCAATTATTTACAGACCGCCGCCATATAGCTGGAATATTACTGAGTGTGGCATAAAACTAAATTCACTCACTCACTAGTACCAGTATGCACAAATAGAACAAATAAAAATTGTCTAATTGTCTTGCCATCATATATGGTGTAACAGCAACATTAAAACTCAACTCACTCACTCATAGATGAAGTAACTGGCATCGTTCAAGGGCCCTGTTAAGGGCCCTGCTCCCATATCCAAATTTTAGACAGTTCAGGTTGAAGTATTTGATATCAGGTGATCCCTGAAAACAAATTAACTTATTGTGTATGGCATTTATAAGCCCTTGTTTGTGGAATTTAAAGGTGTTTGTAGGTTTTATTACAGGTAATATGGTGATATAGCTAAATATCACTCACTCACTCATGTATTGGTGTTTCAGTTCAAGGGAACCTATTCTGGTACTGACCTGTGGATACTCAGTCGACTAAGTCACATGATCAAGTCATGTGATGTAAACTTTGCCACTTATGACCTGCATCATGTGACCAGGGCACTTCACCAGTTCTGGTTGACTGAATTTAGCGATGTATATTTGGTAAGTATAAACTGATAATTCTGTCCCTGCATGAGACAGTTCTGAAGTTCTATGCACAGTTCTGATTCCAGTCATTATTTCATCAACATTTACTTGTAGTCAGTGATGTAGTTTGATCCAGCCTGTTAGCTTGAGATGAAGCATCACAATGCTTTGCAGACCATTGTGACATCATCAGCGATGTATCTGCATGACTAAGGGCTTTCCTCCCTTTTTTAAGCAGACCTGCCGTCATATTACCAAACTACTGTTTAAAACAGAATACAGCCCATCTAACTAGTCTTGCAGCTTAACATGTATATTTTCACCCTTAAATGTCTTTGCCAGGAGTGTGTGAAGCCAGTGTTCCCGGTCTGGGGCCCAGTCTGAGCAGGACAATGTTAGACAAGTGCTGTACCACTGTGTAGAGACATATCTTCGTGCAATCAGTCCTTTCATGCCTTTCCTGTCTGAAGAGTTGTTCCAGCGTCTGCCGGCAAGGGGAGACAACTGGCCTGTCAGTGTTTGTGTGGCGCAGTATCCCCAACCCGAAGATGTAAGCATGAATACTAATATAAGCATAACACATCCTCTTGTTGCATGGCAACTCCCTATACATTCCAGCATAGATTCCTTTCGGGATATTAAGCAAGACTGTGTGACAACAGTATAAGAACCTATACCTTAATGTCACATCATAATATAATATAGAAGTTGTCATCCATCAAGTATCGTACTTTCTTCTTACTCATCGACTTCTAAAATGCCAACAAATTATGTGATCATACTTGTACACTTGAAATATAGTCTGTAGTTCTGTTGAATTTGAGATACAATACTTCCCACCTTTTGGACAGGCTTCATTACCTGTTGAGAGCATGGGGCAATGTAAGGTTGCTGAGAAAAATCAATGTATTTTGTCAAATTTAAAATTCTATTTATTGCCTTAACCCACCCTTTTCTTGTTGGAATGTAATGAAATTTGGTAAGACATTAGTTTGTTGTAAAAATCAAAGACTCAAGACAAATATATTCCAGAAATTATATGTTGTGACCTTATTTTTACCTCTGTGTTTTGACTGGGATCTTGTTTTGACCATGCTGTTAATTCTCTCAATAATACTTTCTCGATATCATACCGCAGGGGTCAATTTAAGGAAATGAAGCCTACTTGCACCCAGTGCAACCTGAAGCAGTCACATTGTTGCACCAAACAAGAAACAGGTTGCACTTGCTGCTTAATATAAAATCTGATATAATGCTTGAGTTTTGGTAAATACGGTTTAGAACCGTGTTACGACAAAAGAAATCTGTTGTTATCTTACTTCCTAAACTTTCATGAACAGTAAGTCCTTCAGTCACTGTTCCTACAATAATCAGAGTCACTGTTCCAAGTCAGTTCCTCATCATTATGTTTTCCAGCTGAAGTCTGTGTTCTTTGAACACAAAATATTAACATGCACTGGGTCAAGTTGATATACATACGAGGCTGCACTTAGCAGTTTCAGGTTGCACCAGTGCAAGTTCTAAATGCTTTTATTAGTCCTGTACTGTCATCTTACGCAAAACAGAGCACTGTTGTGAATTTTGTAGGATGCTACTCAAGTCTGTGTGGATTCTTGAAATGGGCTTCACACATTGTGCCCATGTGGGGATTCAAACCCGGGTCTTCGGAGTGACGAGCGAACGCTTTAACCACTAGGCTACCCCATTGCCCCTGTCTGGTTGTAAGATGTTACTTAATGGATTAGGTGGTCCAGCTCAGTGGTTTGGTTTGTTGTGTGTCATCAAACCTTTATTATGTGGGGGTGGTGGGGGAGCCTAGTGGTTAAGGAGTTCGCTCGTCTCGCCAAAGACCTGGGTTTGATTCCCCACACAGGCACAAGCCTGTGAAGCCCATTTCTGGTGTGCCCCGCCATGATGATGCTGGAATATTGCTAAAAGCGGCATAAACTTAAACTCACTCACTCACTTTATGATGTGGATCAGTGTTCATAATATCAATCACTGGATTATGTAATCCAGACATTACTATGATCAGCCCCAATTGTACAATGGAATATTGCTTGTGTTAACAACAACACAAAAGGTCTGAGAACATATTTTGACAACTGTTTGATATTTCAGTACCAATGGAGCAGTGCTGATCTGGACAGCACCATGGCCACCGTGAGGGACATCGCCTACCACTCTCTGTCTGTCAGGAAAGAGCTGAATCTGACCAAGACCAGAGCTCCAAGTAGGTTCTCAATAGTCTTCACCATGTCTGTTATTTCATAATCCTAAAAGAAATAATTGTCAAGGGAGATAACCCTTGAAATTGATTTGCATTTTACCCTCACCAAATCACTTGTGGACGAATGTAACATTTCCAATGTCTTCTGCTTCACGATCGGGATTAAGATTTTTTTATTCAATTACAATAACAATGGACAGTAATCTGTGATTGGTTGAACTTGTCATGGTACACAGTGAGAAAAATAATATGGTATACGGCTGTAATTACTTCCATTCATATCTGCCTGTCTGTGTTTCTCTTTGTAATCAAGGGCGAGTATGTGTTGCTTTGAACAGTATTTCAGTTCTATCATGAAATCTCAGGTTAATGTGGGAGGAGTGAGTATATGTCGCTTTTAGCAATATTCCAGCAATAATACGGCAGGGGACACCAGAAATGGGCTTCACACATTGTAGCCATGTGGGGAATCAAACCCAGGACTTCGACGTGACGAACGAACACTTGAACCACTAGGCTACCCCACCGCCCCTAATGTGGGACGAAGGCTAGAGTGATTGAGATACAGATATCAAATGGGAATTCTGAATGCTGTACCCAGAATTTAGAATCCTTGACACTGATGGCAAAGTAGAAATGAACACTCATGAATAATTAGAAATCTTCTGCATGTCCATCTTGACTGCTAATGGCTTCATGGTTTGCTGCAGACGTCCTGGTGTGTACAGACGCCACCGAGAGACACCAGTTGTCTGACTTCAGACTCAGCCTTCAGACACTGTCCAGAGCTAGTGACTTCAGTCTGGTGTCTGACAGACAGGGAGTGCCAGATGGATGTCTGCAAATACAGGTGTCAGACACATGCTGTCTGGCTGTAGTGTTGAAGGTGACTTACAAAAGGAAACTGATCTGAAGCTGATCTCCTCAAGAACTGTTCCACAAAATGATTTTTAGTGCTGATGTTAACTCTGGCCTCAGATAATGGACCTTGATCCCAGATCCTGATCCCAAAGTTTGACCCCCAATCCAGCTCAAAGACATCTAAGAGCTCTAACTGTTACAAATCTATTCTAATGTGCATTTGATTCCAAGTCAATCTGAAACCCCAATCACCTTTCTTGTCTCATAATGGTCAATATGGCTCCCCAGTACCCCATCCTGTTTCTCAGCAGGGATGTTGGGTCCAAATATGCCCTCACTACCTTATGCCTGACTCCCAGTGGGAATTTCTTTTCAGTAGTATAAATACAATTGATCAGCTATGAATTAAATTCTCTTGTTTACGTGTTTGTAGTTTTGTCTCTGTTAGTATTTTCATCCATCAAAGGCAGATCTCACACCTCTTATAATTTGGAGGAATTTTGGAATTGTCCCAGACGCAAATCGATGAACCAAGACATGTGAAAACTGATGCATGTGTTCTGTTTGTCCAGGACGTCATCAATCCACAAGAGCACCTGCCCAAGCTGAAAAACAGACAGCGTAAACTTGAGAGTGATTTGGAGCGAGTAAACCTGGGGATGAGTCGGACAGATGACAAGCTGGTGACACACAAACTGGTGGAGAAGGTGAGGACAGGGGATAGTTGATCAGATTCTACAGGATTCAATCACTTCCAGTTTACAAAAAGATCGCAATTCCACAGAATTTTGGGGGTTATCAGTTCAACAATACAGCTGTTTTATCTTTTAAACGGCATGCTGTAATAAACAGATGTATTATTGTTTATTTTCAGAGTCAGAAGTTGAAAGCTGAGATTGAAAAGATCAAGATCTATATTTTGGCTGTGGAAAATCTACGATGATAAGCAAAGCAAGATCTTGAACATTCTTACATCACATCCTGAAAATATTTTGGATGGAAAAGGCACGTTATCATAAGAATCACATACTCCATCCAAATTATGATGTGGGTATTATATCTCTATTCAGTCATGATATATATCACCAACCTCTTTCAGCCACAGATCATGTTTTTAGTCCTGGTGACATGACACCATGATAATATAGCAGTATCTTACATTGTTTGAGGTGACTGCTTTGTTTGTGTTTGTGTCTGGGCTGGTTTATATTTCCGGTACTACGTCGTATCCCAATTGCGTAGTTCGATGTTCATGCTCTTGATCACTGGATTGTCTGGTCCAGACTTATTTACAGACCGCCACCATATAGCTGAAATATTGCAGTGTGCGGCGTTAAACAACAACATACCAACCCATTATAATTACTAATTAACCATCAAGGGAAAGCTTTTGTTGTTGATGTTATCTATAGGAATGTAAAGGATCTGTCAGTTTTTGAAGATAAAATAGTAGGCCAGTTTTATTATCTAAATAATGCACACTGTTGCATCGAAGGTGAAAGGACATTTATGAATACTCTAAGTTATCCACGGTTCGACACAACCAAAAAGTGCTGAATAAGGAGAGAATATGAAGAGAAACTTCTACTTTGCCACAGAAGCATTGTAAAATGGATCGCCATAGAACAAAAGACACCAATAAATATTTCGTGTTTCTTGTTGAAACTTTCCAAAGTTTGCAATATAATGTCATGCATTCATGGAAAGATATGTGGGTAAACTGTGTGAGATTCAATGTCACGTGATTGGGTAGCAAATCAATTATCAACAAAGTGACAGAAACCAACACCCACTTGTGGCTAGCTGTTTCAACATCAGCTGATAACAGACTGGGCGGGACCTGTTGCACTGATGTTAGTTATTTCATATTGTTGTCTACTTTTTGTGTGTATAGATTAAATAAACTGTTAGTAAACTATTGTACTATTTTATTTATTAATATTGGTATTTATACAGGGCTACAGTCCATCCCACATGCATGCTCAAAGCCCTTGTTTGTTTTCCCCTCCATCATTGGATGTCAATCTCAGCGGCACATTATTATCAATCTCAACTCGCTGGGGATCATACAACTCTTGCAGCCACTAGGCCACTGTTTCTGATTACTTACTCATATTTATGTACAAACGATCCCTGAATCAAGGGAAGAGTCCTCGCAAAATCCAGTGTACCCTTGTCAGCGAAGTCGCCATTTTCTAAGGAATCAGTCATCGGTTGTGATGTCACACGTCAACATTGTTGTATGTATTAGACAATTTCTTTGAGGTGAAGGTCGGTTGAAAAAGAGTAAACACAATCGCCCTATCCTTCTCATTACACTTTTAGTACTATGATGTATATTTTGTGTGACGTTCAGATATATTTTTTCATGAAACCAATTTCAGTACCTACAGTAGCTGGCCATAAGTGAGTCATCATTAGTGAAATTTCCATAGACTTACATGTTAATTAACTGTTGCAAGAATTATTTTCATAAATTTGGTAGAATTCATTTTGTTTTGATATTTTGCAAACATCTTGGAAATCATCTTCAGCTACGTGTACATAATTTCCTTTCATCTTTCCGTTGATGAGTTATCGAATGACACCTGATCAAGCACCATAGGTACATAAAACCTTTACTCTATCCCAGACAGCCATGTTAAACCTGACTGGTATGTCTAATATATGTTGTTTAAATAGTTGCAGTTTTATTAATAATCATCAGAAAATTGAATGGAAATTTGTTGTATGTTGCTGAGAAAACTTCCCAGCTGGTAGATAAGTATTGAGAGCAATTCGACAGAAACTAAATTTATGAAAATTATTCTTGCAAGAGTTAATTAACATGCAAGTCTATGGGAATTTCACTATTGATGACTCACTTATGGCCAGCTACTGTGCATTTAGCCTTGTTCAATATCATATCATACAGGGTATAGGGTATACGTTTTTATCCCCCGCAACGCGTTTTGCGGGGGGTATTAAAATGGACTCCGTCCGTGCGTGCGTGCGTCCGTCCGTCCGTGCACATTTGTCTTTCCCAGAGCTGAACTCTAAAAACATTCACTATTTCTTCACCAAACTTGGCACATAGATTGGTCTGGTAGTGTACTGGTGCCTTTTGGTAGTTTTGGAATTGTGAATAAAATATTTTTGGCATTTCCGTGGCAACAAGTTCGACTTAGACTGAAATTAGTGGTAGTGCTCTTTTCCGGAGCAGAACTGTAAAACCGTTCACTATTTCTTCACCAAACTTGGCACATAGATTGGTCTGGTGGTATATTGGTGCCTTTTGGTAGTTTTGGATTTCTGAATAAAATATTTTTGGCATTTCCATGGCAACAAGTTCGACTTAGACTGAAATTAGTGGTAGTGCTCTTTTCCGGAGCAGAACTCTAAAACCGTTCACTATTTCTTCACCAAATTTGGCACATAGATTGGTCTGGTGGTGTACCGGTGCCTTTTGGTAGTTTTGGATTTCTGAATAAAATATTTTTGGCTTTTCCATGGCAACAAGTTTTGATTTAGCCTGAAATTAGTGATAGTGCTCTTTTCCGGAGCTGAACTCTAAAACCGTTCACTATTTCTTCACTAAACTTGGCACATACATAAATCTGGTGGTGTACTGGTGTCTTTTGGTGGTTTTTGATTTCTGAATAGAATATTTTTGGCATTTCCATGGCAACAAGTTTGACATAGACTGAAATTGGTGATAGTGCTCCTTTCTGGAGCAGAGCTTTAAAAACCTTTCAATACTCTCCTTCCACTTTTCTGTATACACACCTAAATATTTGACATAATCATAACTCGTAAACATAACAGGGCTCGATTTAGTGCTTTGTTACTTGCACTGGTGCAACCCAATTTTGCAAAGTGCAACCTAGTTATTAGTCTAACTTGCACCAGGTGCAAGTCATTGTTTGAGAAATAATTCAACAATAAATCTAACAATATAAGCATAAATATGTCAGCTCCATTTTGTTCTAAACTTTGAATAGCTATGGCAATGAAACATTGCTATTCATAGACACGTCACGGCGCAACTGGTGCAACTAGGTTTTTATCTTAGGTTGCACCTGGTGCAAGTAGGTTAACATCTTTTAAATCAAGCCCTGCATAATTCTGAAGAGTATTTTGCCATTGAGGGGGATATTGAAGACTTTGTCTTCTTGTTATTCTTTGAAAGCTTTTGATTGTTTGAATAAAAGTTACAAAAGAAATTGACACATTTGGAGTATCACACCATATTTTAAACCTTTACACAAGTGTTAGTAGATCAAGCGTAGGGTATCCTCCCATTTGTGAGAACTCCCAGTTGTGAGACACATTAATTAATGGTTCAGTGCACATAGGTGCTGTTTCCACATCCCTACAATGAAAGTGGGATCAGCCCAGCCCAGTACCCACAGGAGGCATAGTTCATTTATGTGTTGATTAATGAAATAGATTATCAGAGATTATATTTACACAGAAGAAATAGTTCATTGAATATTTTATTTATTCAGAAGAATATGTAATTATGATAACACATTTTTATTGACTATTATGAAGTTTGAAATTCATTTTGGTTTAAACATTTTATTATTATTTATGAAAATGAATTGGGATTGGTGAAGTATTACTGCTTATGTTAACACCGCTCCCATGCAACATAAAATATAAAATGAAATGGAGGATGTGACGTCATCGATATTAACTATTGCATAAATATATTTTTAAGTACATATAAATATATACAGATTACATCAAATACAACTATTCTCTAAGTAGTCATAATTAGAGACTTACAGTTGTGTGTGTCTAACAGCTATTGTAGGAATATAAATCAATCACGAGAAGGTTGTTGAGTTAATTTCAGTATTTCCCTGTGAAAATTGGTAGGTTGTGATGATATAATCGTGGACGGATTCAACTATTTTCTGGTTTACACAAGGAGTAAATTCTTTGTTTCCGTTCAAAAAATTATCCAGGTTATAACGGGTAGTTGACATCCACAAGAGCAACATGCACTGTTTATTAAATGTCTGTTATACTTATCGGCGTTTGGGTCGCTAGATCCGAGCCTGAGGCAGCAATAAACGATTTGGCAAAAACAAGTGCCATAATTAAGATCAATATAAATCTTGGTTTTGGTTTTTGTAATTAGGTTTTAAAATTCTTTGAGACTGCATGACTCTTTGGACTTTGGTTGGGTATTCCATAAATTTATTGTGTCGGGTAGAAAGGGTTTGGCATAAGGGGCATTTCGACTGTAAATTTCAGAGTTATTTCTTAAACTATAGCTTGTAGTTTCGGAGACGGAGTAAATCTGAGTAGGTAACTTAATTCCTCTTTGATCACGAAGTTACCTACACAAAGTGTTTAATTATTAAAGACATTTACCTGAGTATGTTAATCAATTTATCTTATAAAGTTTCATTAAGTTACCTCCACAAGATACAGTTACATAGCAAATCAGTAATTAGCTAGGGTGAATCTATTCTATCAGACAGGGGAGTATGGTGTGTTTTCGTTGTTAATTACCGACTCCACTGTCTCATAATTGGGAGTCTCACAACTGGGAGTTCTCACAAATGGGAGTAGACCAAGCGTAGCCATAAGTGCAACATGTACTTTAGTTTCTATAGTGTGCAATATTCAATACATTGGGACTAATATTGCAGTTTCATATGAACAAGTTAATAGACAGCGATTGAATTCAAACATTGTACGTACAACTGATAATATAAATGGACATGATTTATACATTTTCTGTTTAGTGAGAGAATCCAAAATAATTGATTGATTGATATTTTTTTTACGATAAGATAACCTGTACATTCAATTAAAACCATAACAGTCCTCAGACTTTAACTATACTGAGTCAAAAAGGAAACTTCACAAAATGTAATTTGAAAAATAATGAATAATTTTTCTCTGATGATACATCTATGTATCCGAAATGGGATCACTATCTTTCGACTCTAGAAAAACGTTAGCAAAACCTACTCAAACCCATCCATTCGTCGTGCAAATGACGTTAGTGCCAAATCAGGTTTTGCATGAGCAGTCGATCACGTGATCTTCGCATCGAAGTTTTCTTCATATGCACGTGTTTGCATTGGCCTCAAGAATTGAAAAAACACTTTTAAACCACAGTTCTAACAGTACTTGAAATGCCACGTTTGTCAAATGTGCAACGTGAACGTGCCGTTGGCATGTTGCAAGCGGGAAGATCAGTTATTGACGTCGCAAGAGCAATGGGATGCAGCCGTCGTACTGTGTATGACTTGCGAGGTCATCTACAACAAACTGGCACCACTTCTGATCGCCCAAGGTCGGGTCATCCACGTGTGATGTCACGAGCAGAAGACCGTCAAATCGTCCTACGTCACCTACGTGACAGATTTCTGCCAGCTACACGAACCAGGGCTGAGATGTTTAGAGGTCGACTGTCCTCACAGACTATTCGAAATCGGTTGCGGGCTGCCAATCTCCATTCTCGACATCCATATCGTGGGCCAATATTGACGCCGTTTCGTCAACGTCTGCTGTGGGCCCAACGTCACCTCCGATGGACCCAGAGAGACTGGAATCGAGTCGTCTTTAGCGATGAATCCAGGTTTACCCTCAGATTCGCGGACAGCATAGAGTCTGGAGACAACGTCGTGAATGGTATGCCCAATGTTGTGTACAGGAAGTCGACAGATTCGGGGGCGGAAGTTGCATGGTGTGGGGTGTTTTCTGTGGGAACAAACGTTCCCGACTTCTGGTCATCCGTGGAAACCTCACAGCTGCTGCTTACCGCGACCAGGTGCTCACCCCAGAACTCGTTCCTTTCATGGCGGCTCATGGCCCAGGTCTACAGTTCCAGCATGATAATGCTCGGCCGCATACAGCGATGTTGACACGAAATCTCCTTCAAAACGCTGGAATCAACGTCATGGACTAGGACTGGCCATCGAGGTCCCCTGACCTTCATCCAATAGAGCACGTTTGGGATGCACTTGGGAGAAGGCTTCGTGGTCTTCGGAACCAACCTCAGAACTTGCAGGAACTTGGCGCTGCCTTGCAAGAGCAATGGCGCAGAATCCCCAACCACGTGTTCACAAGCATCAGGCAGTCGATTAGGAGACGGTGTTTGGCAGTGGTGAATGCGCGGGGCGGCCATACACGATATTGAACTGAGAAATTTCGCATTTTTATTCTTGTGACTTGACATTCTGTATACCCATGTTTTGGAACGGCGGTGTAGCCTAATGGAACTGATTATGGCACTGTCAGTGTATCGAGTACATCACACAGATCTCAGCAATGAAATAATAACAATTTAACCATCTTACCATCTCTTGTTCTTTTATAGTGCCCTGAAGAAAGAATGTGAAGTTTCTTTTTTGACTCAGTATATAATAGTTCAGGGCGAAAGTGTGTTTTATTACACTATACATGATGCGAACTGTATTTCTTTTCTAAGATGCCAAATTTAATACTTTCTAAGCATAATTACGATTAATTTTAAGGCAGAAAACAAACGACGGTGTCGGTGACCTAAATTAGGAATCCTCGCACAGGGCTAACTGGCGCGCAGTTCTATTGATGTGTCTGACCCCCTGGATGCCACAGGGACATATATGTCCTTCCCCTTCAACCCTCAATTTCAAGTCCAATAAAAATCAAAATATCCCACGCACACAAATACACTTCACAGTTTCGAATTCTGCGGGACATTTCCTGTTTCTTGATACCATCCAATATTATTTTAGACAAAGCTCAAGTGCTGAAAATGACCTTTCAAAATAGGCTTCATCGAAAATGTCGCCATTTTTGCCACAGTACGAACTCGCGATTCACAGCGTTATTTGCTGTATGTTTTGAAATGTGAAAATCGGATAATTACTGGGAGTATTGAATTTCAAAAATAACATACTCATGATCACTGATATCAGGTTTACATGAAATCGCTAATTATAATTCTGAAACGTTGCCGATGAATCTAGAATCGGTTGGGATGTTTTCGAAACTGCACTTACACGAACGCCGTATAGCGCTTCCCGCCATATTGGATAGTGTTTACAAAATCACGTTTCGCGAAGGCCGGTGTTGAGACGCCTATTACATCACGTATATTTCATATTCAGCTTCAAAAAATGTATCACTGAATTCCCCATACATTTTAGAAACAAATTGCAACTGGTCTTTGTCACCAATACCAACTGTCCAGATAAAATGAGACGAAACATATTGGGTGTGAAAACGAACGTTGTGCTCGAAAGGCTGCGCTGGTTCGAAATGTAAAAAAAGACAAATTCCGATTTTACACTGCGTAGCATCTTCTGAATTTTTTCAACATTCATCCGTTTATTCATTGCTTGCAATGGCTCAATACCTTTGGAATATGCATGGAAAGAGTATCGTAGTAAGAAATAGGACATTATAAATAGATACAATGCAATGATTTGATAATTCATCAGAAATTGTCAAAGTTTCCGTGGAGCGTGACGCCATGACTGATGCAAAATCACGCAGAACGACAACTGTCAGCATTTCTGGCTTCTTCTCTTACTTACAGTGAAAACGATAAATACATATAACAATACACAGATATTCAGATTCATTCTGATTACTTACATGTCACATTTATGTACAAACGATAACTGTATCAATGGAAGGATCCTCGCAAAATCCTGTGTATCCTTGACAGCAAAGCCGCCATTTTGTAAGAAATAGGTCAACGATAGTGATGTCATACGTCAACATTGTTGTACATATTAGGCAATTTCTTTGAGGTGAAGGTCGGTTGAACAAGAGTAAACACAATCGCCCAATCCTTCCGATTACACTGTCAGTATTATGATGTATATTTTGCGGATAGTTCAGATACTTTTTTATGAAACTGACCTCAGTGTCTACATTTAGCCTTGTCCAATATCATATCATACGTGCATATAGGATTTACGGTGTTTTATTCTTTGAAAGTTTTTGATTGTTTGAATCATATTTACATAAGAAATTGACACATTTAGTGCAGTACACCATATTCTAAACCTTTACACAAGTGTAAGAAGATCAAACGTAGCCATAACTGCAATTACTTTAGTTTCTATGATGTACAATATTCAATGCATTTGAACTAATATTGAAGTTTCACATGAGCAGGTTAATGAACGGCGATTTGATTAAACCTTATATGTAAAACTGATAATATTTAATGAAAATGATTTATGTATGTTATGAAATGTATATGCACACACATTTAAAGGAATTGTCTTGTTCATTACACATTTGTGTCGTTTTATAGAGAAAACAATTATGTATATTGATTGGCCAGGTGCGCGTTTGTCGGAAACGTTTTATGATTCACTATCATTGTTTTCGATAATATAATCAATTCATATTCGATTTAAAAATATTGTGATGACAGGATATCAAACTCTAACTATATTTATACGAAAATTGTTTAAAAATATATATACCATGTCATGTCTTAATTCATTTGGACAAATCTTACATCCATATTCTAATATTTAGTACGTACTAGTTCCATATATAAAAAGCTATCTTTTTGCTTCTTCCATTACATACTTATGAAGAGAAATAGCTACATAGTCATAAATAAATAAAATTATTATCCTAAACAAAATATTCGGGTGTTGTGAAATGTTATTTTTCATTTTCGTTAAATTGATGCCAAACAGGTGCGCGTGTTGCTCATGATAAGATACACAGTCAAACTGTCTAATTGTTGATATATTCAGGACACTATTTAAATGGAAAAACCAGTCATTTTATGTTTTGTCTAAAGAGTGTTAATTCTGACAAAGAAGCCGAGTCCTTTCACACAGTAAATGGAAATTAGGTGAGATATATACTAATCATCATACCAATGTCGTCCTTTTCCGACGTCGCTAAATGCATAAAACAAGCAATGACGTCAACTAAAATGTTGTATTATTTTCAGCAACTTCATTACATTCGAAGATATGGCTAGTACTCTGGTAATAACGATGCACAGTTAGTCAAAATACATCTACACAAACAGGAGAATATGGGAATCCAAGAACTAACTTATATATCGGATAGGGCCATTCAAATCGCTCTAACGTGCTTTCACATGAAGTACGTTGTCATCTTTTCTTATAAACTGTGAAACTACCAAAGCGTATCCGCTCACATTGGGGAACTTTGAATTGGAATAGTTTGGTTCACCGTGAACAACAAATAACGAAAATATAGTGTCCGTATCCACAACAAATTCTCTCCATGTGAACTGAGTTACATTGACCTAGTGTTAAGCATAACGGAGTTATGCCCCCTTATCATTATACGTGTATGACCTCTCTGTCGTCGTTTGACGTCGTAGAAGAAAATCCATTTTTGACATTTATTGCGAGTCATTTTTATTGTTGAGCGTATAATGTTAAGCATAAGCACATAAATCCAATTGAAACACACTTATGTCGTTCAGATATCTGGCTGTATTTTCTTCGCTCACACTTTCCGGAAAGATGCCAAAATAAAAAATTCGTAGCACAGTGCTTTAATCGGTGTGCGATGAAAAGCGGAGAAATTTACTGTTTTTTAACGCATAACAAAAATTTGGACAACATTTAGCAAGGTCTATTTCTCAAACCGCAGAGGTTGCTGCACTTATATTTATACCAACGGATAGGAAATTTAATATTCTACATTTCTGTGTAATTTTATAGCCGTACGTAGATCCAGCACCACGCGAGCGCAATTCTCGCACAACGTTCACTTTTCAAAGCGTATGAAAATGTGCGCCTGAAAAACACTCGGCATCAAGGGGGTTAAAGACGAATTGGCATCAGACTTCGACACATTTATACAGAAACTTCGCACTACCGACGGCGAATTCTACGCAAAGTCTGCATTTGTCGGCATCCGATCGACAATTCATACTCTAGGCGCCTGAGATCTCCACCATTTGTGAAAAAATATAAATATTTTGCAGGTCATTGAGTTCCATAGAGCCGACAATATGTTTTCCTGGGAATGCTTACAAACATTTAAAAAACTTGGTCAGGACAATGCCCAACTCCACCAGCCCATATCAAATCCAGATCTGGCGAATATTACTAGTTATCTGTCAGTTGACATACCTGTAAATTTGCAAAGAAAAGTCTGGTTTGATTTAGTTTTGGGCTCTGGTCGCAGGGGAAATGATAATCAAAGCGATTTAACCCTTATTGTTGAGGTCTGCTGTACAACCAGAGCATTTCCTAAAGAACGATGGCGAATAGATATACGATTGCCATGTCCAAATTGCTGACAATTGTAACACCTGAGTGGATTGGGGAGACACACCACGATTCCAATGTTGAAATAGCCTGAATCCTTTTTATGGATTTAGGGATGGAAAGGTGAAAAGGTGAACAAATACGTATGTTTGTTGGGACTAAGATTTCTTTCTCGCTGTCTTTTCATGAAACGTTTCACTAAGGTAACATGTTGTTCTTCTAGAATTTCTTCCTCGGTCATTTCCGCTGGGCAACAGGCTCTGTCGCGGATGACCTCTCGAATTAAATTTAAGGTTCTGTGGACAGAGACAGTAACTTAGGTTTTTGCAAAGGTGGAACATTTCAAAAGATTGATAGCTTGCTGTCTCTGTGCGAGACAGGTTAACTTTATTTTTAAACAAGGGTCCACAAGGGGGAAGTTCTCGCCATGACGAGGTTGCTCTTCACGAGTGCCGGACACGGGGTAGACTAAGTTCTCAGCACCATTTTGTTGGTAATCACAGGCGTCAAAGTGGACACACAATTTGCCCTGTGCTACTATATTATGTTGCATAATATTTATTATGTAAATCATTACATGATTATTGTATGTCATGACCAAATGTCTTCCAACTTCCAAATTTCAAATGCGTTTCAGTTTTGTTGTGAGCCTAAAGTCTTTATGATACTCCATAGTTGGTGAGGAGCTGTAATAATAAAACTTAAACGCGAAACACGAGAGTACTGGCCACGTTTTATAGTGAGCGAGTTACCAGAAAAAAACAAATGATAACAGTTTGATGACGGTTTACGTTCGGATTAAATATCTTCTCTGAATTATTTTAATTGCATCTGTCATAAACGTAAACCATATGGGGCAATATGATCAGTACATCCAGATGAAGCTGAGTAGTCAAGCGACATTCCACGATTGCATGGTGGGAATGTAAACATTGCGAACGTTACCGTGTCGCTGAAAACTTGTGAGTCGAGTTGACACATTTTAAACATCGTAAAACATAAACGTAATGTTTCCACCAGTGATGTTAGCTACGTGAAGCAACTGCAAACCAAGAAACGGGATGCAACGGAGTAGTTTACTGTAGGAGGCCGTACGAGGCGATGACAACTGACATGCATTGTGACGTCGCTTACATTGTGACGTAATGTAAAATGGTTCGATTACGAGGGGGCACACTAGAATGGCGCAGTGACGGGAAAACGTCATTCAATTTTTACGTCATCAAAAAAATATACCTTTATTGTCTGATAATGTTGCATTTTTTCGCTTGTTCTAACCGCTAGGCATCTTAGAAAGTCTAATAATGACACTCTGAGGCACATTAAAGTGTCTGGCAACTTGTTGACTTTGTCCTGTTTGAAGCATCCCTATTGCTTGGCCTCGTTCTTCAACACTCAGAAAACGCCTCATTTTGAAAGCATGCTGTGAGATCTAAAGTGTAAAGACCGATGTCATTTGAAAACTGTCATTACACACTTTCCACGTACACTAACACATCACTGAAAGTGTTCTCGTGAGCTGTTTTTAAGCACTGTTAAGAACACACCAAATTTCAGGAAAATTAATCTTCATTCAATCATTCCTTTTGGGATTGTGAACTAACCAACCTTGGAGAGACAAGTGCATGCGACAAAATGCGAGTGCAATGTTAGTGAGTGAGTTTAGTTTTACGCCACACTCAGCGATATTCCATCTATATGGCGGCAGTCGGGAAATAATCGAGTCTGCACCAGACAATCCAGTGATCAACAGCATGAACTGGTAACCGATAATATGTATCAACCAAGTCAGCGAGCCTGACCACCCGATCCCTTTAGTCGCCTCTTAGGACAAGCATGGGTTGCTGAAGATCAATATTCTAACCCGGACCTTCACGGGTTTTAGTGCAATGTTAATCGATGGCTAGTTGACTACAATACCATTATCAACATTAACAACAGTTGTTGTAAATCAATCATCAAAATATATAGGTGACCCTTGACTAATGTCGTTCAGTGATTTACATTTATCTGCCTAACAATATTATGACAAGGGAGTAACTACCCTCAGTATCCTGACAGTATACAATTGTAGATGCTAATCTTATTTTGTTATCTGAAGTTTTGAAAGTCAGGTGAGCTACAGAGCGCCATGACAGCAAATCGTACATACATCGAAGTAGATTAGTGAAGACGGCATTCTTTCAAGGTTCAGCCTTGGAGTCACCAACAAGACAGTGTCTCTGTGAAATGTTCAGCCTTGGAGTCGCAAACAAGACAGTGCCAGCTGTGAAATGCCACATGTACATAATCACACGTCTTGTTGGGACTAAAGCTTGACTTGGTCGATGATTATATTATTATGACTGTAATGTCATGCATTGCTTGGGTGGTTTATTTGTAATTGTAAACTTGACGGTCGTAGGAGCTCTGTACCATGCAAGTTATTACTATGAGCTTCATGATCCAAGATCAGAGAGATCATCACTGATCTCTTTAGCCATGTCTTGCATAGGTTGCTGAAGACCTGTTCGTTTTGTTTATTTCATGTTTAACGCTCAACTCAGAAATTGTCCTGCTCTTGGACGGATGTCTGTAAATAATCCAATCTGGACCAGACAGTCCAGTGACTGACATCATGAGCATCGATCTGCGCTAATGGGATTTGGTGGCATCTGTCAACCAAGTCAGCGAGCCTAACCAAGAGCCTTTTAGACAAGCATGGGTTGTTGAATATCATTTCCAGCGGGTGATAGCCTGTTCTAACCCTGATCACTCGTGAAGATCCGGGTTAGAATTGGTCTTCAGTAACCCATGCTTGTCATAAGAGGCGACTAATGGGAACGGGCAGTCAGACTCGTCGACTTGGTTGACACTTTCTCAGATTGCTCACTCCTGTTTTTTATAATAGTTATTTAAAGCGAATCTTAAAAGCACTATGATTATATTACTTTAAAACTGTTGAAAAATTCACTTTTATGGATGTTATTTCATAAACAATTCTTTTATTTTTTACATGCTTAGTCAAAGTACCACATATTTCATTTGTCGTCACGAATATTCTGTAAACAGTCACACGTACCGGATTGGGGATTGACAGTCCTATACAAAGCTTTGCTTGTTCGTCGGTCAACCTGTGCCAATGTCAAATATATTCACTCATTCCAGTCATGGGCTGAGGGGTAGCCTAGTGGGTAAAGCGTTCGCTCGTCATGCCGAAGGTTGGATTCCCACATGGGTACAATGTGTGAAGCCCATTTCTGGAGTCCACCGCCGTGATGTTGCTGGAATATTGCTAAAAGCGGCGTAAAACTATACTCACTCACTCATTCATTCCTGCCACCCTCAATGAAAAATATATCATGTAAGATTATATCTATTTTCAACAAAATAAAAACTTGTTGAAGAGTCCAGTTACTTTTTTCGAGAGGAAAACAGCCGAAAAACAATTATTCCCTTATGATGGCCTTAGTTTCACAACATACTTCTTCTGTTTCGTCTAAGAGTTAATTTGCCGTACCTCTGAAACGACGCAAGCCGCCTCCCGAGACGTAGACACAATGTAGACGTTATTGTGTAAGTCCATACACACGTGAAGCCACGAATTATAGCATTGCCAAGATAAGATGTAAGTTATTGTATCAGGGACTCAGATGACAATATTTATGACACTGTATTTATCAGCGTAACAAGACGGATAATTATGTCCATAACAGGACTTTTTCTATGGAATCCGAGAAGAGACATTGTCGCGTTGTCGCATTGTCGCCCTCTCAAAAACAAGTAAAATGAGGCAAAATAAACCAAAACGCGACACGCGACATCGCGACAACGCGACATTTCGCCCATTTGTCGCATTGTCGCGATGTCGCATGTCGCGTTTTGGTTAATTTTGCCTCATTTTGCTTGTATTTGAGAGGGCGACAACGCGACAATGCGACAACGCGACAATGTCCCTTCCAGGATTCCATATTTTTCAGATCACAACGCTATGTTTCAGATCTTCGAGTTAGCGTACCAGATATTCATTTGCGTAGTCGTCCAAAAGCTTCAGTCAGCCTGTGCCTGTATCAAGGTACTTGAGGTTTTTCACTTCAGTTGTAAATGTTTTAAATGTCCCCGCCTATATTTGCAACCGCGAAGTTTGCAAGTCTATTATTGATGTATCAGTTTACCAGGATAAGGTTGGGACGCTCTGACATTGTACACGACTTATTATCACGAGCTTAATACCGATCCACTTAAGGTTGGGACGCTCTGACATTGTACACGACTTATTATCACGAGCTTAATGACGTTCCACTTAAGGTTGGGACGCTCTGACATTGTACACGACTTATTATCACGAGCTTAATGACGTTCCACTTAAGGTTGGGACGCTCTGACATTGTACATGACTTACTATCACGAGCTTAATACCGTTCCACTTAAGGTTGGGACGCTCCCACATTGTACATGACTTATTATCACGAGCTTAATGACGTTCCACTTAAGGTTGGGACGCTCCGACATTGTACATGACTTATTATCACGAGCTTAATAACGTTCCACTTAAGGTTGGGACGCTCTGACATTGTACATGACTTACTATCACGAGCTTAATACCGTTCCACTTAAGGTTGGGACGCTCCGACATTGTACATGACTTATTATCACGAGCTTAATGACGTTCCACTTAAGGTTGGGACGCTCCTACATTGTACATGACTTACTATCACGAGCTTAATGACGTTCCACTTAAGGTTGGGACGCTCCCACATTGTACATGACTTACTATCACGAGCTTAATACCGTTCCACTTAAGGTTGGGACGCTCCTACATGGGCATACTACTAACACAAACTGTACTGCCATTAAGAAAAAATGTATATGAATAGATGGAAGGATGGATGAATGGATGGATGGAGAGGCATGTAAAATTATTTACAACCTATAAACAAAATATTAATTTTGGCATTATTTAATGGCCAAAAGCACATACATAACATTGACACGTGTAATTGCAAATTGTGTAGAGGAAGCTGTAGTAAGGGATAAAATATATAAATTAGGTCTATGCTATGACATTCTAATCATCAGGGAATATAACAGATATTCATGTGCGTAGTCGTTCAAAAGCTTCGGTTGTTCTTCAGTCAGCCTGTGCCTGTATCAAGATACTTGAGGGTTTTACTTCAGCTGTGAATGTTTTAAATGTCCCCGCCTATATTTGCAACCGCGAAGTTTGCAAGTCTATTATTGATGTATCAGTTTACCAGGATAAGGTTGGGACGCTCTGACATTGTACACGACTTATTATCACGAGCTTAATGACGTTCCACTTAAGGTTGGGACGCTCTGACATTGTACACGACTTATTATCACGAGCTTAATACCGTTCCACTTAAGGTTGGGACGCTCCGACATTGTACATGACTTACTATCACGAGCTTAATACCGTTCCACTTAAGGTTGGGACGCTCTGACATTGCACATGACTTACTATCTCGGGCTTAATACCGTTCCACTTAAGGTTGGGACGCTCCGACATTGTACATGACTTACTATCACGAGCTTAATACCGTTCCACTTAAGGTTGGGACGCTCCCACATTGTACATGACTTACTATCACGAGCTTAATACCGTTCCACTTAAGGTTGGGACGCTCCTACATTGTACATGACTTACTATCACGAGCTTAATACCGTTCCACTTAAGGTTGGGACGCTCTGACATTGTACATGACTTACTATCACGAGCTTAATACCGTTCCACTTAAGGTTGGGACGCTCTGACATTGTACATGACTTACTATCACGAGCTTAATACCGTTCCACTTAAGGTTGGACGCTCTGACATTGTACATGACTTACTATCACAAGCTTAATACCGTTCCACTTAAGGTTGGGACGCTCCGACATTGTACATGACTTACTATCACGAGCTTAATACCGTTCCACTTAAGGTTGGGACGCTCTGACATTGTACATGACTTACGATCAAGAGCTTAATACCGTTCCACTTAAGGTTGGGACGCTCCGACATTGTACATGACTTACTATCACGAGCTTAATACCGTTCCACTTAAGGTTGGACGCTCTGACATTGTACATGACTTACTATCACGAGCTTAATACCGTTCCACTTAAGGTTGGGACGCTCCGACATTGTACATGACTTACTATCACGAGCTTAATACCGTTCCACTTAAGGTTGGACGCTCCTACATTGTACATGACTTACTATCACGAGCTTAATGACGTTCCACTTAAGGTTGGGACGCTCTGACATTGTACATGACTTACTATCACGAGCTTAATACCGTTCCACTTAAGGTTGGGACGCTCCGACATTGTACATGACTTACTATCACGAGCTTAATACCGTTCCACTTAAGGTTGGACGCTCTGACATTGTACATGACTTACTATCACGAGCTTAATACCGTTCCACTTAAGGTTGGACTCTCTGACATTGTACATGACTTACTATCACGAGCTTAATACCGTTCCACTTAAGGTTGGACGCTCTGACGTTGTACATGACTTACTATCACGAGCTTAATACCGTTCCACTTAAGGTTGGGACGCTCTGACATTGTACATGACTTACTATCACGAGCTTAATGACGTTCCACTTAAGGTTGGGACGCTCTGACATTGTACATGACTTACTATCACGAGCTTAATGACGTTCCACTTAAGGTTGGGACGCTCTGACATTGGGCATACTGTAAAACATGACTGTGCTGCCATTAAGAAAAAAATGTATATGAATAGATGGAAGGATGGATGAATGGATGGATGGAGAGGCATGTAAATTATTTACAACCTATAAACAAAATATTAATTTTGGCATTATTTAATGGCCAAAAAGCACATATATAACACTGACACGTGTAATTGCAAATTGTGTAGAGGAAGCTGTAGTAAGGGATAAAATATATAAATTAGGTCTATGCTATGACATTCTAATCATCAGGGAATATAACAGTTATTATACCATGAATTTATATTTCTTACTTTACAAAGAAAAAGATTACATAAGATACATAGCACTATGTTATTAAAGAACTGGATTTTGTGTCAGTGATGGCAAAAGTAACTGTTCCAGTGTCATAATTGTTTTGTTTTTCAAAATATAGCCATCTCTCTTACATCCTTGAACTTACAAACAAAATGCAAAAATAAATGCAGCAGAATATTTTGCATGCTCATTATTAATGAGTTTCATCAGCTCTCTAGGGCTTCGAAAATCTTGTCTTTCTGTTGGGTTATGTATGGGCAGTCCACTGGAATGTGACAGATTAGAGGAAACACATCACTGATACAATCTGCCCTCAGAATGCCAGAGAGCTAAACCAGTGCTACTGAGGATTGTCATGTGAACATTTTCACAATCTCGATTACGTTGCTGTCTACAAATGAAAGTATAATTGCACAGAGTTTGAATTTGTGACGATTTATTAATAAGTTTGGAGTAAACTGACAAGCATTAACAAACATTTCTACGAGAGCTGTAAAAACGAAAGACTAATCTCTAAGATGCGTAAGATAGATATTTATTGCACAGCATACCTTGAAGGGACAGTGGCAATATCCTATAAACTACACATATAATATCTAGTAATAATATATTTGTAGAAACTAGGTATTCTGGCATATATATTAGTTTGTAGTACTTTTGAAACTGGTGATTCCAGAGGTATAAATGATAACTGGGAAGATGATCACTATTCTAAACAGTAAGCCGTATAAACAGAAGTGGCAAGTGCACTTATACTCCAGACTCCAGACTCCGCTCCAAGGCTCCACTCCAAGACTCCACTCCATATTTCACAGTATGCCCTGCCATTGTACATGACTTGCTATGACGAGCTTAATACCGTCCCACTTAGATGCATTATTGTTGACTGAGACGAGTTGACTTCCATGACTGTAAGTGGTCTGAGACATGGCCACAAATGCGACTGATTCAAAGGACAGACTACAATGGTGCCTAGATGGAACCATGTTGCCCCAAACTGCTTTTTTCATCTTAACCACGTTAGAAGAAGGCTGAGTATTGTTGACTGAGACGAGCTGGCTTCCACCCCTGTAACCCTTCAAAGATATAGTTAGTACATCTTCACAAATTACCTTTTCCGCTCTGTGGCACAGATAATAATCGGTTACACCTCTTTAATCTGATTAAGTTTCCAAATTCACAAATATCGAATGTGCAAATAACATCATAGTTGGCTTGATGTTTTGTTTTATTTCATAAAACAGATTTTGGATTGTCATATAATGATTTAAAATTTGTTTTATTGTAACCTTTTCTCAGTAGTGCAGCTATTCCAAATATGACAGCAATATAAATGAATGGATGGATGGATGGATGAATGCAAATAATTAAAAAATAAAAACATGGTTAAATATATTATTTGTACTCTCTCTAAGTTATTCCATTACAGACGATATACATAATTTCTTAAACAAGTTTAATATTTAGTTTCATATTAAAACCATTTCTGGGTATTTACTCTACACAATTACTGTGTAGCATGGGCGGATCCAGGAATTTTGCGCCAACGCAAAAATAGAATCTTCAATGTGGTCTTAAGTCATTTTCAAGAGAGGGGGGGGGGGGGCTGACCCCACACCCCTGGATCCGCCCATGTGTAGTGTAATGTCAAAGTGTGACTTTGCACACCATTGACTTTTTTGGCCATTCATATATAAGTTATGACTAGGCTTTACTTCAAAATTTAAATGTTCGTTAAATTGAATGGATTCGGATAAACTAAATTGCCAGCAGCCTCATTCTGTCCAACTCATGATGTAAATATTCTTCAGTTATCAAAGATGTGTCATCCTCAAAACGTCTTCTATTACTATACTACACGAAGTTTCCTAAGGATCACCATTTTAAAATAATAATAAAAAGTGTGAAATGAACAAAAATATGTTGTCATGTGCAACAAAATGCCAACAAACCACATGTGACCAATATATGGTTCTCACCAGAACCGAAACGTCAACAAATCACTCTCAGTAGTGACAGTGTGTAATCCACGCGATGCGATTATAAACTGGCACCTTTTCCAATAACGAGTTCCTGTAGAGTTGCCGGAAGAGCATCTCCAGAGGGCAAGATGTAATTAAAATGATTCAGGTCTGGTTACCGGGGTGACCGCTCAATGCAGACAAGGTCTTTAGTTCTATGGAGGCATCACCGACCCTGGCACCAATGTAGCGGTGATGAGGGTTAGGAATGGAGATTAGCGCAGTATAAATATTTCCGTTCAAGTCTTACATGTCTCAGATACATAGTGTTAGGGCTTTTGAAATATTTGAATGATAACTGTCCTGAATCAGTTGCTGAGGCACCTCTTTCCGAAACTGTGGTTCGAGACAGGTTATCAATTTTTTTCTTTAATGGGGTGTTTCAATCTCCGGGTGATTTTATATCGCGATCCTTATCAAACAAAGAACATGTGACTGATTCAAAAGACAGACAACAGTGACTACACAAGACTGCTTTTTTTACCTAAGCTATAGACTTTATAACTTCCCTTTGAAATCAAACCTACCAAACCATGTCAATAACATTTCACAGATACCATATTGATGACGTTTATGAATCATGGCTTTGTGACCAACTTTATCCAAGGCTTCATGTTTCGTTACTGCCCTACCTTCTATACATTCATCTGAACCATAAATAAAGTAAAACTGTCGAGTCATATGAGAATGTAAGGACCCTGCATGAATCAAGATTTCTGGTCATTAAGTACATTACATTACTATTATGCACTTTTCTACAAAATAACAAATTGCTAGTGTGCCCGGTTACACATCTGGGCCCACTTGCACAGAGCAATCTTAGTCACAATCAATCTTTAGGCCCCTACAATCAACTTTACAATCACCATACAATTGCCCTAATCCACTTGCACAAAGCCGATCTTAGAGCGATTGTAAGACGGCATGTATTTAAGATCGCGATCTTAGCTAAGATCGCTCTCTCTTCAACGGTGGAGGTACGAATTTCTTAAACTCGACTCCGTCTACAGTTGTCTGAAAGTGCGCATAGCATGCTGCGCAAATAAAAAGTGATACTGGTCCCAGCACACAATACATACCTCCCTCAATCGCACCTTGCAGAATTTTCATGAAAAAGTCCCAGAAATCTTAGAAGGAACCGATTACGTGGACGATAGCATATATTTTTCTACATTCTAACTGTCTTGATTTATGAACTGAGAATGTGATATTGCAACCACAGAAATACCTACCCATGTTTTATGAAAATACTGAAATACGAAAAAATACATGAATAAATTTGAATCTAGATTTAGTGACTTAATTATGGAACTTAAAATAACAAATATAAACAGTATTTCCTTATGATATAACACCTAAATGTATGATTTGCCAATGGTTGTCAATGAGACATTGTTTAATACGCAGCTGTTGGTGGCGGTGGGGTTGGGGTGGTTGTAAAATCCTAAGTATATCCGAGAATAAAATACAATAAAATAATGGCTACAGAAGTGTTGTAAAGAATGCATGGCAGGGAAATACGTGTATTAAATCATATTTCAAGAGAGTAGTTATTAAATACGTATTCACAGTATATTAATTATTTAACCCTATTGCGTTGATAAATATTTTTAATGCCTCATCATGTATATCCCTATTTGATGACTACTTTGTATATATTTAAATTGCATAATCAAATTTAGATTTATGGATGAGAAAGAAACTTGATTTTGCACGTTAACTTGTATCTACTTGTAGATTACTTTAATGATAAACTAAGACAAAATCACTCCATGACCGAAGAGAGATATCAGTATGTTGAGCTCTGCAATGGGCATGACTGACTGTACGGCAACGGCATATGCCAAGGGAAACCACTCCCATCTTGCGTATAAAGTAAAATTATCTGCTCTTGAGTTAATGAAAAGGTCACGGCCATTAATCGCACGCGGACACCATTCACTATTATCCTTTCCTTGATTATCAAGAAGGTATGTTGTTTCACACTTATTCCAACATTGAATCGGGTGGGAATAGTACTTTGTGATATCGACTCGATAGTTATGTGTTTCACTACAGTAAATAACAATGCATCCGACGTTAAATCGGTTGTGCATTCTCCGTGTTGTTGAAGTGTCGAGGCGAACCACACAGTTTTATGCAATATAAATGCAATCTCCAAACGTAAAGCTGATTATTTGCGTGAAACAGACACTAATTTGAATGCCATTTCTAAAATGACTAAAATGATCTTAGCTCCTTACAACTGGTCAGGGCCCACTTGCACAGAGCAATCTTAGTTACAATCAATCTTAGGGCCTTACAATCAACTTTACAATCACCATACAATTGCCCTAATCCACTTGCACAAAGCCGATCTTAGCGCGATTGTAAGACCGCATGGATTTAAGATCGCGATCTTAGCTAAGATCGCACTCTTCAACGGTGGAGGTGCGAATTTCTTAAACTCGACTCCTGTCTACAGTTGTCTGCAAGTGCGCATAGCATACTGCGCAAATAGAGAGTGATACTGGTCCCTGCACACAATACATACCTCCCTCAATCGCACTTTGCAGAATTTTCATGAAAAACATTCCAAGAAATCTTCGAAGGAAACGATTACGTGGACGATAGCATATATTTTTCTACATTTTAACTGTCTTGATTTATGAACTGAGAATGTGATATTTCAACCACGGAAATAACCCATGTTTTATGAAAATATTGAACTGCGAAAATATACATTCATAAATTTGGGTCTAGATTTAGTGACTTAATAATTATGAAAATTATAATAATATATCAAATATCGACAATATTTACTTTATTTAGGTGATATAACACCCAAATCCACGATTTGCCACTGGTTGTCAATGAGACATTGTTTAATGCACAGCTGGTTTTTTTCCTTTTTGTTTTTTTTGTGTATGTAAAATCCTAAATATACCCTAGAAGTATTGGTTTTCTCACAATATAACAAGAAAATGTAATATGGCTACAGAAGTGTTGTAAAGAATTCATGACGGGGAAATACGAATATCAAATAATATATCGAGAGAGCAGTTGTTAAATATTCATTCACAGTATATTAATGATATGACCCTATTGTGTTGATAAATATTTTTCTAAAAGTGAAATTAAAATTGAATCTTGATTTTGCACGTTAACTTGTATCTAATTTTTGATTACTTTAATGATTAACTAAGACAAAATCACTCCATCACCGAAAAGAAAATATCTTGAACTCTGCGATTGGGCATGACAGACTCTACGGCAACGGCATAGGCCAGGGGAAACCACTCCCATCTTGCCCATAAACTAAAATTATCTGCTCTTGAGTTAATGAAAAGGTCACGGCCATTGTTAATCGCACGCGGACACCATTTGTTAGTATCCTTCCTTGATTATCAAAAAGGTATGTTGTTTCACACTTATTCCAACATTGAATCGGGTGGGAATAGTACTTTGTGATATCGACTCAATAGTTCTGTGGTTCACTACAGCAAATAACAATGTATCCGGCGTTAATCGGTTGTGCATTCTCCGTGTTGTTGAAGTGTCGAGGCGAATCATACAGTACAGTTTTATGCAATATAAAAGCAATCTCCAAACGTAAAGCTGATTATTTGCGTGAAACTTGAACACCATTTTGTCACAGTCTACAATGATCTTAGCTCCTTACAATTGGTCCGGACCAATTGTAAGTTTCGATTGTAACTTATTAACGATCTTAGCCTACAATCGCTTTGTGCAAGTCGATGGCGATTGTAGCCAGAAGCCTAAGATCGCGATCTTAAGGATTTACAATAATTGTAGCGCTAAGATCGTTCTGTGCAAGTGGGCCCTGGACCAATTGTAAGTTTCGATTGTAACTTACAATGATCTTAGCCTACAATTGCTTTGTGCAAGTGGCCTACCTTTAGAATACAGCACCACAAACTTTAAAAATACGTCATAATACCCTTTTACGTAATGTAATGTGATTTTGTTCGAAAGCACGATCTCGAAACAATGCCCTATGACGCCTGCATGGCAACACGGTTGTCTGGCTCAGCGAGTGCGTATAAGCTCCGCTCACTGGTGTTTCATCTCTACGAGCTATGTCATTGCATAAGGCCAACGATGTTGAGAGTTTCCAGTAGTTGTATACCGGCGGATGCGCAATATTTTGCAAGCACCAGTTTGAAATATTTTTCTTTTTTCACTAATCCGCTCATATTTATTTGTATTACGGGCTGCTGGGGTGTTAAGTGTTGTGTATTTTGTATTTTGTAATTTTTTAAATTTACATATATATTTTTGTCATTCAGTAAGTTGCACCATTACACAGATTGTAACCGAAGCCTAAGATCGCGATCTTAAGGAATTACAATAATTGTAGCGCTAAGATCGTTCTGTGCAAGTGGGCCCTGTACACATAACCTGTACAATTATTTACGTTACGTCTGTTTACAATGTGAAACTCTCGATGTGTACCTGGGTGTACTGACGGTTTCTTTTCAGTGTCAATAAGTGTACCTCTGATCATAAGATGTTGTATACAGAACTGTTCAACAAATCCCCACTGTTGTTAGGAACCGTGACCCCACCCTGCATGTCATGTCATGCGCAATCATGTCAGTAAATTATATATATCATGGCGTCATCAGTTTTCGCTGGAATAAGAAACACGTGATCATGAAATACACCGAATTATTAGAATAGTAATAATATGGTACCTACATAGAGAATACTACACGAGGTTCATTACATACGAATTATACGAACGATTGTCCTTCCTATGGTATCTGACCGAGCGAAAGCGAGGTCAGATATCATAGGAAGGTCACGAGTTTCGTATAATTCGTATGTAATGAGACCGAGTGTGGTATTTTATTTATTACCCACGTCTTACATGCATTAAATTGACAAAATAGCGTATTTTTGTTATTATTTTGGTTTCAAACCGAAACCGGTTTCATAAAGAGGTTGCGGAAGAGTTTTGTACTGTAGTACAATATTTGCATGACGTCACACTGTAATGACGTCACTGCCTTGGTAACCGACGTCACGATGCATGTCAGTTGTCATCGCCTCGTACAGCCTCCTACAGTAAACTACTCCGTAGCACCCCGTTTCTTGGTTTGCAGTTGCTTCATTCGGCTAACATCACTGGTGGAAACATTGCGTTTATGTTTTCGAAGGATATAATGTCTCAGTTCGACTCACAATTAAACAGCGACACGGCAACGTTCGCGATGTTTACATTCCCACAATGCATTTAAGTTGTAGAATGAATGAATTCACGTGTTTGTTATGAATGAAAAAATAGTTGCGTCAGAATGTGACCTAATTGAGAGGTCATCGGTTATCCAATCAAATCGTTAGAATCTCAGGTCAAGTCGTTACGACACAGGTCAACGCGATACGACACTCGTGTGACGTACGAGATTAGTATGCAACTACCAAATACGTTGACCACGTGGGTAATAAATGATGATATGGTTGATTAAATTTTATTCAGATGTTCGATATGAAAATCTATGAAGCGAACGTCCGCATCAAACCAAGTGCGGCCATGAGGTGAGGTGAGGTGAGGTGAAATGGGGTTTAACGTTGTACTTAAGAATATTTCGCTCATATGACGACGTGCATGAGTGTGTATGTGTGGCCGTTTGTACTATATAGTCCGTTTGACTTCATTTTGGACCGATGAATTGGACCAATTCCTGGTAGAACAGCCAGGTAATCAACAAGGGTGTGCAGTGCAATTTCAATTTCACACGTACAACTCGCACACCTGGCTGTTCTACTCCTCGTATGAAATAGCGAAAAGTGACAACAAAATAATGATCGTTTGTTTAACAATTTTTGTAATTCGGGTGTCCAAAATTATGAGACAAATCAGAGTTGGTCTGTCGATTTCATGTGACTGTGCAAAATTGGGTTTTGTTGCAATTATTAGATTGTGCATTAGTGAGCAATTCATCGGTCCAAAATGAAGTCAAACGGACTATAGCCCAGACTTAAGCTGGTTTTATAGTGCTGGCCCATTGAGATACCATGCCAACAAACTTACACCACGCAACATCTCCTGCCACTATCGCCAAATATCACCGGAAGTGCCAAATCCACTTGCCATCCTGATGCCCTCCAGAGAGTAAAGCATCCAAGAACCACCTCACGACAACCTTGACAATCATCCAAACCAAAACTGAAATGGCAGCATAGATGTTTCCTCTCCAGCGGCAAGACCATCATCTGCTAGCCAATGGAAACTAACATCATATCAGAGTATGCTCACTGATGTCATCGCTTTGTAACCTTGTTGTATATGCATCGGGGGCTTTTGGTACTGTAAAACACCTTGGTGTGAGTTCCACTTGACAAGGCTTTCTTTTACATGTTAAACCTTACACTTACCTTAACTGCTAATTGAAAGTCAGTATTTTGTAACAGAAAATGACCAGGGAACAAGATCTGTATCATAACAACGTATGGTATGGATTTACAGAAGTACGTGAGTGGAGAGTGAGTTTGGTTTTACTCCGCTTTTAGCAATATTCCAACAATATTACGGCAGGGGACACTAGAAATGGACTTCACACATTGTACCCATGTGGGGAATCGAACCCGGGTCTTCGGCGTGACGAGCGAACGCCTTAACCACTAGGCTACCCCACCGCCCCTTACACAGGTACGTAATATCGCCCGAAGGTCAAACATACGAAAACACACGAAGTCTAATAGCAACGAAAATAGCATGCTGAATTTTCCAGATATTATATAACCATGACTGCCCACAGCACCAAAAGACGTGAAAATGAGTTTCCAGAGTAAACATTGAAGCTGACACTGTGCCTGCTGAGCCACACAACCTGACCACCCTAACTGTCAAACTAAAAGGACTGAACACATCTCCCCAGCCTTGAAAACTTTACACTGGCTTCCAATTCGCTTCAGAATCGAGTACAAAATCCTGCTCCTTGTTTTCAAGCGTTTAAACGGTCTAGCTCCAAAATACCTCTCGGATCCCCTGACACCATATTACCCAACTAGATCACTCTGGGACCAGTCTCTCCGTGGTGTAGTGGTTAGAGCGTCCGCCCCAAGAGCGGAAGGTGGCGGGTTCGATCCCCGACTGCGTCATACCAAAAGACGTTAAAATATGGTACTTGTTGGTCCCTGCCTGGCGCTCGGCATTAATGGGTAGAACAAGGACAGGTCGGTTCGGAGTCAGTATAATGTGTCTGAGTGGGGTATTCATGCTTCACTGCGGCATGGTATCTCAGTGGGCTAGCACTATAAAACTAGCTTAAGTCTGGGCTAGTACAAGCAGCCGCACATACACACGCATGCACGTCGTCATATGAGCGAAATATTCTCAAGCACGCCGTTAAACCCAATTTCAATTTCACCTCACCTCACCTCACCTCTCCTTGAAATACCACAAACTAGAACTAAGTTATATGGGGACAGGTCTTTCTCTAGAGCAGGACCCTTCCTCTGGAACAATTTACCAGCCAACCTTCGTTTTGAAATAGAACTTTTAAGTTTTAAAAATGGATACAGACGCACCTATTCGCCTCTGCACATGGATAAATTGGACTCAGAAAGCGCTTTTGAGCAATTTCATTGATAAAAAGCGCTTTATAAATATTTGTATGTATGTACCCAGTGAGCTGGTTACTTTGATGGGGAGCAAGTCAATGACGAAGTAACCACGGATGTCTTTTGATGTTTTGTGTTTTGCTGGTAACATTGTTGTAACCAAGTCACCGAGGCTTGCTTGCAAAGGGTCCTGATGACACATAGGATGATGTGTATTATCAACTGCACAGTCACCCACATAGCTGCACCAGTCTTTACACAGGCGTTAAAGAGAAGATGTTATTATATTTCTCGGGCTTGTATTTCAGTCTGACGAGGGACTGACAAAACACTGTTTTGTTATAAATGTTTACCAAAGCATGTCACTTTTTATCTTTTCTCAGCTGAATGCTAACAAGATACTATCAACCTTTTGATCTTGTTTGCTGTTGAAGACACTGTTTGCGGTGTAATAGAAAATTGTTTGTAGTATCGCTCATAAGCACATTCGCTAGTGGTATAACTCCCATACTGTGGTATAACTCCCTTTATCATCAAAACTGTGTTCCACAGGAGATATCGCTTGTGTGAGATCAGACGATATCTCCTAGAGAGATCGTTTTGACAGTAGATTTTGTACAATGCCCTGACAATGCTATGACGTCATGAACTTGATGACGTCACAATACTATAACATCGCTGCACTGCAAATCTAATAGCAGTCCAGTGTTCAGAGATGTACATGTGTCGTTGAAAATTAATGAAGAGTGATATTTTGATGATAATAGAATCACACCCTCGTCTTTCTGATATCAAATATATCAACACTCGTTGATAAAAGTTAAAATATTCTCGGCAAGCCTCGGGTATTTGTTACTTTATCAACTCGTGGTGATATATTTGATATCAAAAGACACTCGGGTGAGATTCTCAATCTATAGTAACCCACAAAGCCATGATCCTGGGTTCGAATCTTGTTTCCCGCCGATTATGTTTCTAGGTTGTCACCTCCAAAGCCAGCTGGGGTGGTATGGTAGCCTAGTGGTTAAAGTGTCCGGTCGACGCGCCGAAGACCCGGTTCGATTCACCACATGGGTACACATGTGTGAAACCATTTCTGGTGTCCCCCGCCATGATATTGCCGGAATATTGCTAAAAGCGGCGTAAAGCCCAACTCACTCTCCAATAATCCGTGTACCATACCATTGATATACAGCGTGAGAAGCATGTATTGAATAAGTACTTCCTATACGCAATACAGGTACAAGGGAACACTCGAGGGGATGTTAAAGACTGTCGACGATGTCGTTCAGAGGAAAACATCAGCAACTGCCACGTCGGCAACTAGATCCCCGCTGACCTCAAGAGACGTTAACAAGTCACCCTATGTTCAAATGCTATAACTGTAAAGTTCGTTGCGGAACGCGACGGTGCTAGAGTGACATTGACATGTAATAGATTGATGAAACTTTGTATCTGTTAGTTTCTATACAGTAACGTGGGTACTGCTGTTTAGATGCAACGTTAGGAACAGGTCTCTAATAGGGCGCCAGTATTTAAAAGTAGGGCGCAAATACAAAAGATAAAGTCGCCAATATACGAAACTAGATCGCCACTAAGATACTGGCGTCTGATTTAATCCGCACAGGAGGGATATGTTGTATAATATAGGGCAGTTTGGGTTTACATTTGTCTAAACCCTTGTCCCATATTTAAATGTAACGATGTCAAGGTCGATGTCAAGGCCGATTTCACGATGGTGCTTGAGTACTAACACACAACTGTTCTTTCCGATGTGTCTGCATTAAAAACTTTATAAATAGACGGGGGTGTGATGATAGTAGGGCTGGGTATTGCCCTGATTCTCATATTGCGATATATTGTAATAATTTAAGAGATATCGCAATATATTCTCATGCCAATAATATCACCCCCCTCCCCACTCCAACCCCACACACACTCATTGAACCCCTCTCCAATTAAAAAAATTGAAGGGGTGACAACCATTATTGGCGAAGTATATATTGTGATATATTGAATGTAGGGTTTCTGCCCAAGTGCGTACATCATAAATTCATAATAGCTCTCTGTGTGTAACATTATCTTCTTAGTTGCTGTTACACCATACTTTCAGGCTCCCAGTCCTCATTGTGCATGGCTGTATGCCAATGGTTTACAGATAAATAAAATGATATAGAACCTTAATGTGGAATGTTTAATTGAGGTATTGCAACAAAGGTTTGAGAACATGATGATACAGTATAGTAATAGTATAACATAAGTTTCATGGTCAGAGCTTCAACAGAATGCATTTCAGTGCAGCTTGCAGTTATTATTACTGTATGTCAGTGATTAATTCAAATTCAACTCCAATATAAACATATAAACATGTGTTAACATAAACTATTGCAACATGAAACTAAAACAAGATTTAGGTGAACTATTTGAGCTTAATGGTCACATGCAATGATCACTTATTCATGACATATAATATGCATTGCTGATTACGAAAAAACAAAAATTATAAGCGTACAATCGCATATCAAAAGTGCAATATTTTGTACTTGGGTTTACTTCCCTCGAAACGAAGCACCCGGGATACCGAACCCAGTCAGAGCGGGTGGGCGTGCGCTTAAATGTAACGAAGTCTTTCATTGGCTGGTTCATTTGGCGATACACTCTTTGTGTGTGTATAGAGATGTTGGGTTTTGTAAATACATGCTCACTTTTTGTGTGTAACATTTTGCAATCAACAGACACCATAACATGTCATGTGTACAAGTATCACACCTGCCTGTCTGTGTAATTACATTATGTGACAGAGACAGAACTCGGGTTGCACGAGCCATAAAGCAATGCGTTTTGTTTATGGCGTATAGCCTGATAGGTGTTGAGTTCAAACTGCATGTGGTCAATGATCGAAGTTGTGTATTGCATATTGTCATTAGCAGACAAGCAGGCAGACACATTTTCACTGCGCATGCGCCATGAGCGCAGTGCACCGCAGCGCAGCACAGCTGTTGAAACCACTTTTCACCCCAGTCTCAACTTTATAAGTTGAATTTGCATTTTTGATCATTTGTTACTGTAAGTCCATACCTCAAGGTATCAGTATCTGCAAAGTTGTGTTTTACGTTGCTTGTGACCTTTTAACATCTCATGTGACCTCCAATAACTGACCCACATGGGCACAATGTGTTAAGCCCATTTCTGGTGTCCCCCGCCGTGATATTGCTGGAATATTGCTAAAAGCGGCGTAAAACCAAACTTAGTCAGTCAGTCCAATAACTGAGGGGGGCGGTGGGGTAGCCTAGTGGTTAAAACGTTCGCTCGTCACGCCGAAAACCCGGGTTCGATTCCCCACATGGGCACAATGTGTTAAGTCCATTTCTGGTGTCCCCCGCCGTGATATTGCTGGAATATTGCTAAAAGCGGCGTAAAACTAAGCTCACTCACTCACTCACTCACTCCAATACCTGAGATCCTTGACTAGGATGTCATTATACAGTTAGTAAGACTTAAACCTTTAGAAAGACTTAGGCTTTTATGATAAATTGATAACATATGTTTTATTATGAAACAAAAAAAATATAAAAAAATAATGGGAATCGTGAATCGGTCACTCAGAGCCAGAGCCTCTACTGATAAGTCCAAATAAAGAATCGGTCCTTTTGAGGTCACTGAGGTACCGTTCCTAATTTTTGGCTAGGGAGGGTGATGATGATTTTAAGGGGGTGGGGGTGGTGGGGGATTCAGATTGTACATGCCTCTCCATAAAAATCACCCCCCCCCCCCAGCAATAAATTATGAGCGGTCCCCTAATTCCTCTAAAATGTCACATATGAAACCCACAAAACGTAACGCATTTGGTAGAATATTTGGCTCTTTCGGAGCCACTTATAAAGATACTCCCACTTGTAAAATGTTACATGAAACTAACAGAAATAAAAGTATATTTGGCACTTTTAGAGCACATTTTTTTTGCTTTGGAAATCAAGAGCAGATAATGCAAAGGGAGCTAACTCTGGATGACCCAATGTATTGCAGACTCTGAACCATATCGCGATAATCGTATCGCGAGATACTGTACCGGTATATACCGGTAATATTGCACAGCCCTATATGATAGCAAGTGTTAATTTTACGAAGGAAGATTCTGTTTTCCTGAAGTTATCAATACGAAGTTGCTCACTCATGATACTAAATATTGTAAATGTTACATGCCTTGAACGCACCCGAAGAGCTTTTAAATAACTGAACACTACATAACAAACAATTATAATATGATTTATATAGATGAATATTTTTTGTTGTTTATATATCAGCAATATTCCAGCTGTATGGAGGCGATTCTGGACCAGACCGTGGAGTGATCAACATCATGAGCATCGATCTACCCAATTGGGATTCGATGACATGTGTTAACAAAGTCAGTGAGCCTGACCACCCGATCCCGTTATTCACTTCTCACGACAGGCATGGATGGTTGAAGATCAATTCTAACCCGGATCTTCATGGGTTTGATGAATAACTAATATATAAATACAATTAAACACTAAACTTCTAATTTGACAAGTGGAATATGGCAGTGCTCGATGCTGCTGATGAACCTATCAAGATTATACGTAAGTTTAAATTATCATTGCCAGTCTACGTGTAAAATTAGCCTAAACATTACGACAATTGGCAACTTATGGAATAGCTATGATAAGGAATCATTTCTCAGGGTCTTAGGTAGACCGGAGTGGGGTGGGGGATGGGGGCATTGTTTTACAGACTAGTTTTTGTACATCAAAGTATTGATGTGGACAGTGCCTCCTCCCTCCTTTTAGAGAACTTCGGCCCTGGTAGCGTGCGTTTTGGCGTGCGTTTTGGTTATACACTACAGTCCCCCCGAGTAATGATTTGAAAGTGTAAGGACTTGATTGTTGACTATGGGGCAGCTTTGAGCTCCTGCAAGACAACGAACTAGCACCTAGCACGCATATTTTCCATCAGGTAATGTGATTAACTGCATCTTGGGCAACTGGGTCAGTCTCCCTGTAAATATGAAACTCTAGGTGGCCTTGGCATTATCTTATTTTCCTTGTCTTCCATATATCGGCTAAGCTGACAACGGGGCACTGTACATATTTACATACACAAGTATACCAGTGTCGCCGTCACATGCATACGTCGGCTTGTCACATACCGTATTCTACGTATTAAATATCCAACTGAAGTATGAGCACACACACACAAACACGCATGCTCATGGACTTGTGTGCACGTCATGTGAGTGAAATACTCTTGAATTCCTTGTCACCAATACACCACACCTCCTTTGAAAAATAGTATACGCTCTGGAGTGTGTATTGTTTTTAAGCCGCTTTTAGCATTATTCTAGCAATATTACCGACGCTGTTCCCAAAGCAATCCTACCGACCCTCTGTGAGACCTAGACGCTTACTTCCAGGAATACGGTATATGCCTATCCACGCTCCTTTATCTGAGAGCTATGACAACCTTGTCTATGTCCCGATCCTTGGCCAGGTCAGGAATGTGAAGTCTGTGTATTCTGTATATTCCGTGGAGCAAATATATGTGAAGATGATAGAATGTCAGAATATATAATCTTGAATATGGAGTAGACTTATTTCCAGGCAGGGAGATTTGTGTTTTCTTGTCGTGGCTGCCACAACTGTGAGTATGAAACGCAACAGTTTATCCATCAACGTTATTGCAATGTTTCGTTGTTACGGCGGTGATTTGGTGCATGTATGTTTATAATGAGACGGCTTGAGCAGGCTGATTTAATAAGCAATGATGAAGATTTGCAGAGCCAACATTCTGCTGATATACACAGTTTAAGCTGGAGATTTACGTCAATACGCAAGATAATTCACCATTACCAGTTCATTTGGAGTAGCGTGAGTAAGCATACGCATGGCCAATTTGGAAAGCCCAGTAAGACCATGCGTTACTATGCAAACTAGCATTTTCGTCCTGAGTGCACCTATTTCTGTACACATCTATACTTATAGGGCACCTACAACGAAGCGTGTTTCGTAACTACTATATACTAACATAACGCTTTGTAGAACGGAAACCTGATCGAATACAGGCACCTGGTCGAATACAGGCACCTGGTCGAATACAGGCACCTCAGCTAATACGGCTATATTTGTGAATTTATGCAATATGCTACACACGTAGTGCATGGTATGAACAGATGCATACATGAAGTCAACAAAAAAAAAATAAATAAAAAAGAAGCTTGTTTCAAGGTGGATTGTTTTATAAAAATCATTATCAAAACTTCAAAAGAAAGTTCCCGATGGTTTTAAAAATATATTGAAACTATCAACTATAAGCAATACTACTTATTGTTTGTGCGTATATCTGTGTATAGATTAGGCGAGTGGCTGGATGCCAAGGATCGAATCTGGGTACGGCGTATCACTGGTTGATAACATGAGCCCATCGTTGTTCCAGGATGCACAGCTGGTCTGGATCACGATACTAGAAATCGTCTCCTGGAACCTTTTCACCCCCGGAGTCCCCAATGTGCTCATTGAGTTAAAATTCTAATACAACATTGTAGATATATATATCTTTCTGATCGGATCAGTGTTTTTCATGATACATTCTCGGTTAACTTCAGGATTATAAGAAAACTTAATTCACCATGGCGGAGCCCCTGTGTCAAAGCATCAGCTCGACGACCTCGTTACACTGGGGAGACATCCTCACTATAGTGCTGTACTTTGCAGTGGTTCTTGCCGTTGGAATATGGGTGAGGTTTACACAGCAAGTTTTGAGTTTATACTGTATCATTTACATTAAACTGCAACACGACATGTCTAAGAACAACTCTGACCTCCGAGTTTTCCTCAGTGAATATAATTAATCACATTTCACGGACGTTGATGACAGGTGACCTGCCTTACTTGAGTCATACAGATGTATTTCAACGAGATACATGTACACATTGTGCTGCTCGGGTCTCCGAGCACCTGTTAACTCATTGCGAGTATATATGTACGAGGATACAGATTAGGTAATTCACTTTGATAGGACTGCACGGTATTACCAGTTTACCGTTATATCGCAATACCCTTTTGAAACGATACGTATTGCAATAGTTTTCTGACATCTGGTATACATGTATATGAACATATATGAAGTTTTTGTGATTATTTTCATGATTTAAATTAAAATCTACACATTCTTTCATTCACAGAAAATGTTTTTCTTCCTTATTCAATGACAAAACAGCATACTGTAGTGCTGTAAATTGTATAAAAGAAAATAGAATCAATGACTATGCAACCTAATTTTGAGATTGCTGTTACCAGAACCATAACATATATGTTTAGGGACTTATGATGTAGAAAATAGGATTGACATGTACAATTAGTGTCACTTCCTGTCGAACACCCAATTCCCAATATATCGTAATACGTATTGCAATACTTGTACCTGAATCGAAATATATTGCAATACAATATATTTGCCAAAACACAGCCCTATTCTGTAACCAGTTGGAATCTGTGTTGAAATATTAATGTTTTGTGTCATGCTTCCCCACACCTTTAAAATTCAATACTAAATCATAAAAAAAATTACAAAAGGACTGAAAATACATCCTGGTACACAAGCAATATAGTATTGTGGATAGTATATGTCAACCTACACACGGGTACTGGTTTGACCTGAAGTGATATTGACCGTACCTTTTCAGGTTTCACGGATGTCATTGGTGACGTATTAATTTATGGAATCAAAACATGACAATCAGAGCAGTATATATTTTTAACGCAATAACCCTGAAATAACTATTTTTTGTGGATGGAACCAGGAGCTGATAACGGAATCTGGTTTTTATCGAACCTGCGACATGTCCTCTTATGTAATTATACTACTCAAGAAGGACATCTAATATTGAATTTAAGATTATAGTTTCATCAGAAAGTTTTGCTATTATGGACGCTTTGAGGTGTATATGTTGCAACGTCCTTGAGGGTGCTCACTGACAACTCGGCAGTGACAGCAAAGATATATAAAGCTTGAAACTCGCCAACGTGTCCTCTACATTTGTATATGAGGTAGCCTAGTGGTTAAAGCGTTGGCTCGTCACTCCGAATACCCGGTTCGATTCCCGACATGGGTGCAACGTGTGAAGCCCATTTTTGGTGTCCCCTGCCGTGATAATCCTGGAATATTGCCAAAAGCAGCGTTAAGCCATACTCACTCACTCACTCTACATGTGTATGAGATTGAGAAAAAGAGTTGTTTCCAATTCTGACTGTTGATCATGATTATAGTGCCAATCGTGATGCTCTTTATAAGTTGATAAATTCTTTAAAATGATGAAAGTAACCTTGTATCAATTTAATTCAAATTCACAATGCATTCCAAGAAATAGCATATTATTATAAGAATATTATTCAAAGGATGTCTAACCTAAGGGGTTTCAACGGTATACTTTACCCGTGAAGATCCAGATGGGTCCTCATCAACTTTTACGTGCCCGTGAGAGGCAACTAACGGGTTAGGGTGGTCAGTGAGCGAGTATTGCTTAACTCCGCGCCAGTAATTATTCAACAATTCGCAGCGAGTTGTTGGTCAAGCTTGCTGACCGATTTATGCATGACATCGTGTCACAGGCGCGCTTAGGAAGATGCTTACATTATCAGACATTGGGTTGTCCGGACCTGACTCGATTATTTACAGACCACCGCCTTATAGCAGGATTATTACTGAGTATGGCGCTACACAGCAAACAAACAAACAAACAAACAATGATACTATGTACATTTCAGGCAACAGTGAGAGCCAGCAAGACCAGCGCCACTGGGTATTTCCTGGCGGGAAAGAGCATGACATTTCTCCCGGTAAGACAGACAGCATATGTCGAAAATAAAAGAAAGTTTGTTCTTACAGAAACAAACAAATTTGTTGTTATTCTCATGTTTGACACACAGCTATGATCTTATTCATTTATTTTTAGTTCGTGAAGTTCTGCGTATACCCAAACAGCACCATTAGTTTCGATATATCGTGTGCACAACATATACCCAATATTTTCTCAATTCTGTTCTCTCAACCAAACACGTTATTTCGAGTATTATATATACGCATGAACACCGCTGTTTCGAATTCGTCACTCTCGAGAAAAGATTCCAAATCACATGTTGTCTTGTACTGAATATGTGTTAGTTTCACTATAGAACTGCCCTCGGGGCAATCATTCCAATAAAACCGAGAATTCGACATATCAGAGTTCGATACAATGGTAAGTCCTCTGAAGTCATCCTCTGAATCCTCCTATTCAGTTTTGACTCGACTCTGATGATCCCATATTTCAGATTGGAGCGTCCATATTTGCCAGCAATATCGGAGCACCTATTTTCGTGGGTTTGTCTGGGACTGCAGCTGCTTCTGGAGTGGGCGGAATGATCTTTGAGTGGCATGTAATACTCTACATATACCTACAGTGTTATTATTTCAGATTATTTCCGTTTGTTTCTCACTGCACTGCACTCGCTGTTTAATCATGTGTTGTCGTAGCCTGACGATGTAAGTCGTTGTTCAAGCTATCAACCACTAGTTGTGCGCTACCCATATAGTGACAGGTGTAATATGTCTGAAATATCAAAACCCGAGAAGATCTGGGTTAGAATTGATCTTCAGTAACCCATGCTTGTCGTAAGAGGCGACTAATGGGATCGGGTGGTCAGACTCGCTGACTTGGTTGACACAAGTCATCGGTTCCCAGTTGCGCAGATCGATGCTCATGCTGTTGATCACAGGATTGTCTAGTCCAGACTCGATTATTTACAGACCGCCGCCATAGAGCTACAATATTGCTGATATATACTGAGTCAAAAAAGAAACTTCACAAAATGAAATTTGAAAAATAATGAATAATTATTCTCTGATGATACATCTATGTATCCGAAATGGGATCCCTATCTTTCGACTCTAGAAAAATGTTAGCAAAACCCACTCAAACCCATCCATTCGTCGTGCAAATGACGTTAGTGCCAAATCAGGTTTTGCACGTGCAGTCGATCACGTGATCTTCGCATCGAAGTTTTCTTCATATGCACGTGTTTGCATTGGCCTCAAGAATTGAAAAAACACTTTTAAACCACAGTTCTAACGGTACTTGAAATATCACGATTGTCAAATGTGCAACGTGAACGTGCCGTTGGCATGTTGCAAGCGGGAAGATCAGTTATTGACGTCGCAAGAGCAATGGGATGCAGCCGTCGTACTGTGTATGACTTGCGAGGTCGTCTACAACAAACTGGCACCACTTCTGATCGCCCAAAGGTCGGGTCGTCCACGTGTGACGTCACGAGCAGAAGACCAAATCAAATCGTCCTACGTCACCTACGTGACAGATTTCTGCCGGCTACACGAACCAGGGCTGAGATGTTTAGAGGTCGACTGTCCTCACAGACCATTCGAAATCGGTTTCGGGCTGCCAATCTCCATTCTCGACGTCCATATCGTTGGCCAATATTGACGCCGTTTCATCAACGTCAACGTCTGCTTTGGCCCAACGTCACCTCCGATGGACCCAGAGAGACTGGTATCGAGTCGTCTTTAGCGATGAATCCAGGTTTACCCTCAGATTCGCGGACGGCAGGCATAGAGTCTGGAGACGACGTCGTGAACGGTATGCCCAATGTTGTGTACAGGAAGTCGACAGATTCGGGGACGGAAGTTGCATGGTGTGGGGTGCTTTCTGTGGGAACAACCGTTCCCGACTTCTGGTCATCCGTGGAAACCTCACAGCTGCTGCGTACCGCGACCAGGTGCTCACCCCTGAACGCGTTCCTTTCATGGCGGCTCATGGCCCAGGTCTACAGTTCCAGCATGATAATGCTCGGCCGCATACCGCGCTGTTGACACGAAATTTCCTTCAAAACGCTGGAATCAACGTCATGGACTGGCCATCGCGGTCCCCTAACCTTAATCCAATAGAGCACGTTTGGGATGCACTTGGGAGAAGGCTTCGTGGTCTTAGGAACCAACCTCAGAATTTGCAGGAACTTGCCGCTGCCTTGCAAGAGCAATGGCGGAGAATCCCCAACCAGGTGTTCACAAGCATCAGGCAGTCGATGAGGAGACGGTGTTTGGCAGTGGTGAATGCGCGGGGCGGCCATACACGATATTGAACTGAGAAATTTCGCATTTTTATTCTTGTGACTTGACATTCTGTATACCCATGTTTTGGAACGGCGGTGTAGCCTAATGGAACTGATTATGGCACTGTCAGTGTATCGAGTACATCACACAGATCTCAGCAATGAAATAATAACAATTTAACCATCTTACCATCTCTTGTTCTTTTATAGTGCCCTGAAGAAAGAATGTGAAGTTTCTTTTTTGACTCAGTATATAAACAACTAAACTTATTCATCAATTTAAATCATATTATAATTGTTTGTTATGTAGGGCTCCATTATTTAAAAGCTCTTCGGGTGCGTTCAAGGCATGTAACATTTACAATATTTAGTATCATGAGTGAGCAACAAACACACAAACGGAAATATCAACATCAGTTCAGTTTGAAACAGTTCATACACACCGTAAAAAGTATATATTTTCAGTATTTCTGTGTTGTACTTTATTTTACCCGCACGAAAAACTCCCGATTCATGCAGACGAAAGACATTCATACTCTTGCGTTTCTTTTTGTGAAAAGTATACTACTCCACTTCTGTTGGAGACATATAATACTACCCACCTTATGGGTCGGTTGGGTAGCCTATAGTGGTTAAAGCGTGTTCTCGTCACGCCGAAGACCCGGGTTCGATTCCCCACATTGGTACAATGTGTGAATCCAATTTTTGGTGTCCCCCACCGTGATATTGCTGGAATTTTGATAAAAGCGGCGTAAAACCATACTCACTCACTCACCTTATGATGCAGATATCGATCTATTGAACTTTCTGTGCTAACTGTACCAATATAGTAAGAAATCAATTTGAAACATCACGTTAATGATATACAAAAGTGTCATGGAAACATTCCCAAATATCAAACACTATAATAGGTACCTCGCAATATTTTTGACCATTTCTCTGCAGGCTATTCCCTTCATCCTGATGCTGTCGTGGGTGTTTGTGCCGGTGTTCACATCCTCGGGGGTAGGTTCTTAGTGCTGCAAGCAAGACATTTTCGATTAAATTCACCCAAACCATGATACCATTCCCAATGGAAGTATCCGTATTAACCAGTCTTTGTTAATGAATAATCTTCTTTCCTACCCTTGGTGGAACCAGCTTCAAATAATCTGTTCACCCGATTAAGATCCTCACACATGCGTGCATGAAGTTCACTTTATAAATGCCGTAATCTTGGAGATACACCTCTCCTCACCTCACCTCACCTCACCTCACCTCACCTCACCTCTGTAATTGTTCTGAAGGTAGGGTTTCTAGACAAATGGGGTTGGTGATAGTGAGCATTCACTTCTTCAAACAGATTGTTCAGTTTAAACCAGTCGAGGTTGTTACGAGCCTCATTTGCATTTTACAACTTACCGTTAACACTTATGAAAGAAAGGTACATGTATATTATACAAGTTTTATACCGTTTTAAATTATCTTCTGTTCTTACCGATTCGGCCAACTACAAGAAAAACACGTAAAAACGATACTATTCCCAATGAAAGAGTCCGTATTTATCTATTTATGTTAATGAAGAGTCTCCTTTCGCAACCCTTGGTAGAACCAAATGTTCGAATAACTTGTTCACCCGAATATGATCCTCACATGTGCGTTGACCTCACCTCACCTCACCTCACCTCACCTCACTTCTGAAATAGATAGGAAAGCAGGGTTTCTCCACAAACGATGTTGTGGATAATGAGGCTCCACATCGTCAAACAGATGGGTCAGTCTGAACTAGCTTCTATGCCAAGTACATGTATACCAATTTAATAAGAAATCAGAGGAAATCCCTTATGAAAGAACTGTATATTATGCAAGTTTTATACTGTATCAAATTATCTTAGTACGTATTCCATACGCCAGTTAACAGCCAATGCTGATGTGACCGGTCTGATATTTTACCTATATTTGTAGGTGTTTACTATGCCCGAATACCTGAAGAAGCGCTACGGCAGAACGAGACTCAGAGTGTACCTGTCTGTGCTGTCTGTGGTGCTGTACATCATCACCAAGATATCGGTATGGTTCATTGATACACACAATACACTATAGTACAATCTACCCGTGAAGGTCCGAGTTAGAATATTGATCTTCAGCAACCCGTGTCGTAAGAGGCGACTAACGGGATCGGCTGTCGGGCTTGCTGACATTGACACATGTTATTGTAATCCCAATTGCGTAGTTCGATGTTCATGCTGTTGACCACTGGCTTGTCTGTTCCAGACTCGATTATTTACAGACTGCCGCCATATAGCTGGAATATTGCTGAGTGCGGCGTAAAAATAAACTCACTCACTCACCATAGTACATACAGGGGCACCGTGGATACCCAGTATTACTATTAGTTCGGCTGCGCCTCAGGGAATACGGAATGTACAAGGGTCTTACAGTCCCGTACACCCTTTCAAAACACCGTGTGACGAATTTTAGCTCACTCTCCTACCTAGATTTCCATGCGGCCAGCCAGCATAGTACCTCTGCCACAGGCCAGAAAGATGTGACGATTCGTCACATCTTGCACCGTCCATTCGATATAATGTACAGATTTCCTAACTCTTTTATATTTGACTAATCTACACATCTAATTAAACATCTTTGATAGAATGGTTTAGTTTCACTGAGAAAATATCCTAAAACGTGTAACACTATTTCGATTTGCATAGCGATCCTTTGTTTACATAGGTTGTACGGCTCCACGTGCTGTCATCGAAGCCGACGGAGAGCAAAGGATGCAGCCAGTTTGATATATAAATATGTACTGTCATAACCCTTACTGTCGCAGTTGTGGAAGAATATATATGTAACAATGTAAAACATTGTGAAGAGAGCGCCGAATAGTTTGCGTAAGTCCAGTCTCTTCTCGTTGTGAATATGCGCGTTTGTTTACAAACAAGAGAAAAGACCAGTCACGTAAAATGCAAATTAGCCCGTGGCAGTGATGTTATGCTAAGTTATCATTGCGCCGGAGTGTGGCAAAACGTTTCGCCATGATTTTTCCTGAACTGTCATAAAGGGAGATAACTCGGGATGGCTTAGTTTATGATAAAAATTATCGAATTTGAGGTTTTGTTAAACGACAAGTGAAATACAGAAACATTTTATTTTTTGGATACATTTATTGACAAACAAATAAGAAATTATGACAACAATTTTATTACTCTGTTTATACTCATAATTGTATACGCCAACTCTAAAATTTCGAAGCGATCAGCCGTTTGGCGACCACATTCCATCTAAGGTCAAGGTCATTCATACACCCCGTGTAGTGTGTCACATGGCAGATTTGACGGGGTGTACGGTTCGTACACCCTAGTAAATCCACCTACATGGTTTGGTATGTTTTGGCTATCGACCAATCAGAATTCGACAAATTTATTTAAGGGTAATAAATTCTCGTGTCTCCAAGGAAATTTCAAGGCAGAATAGGTCATCACATGGGCATGTCCGAATAGACATTCCGCCGTTAAGCGATTCCTCAGTATCCCATGGTTTTATCTCTATAGAGGTTTCGCGGGAGGGGAAATGTCCCCACTGGAACAGTATCTCCTTGGAGACTGGGAGAATAGGTCATCTGTCTCCTATTTGTAGAACCTTGAACAATTCATTTGGATATGGACATTAGATTCTACCATTATTTTAGCCAACACTGTATATCCATTGCTTGTGAAGGTGAAGATGTATACCTAAACTGTATGTTTGTAGGTAGAGATGTATGCCTGCACTGTATGTTTGCAGGTGGAGATGTATGCCTACACTGTATGATTGTAGGTGGAGATGTATGCCTACACTGCATGATTGAAGGTAGAGATCTATGCCTACACTGTATATTTGTAGGTAGATATGTATGCCTACACTTTATATTTGTAGGTAGAGATGTATGCCTACACTGTAGGTTTGTAGGTAGAGATGTATGCCTGCACTGTATGTTTGTAGGTGGAGATGTATGACTACACTGCATGTTTGAAGGTAGAGATCTATGTCTACACTGTATGTTTGTAGGTAGAAATGTATGCCTACTCTGTATGTTTGCAGTTGGAGATGTATGACTACACTGCATGTTTGAAGGTAGAGATCTATGCCTATACTGTATGTTTGTAGGTAGAGATGTATGCTGGTGCAGTGTTTGTTCAGCTCCTACTAGGCTGGAGTATGTACGCCTCCGGGGTTCTCCTATTGGTCTTCTCAGCAGTTTTCACCATGACAGGTAAACTGTGAATAACGGACCTGGCGGTAAAAAACAATGATAACACATAACGAGTCTGTTCTAACGTAACCCTATGGCTACATAGTAAAGGCGTTCACCGTATATGTTTCTGATTAGGGTTCTTTTATACTAATGGCGTCCAGAAAATTATTTGTTCAGATTTGCCGTTGTCGCTGAATTCTCTGACATTTGATCTGACATCTCTGATTGGGTTGCATTCGAATTAGCGGGCTCAAATACTCAAACATAGCCTCACCTCTGAAAATGCTGTTTATGTCTTATTCAACAGGACACATGTGTTGATATTCAGATCAAGAGATATTTATTTCACTGTCTTTTAAAAACTTCAATGTGTCCTTGGTACTGATTGGTACTGACATCTGGTTGTTTATGGAGTTGCGCCCCTTAATTGTACCAGGATCCACCGATCCGTGATGATGATGTTTTGACTAACAGCACGATGTATTTGCATTCACTTCATCACATATAGCTTCCTTACCATAATGTGCTTAAACTGATTAATCAAATCATAGCAATGTTGATTTAATTGACAATGAACCTCACTCACTCACGCATTCCTTGTTATATGTCACTGAGATTCTTTGTGACTGTGTGGGTCAGGTGGACTGACAGCTGTGATGTTCACGGACACGCTGCAGACCGTGGTGTTGACAGGAGGTGCCCTCGTCCTGTTGGTTAGAGGTAGGTCACTTTTCTGGGTGTTGTCATGAGATTGATGACGTCGTCTTGTGTTGTGGTGCCAAGGTAGTTGACGTCGTCGGTGATTTTTTTCAGGTGGATGGCATCGTTGCTTATATACGGAACCGTAGTAGGGCCACGGTGAAATATTTTTTAGTTTCAGTATCTCCTACGTAGGAGATAGTAAGTCCTACGTAGGAGATAGTAAGTCCTAAGTTTGAGATACTAAGTCCTACGTAGGAGATATTAAGTCCTGCGTAGGAGATAGTATGTCCTATGTAGGAGATATTAAGTCCTACGTAGGAGATAGTATGTCCTACGTAGGAGATATTAAGTCCTACGTAGGAGATAGTATGTCCTATGTAGGAGATATTAAGTCCTACGCAGGAGATATTAAGCCCTACGTAGGAGATAGTATGTCCTATGTAGGAGATATTAAATCCTACGTAGGAGATATTAAGTCCTACGTAGGACATAGTGAGACCTTTTTTTCACCGTGGCCCTGCTATGCTTCCGTCCTTATAGGTAGGTTGAAGAAATGTGAAAATATCAACTGAATCAATGAGCCACACGCTCTCAGCAGAAATAGGTATCATTACATAATGATTCTTGTGAAATAGTTTATCCATCCATTAGTAGCAAGAAGGAAATATCTTCCCAGTATTTTTATGTATATGTGTCGAAGTGTCCCCGAATCAAACGCTGTCACTCTTTGTTACCCCACATCTAACCAACACTTAGAACAAGCTCGGAACAAAAATCACATTTAGTTTCTTTCTGATTGTGAAGTCCATAACCCACATTAGAGGTGGTGGGGTAGCCTAGTGGTTAAAGCGTTCGCTCGTCATTTCCGGTGTCCCCCGCCGTGATATTGCCGGGATATTGCTAAAAGCGGCGTAAACCAAAACTCGCTACAATAACCCACATACAAATATAAACACTTAGATCACAGGAATTGCTATGGCTGATTGTCAGAAGTACAATATTCGTTTTGACCGCTCTTTCAAGAGTCATCCACAACAGAAACTTTGCACGACTTTCAGTGAATCGTTTACCTTTTCGTTTAAAATCCGACACAACCTGTTCCAACTTCTTATGAGTATCGAGTTTCCCATCTATCTCCCCAACTTACTCTGCTGTTGAAGGTATCTCGGAGATAGGGAGGCTACGACAAACTGGAGACAAAGTTCATGCAAGCACTCCTAACACTACCATCTATGGCAACACAACCTGCGGCATCCCCCGGGCCGACTCCTTCAGCCTGCTCCGGGATCCTGACCCCCTCAAGTCCGACTACCCCTGGCCAGGAACCATGATCTTCAATATCCCCAGCGACATCTGGTTCTGGTGCTCGGATCAGGTACAAATAAAAGCGAGAGAACCCTTTCCACATCCACAACAAATATCTGCCAAGAGGGGCGGTGGGGGTAGCCTAGTGGTTAAAGCGTTCGCCCGTCACGCCGAAGATCCGGGTTCGATTCCCCACTTTGGTACAATGTGTGAAGCCCATTTCTGGTGACACCCGCCGTGATATTACTGGAATATTTCTAAAAGCGTCGTAAAACCATTCTCACTCACTCACCGGCCAAGAGCATAGTCGACTGTTCGAATTCGACTATGTCATGGTCATATTTTTATGAATTCGAATCAAGAAGTGACGATACCAGGGGTTCGAGAAAACCTGAGCGTACACTTCCCCGCCGTTGGTATCCGTCATAAGCACGAGGAAAGGCTACTCCAGATACGGATTTGCATCGAACATCATTTTTGTAACTGATAAAACATTTTGAAAGTTTGACTGAGAACTTGGATGTTGTAACTTTGATCGAACAACTTCTGAGCATATTCAACTTCATTGACTTGACTCAATACAACAGAACCTCCACTGCACAGTGGAGTCCAGGTGGGAACTGATGTTGTTTGTCCCTTAAGTCGCGTGGCAGGAATACGGAACGACGTAATTTACATTGTAATTCATTCTCTTCAATCATCTTAATTTCTTTTTAAATTTGCGTGCGATGTGGTAGAAAAGTAGTGCCGAAGGTCAAAGTTCGATTATTCACAATATTGTTTACCCCTGTGTGGCATTATTTGAATATTGCTATAAGCGGCATAAAACCCATACTCAAACACACGCATTTCTAAAAGGTAATTCATTCTCATATAGAATCGTTTTTGTTAATTAAATCACGACGACGTTGTAAAAGAACCCCGAGTGATTAATGTTAGAGAAACTGTTCGTTTCGAAGAAAAGGGTATATTTTCCGTACAAAAACGAAGAGCCTCTTCTGAATGTGAATGTATCAAACAATATATTTTCGAATGATACTTTTTTA